>NC_080195.1:52609548-52912578 GCF_030028045.1 Hippopotamus amphibius kiboko | reverse complement strand
GGGCCTTCCGTGGGTCAGTACCCTCTACCCCCTCTCCAGCTAGCTTCCTACCGAATAAGCCCCTGAACCCAGGTACACACTATGTGCACCCCCAGCAGCTGGGGAGGACACACCTTGCAGCTGAGACAGACCCAAGCCTGGGGATTTCCCTACAGAGACTCCAGCCATCCAGGACTCCTGTACGTCCTGCTACGGGGGTCTTCAGTTTAACCTCAGGGCAGCTCCCACTCTGCCCAGTTCCTGCTTCCATCCTCCCCACCTTCCCTGGAAGCCCAGCCTCGCCCCTTTTCCTTCTGCCTTCTGGGACAGAAGTGTGGCTCACGGTGAGATCCAAGCCACACTGTTCCGAGTGAGGGCCAGATCCAGCCTCACCAAGGCCCCTACAGCCCCCGCAGACCAGGGAGGGGAAGGGGAGCCAGAGAGCCTGCCTGGCTCTGGGTTGCTGGCGGGTTGCCGGGCTTGAGACACCCGCAGCCAAAACCATCTCGAGAAACCTCCCACTTCTCCAACAGGCCTGCTTATCGGGTGGGCAGAGGACAATCCCCACCTAACACCAAAACTGTGTCAGGCTGACTCTGGGGTAGGTTTTACATGACTGCAGTACCAGACAGGTCATCACGCTCCTCGGTTGGCTGTTTCCTCCCCAGAGTGTTACTCAGGCTCCCGGCAGGCTGTTTACTCTCTTTCTAGGAAGCCCACTGCTCATTTTTATCGGCCCTATAATTTTTTCCCACATCAGCTGGACTAAACAGGGACCGCTCCTATTGTAAGCAGCCGACCAGGTAGTTTCTGACTACACAGGAAGGAAAGAAGGGATAGTTACAGTCACGTGAGTCTGAAAGTTGAATCTCCTCTCAAACCCCTGTCCCCACGCCACCCCCACCCATCTGACTGACAAGCTGGGCTGTGGCTGAGGAATTGGAAACTCAGCTGCTTTCTCATTTCTATAGACTGAACAACCTCCTTTCTCCTGTGTCATTTCCCTTTCCTGTTGCACCTCACGCAGATCCTTATCAGCTCCTATATGTGAGACTGATCAAAAAAGCCCAGAGGAGACTAGTTGTAAGTTACTGAGTTTGCTTTCACATGTGACAGGTTTATCACAAGACTTGAATGGCCACATCCAATGAGGAGATCCAAAAACATCTCGGGGAAAGGTGCATTGCTGAGAAATGTATAGTTTCCAGGCCTTTCTCCAACCCACCCTCCCCCTTAGACCCTAACCAGCTCCCAAAACACACACACACACACACACACACACACACACACACACACACACACACCCCTCCTTTGAAAAAGACAAACAGCTAAATCTGGGGTGAAAAGAGATGGTGCCGTCATGCCCTACTTTCTAGTGGCCCCCACCCTGAGTTCCTCTTGAAAACAGAGCAGCCCCTGACATCCAGAAGCTAGCCTGGCACTCACAACTAAGCCGTTGCTATTCTCCTCCTAGATGTGAAAAATTCACAGAGTACCAGCCTCAGATAAGTTCACATAAAATGAGGCAAAGCGAGGCCACTTCATAATTCTGTCCAAGCACAAAAACAAGGTCACCGTGCCACCCACAAAATACCAAACACGCCCTTTTTTGCTAAAATAAGTGACTGCTACATGCTTACAATTACAGCTCTGTTCTTCCACGAGTCCCTCCCCGTGAGCAAAATGTGTTCATACACGATCACAGAACTGCCTCTGCTTTCTGACAACGTTCAATACCGAGCACGTCGTGCTGGCTTAGAATCTCCCCAGGTGACCCACCCCAAACCTAAGTGCTCTGATAGGTTCATCTGACTCCCGTCTCCTGAGACACCTCGAGGTTCCCCATGGTGTGTTCTCAGGGGCTTTTGCAATGAGTCAGGATCTGACTCACTTATCTGCAGGCGTGTCCCTGGGCGTCTTTGGTTGAAGGGCATAGACAATCTCCAAACAACTCTGCTCATCCTTAGTTCCTCCCTTTGGGCGTTTGCTGTTTTATCTGTTACCATGAAATGGTTAAGAATATGAACTCTGGAGTCAAAAACCTGGCTCCAAATCTCAGCTCTGCTTGACTTTGGCAAGTCAGCCTCTTGGAACCTGCTGCAGGAAGACAGGTCTCAAGAGGACTGGGAGGATTTAGTAAGATATGTACAAAGTGCATTAGAAGAGCTAACAGCCCATAGAAATACCAACAGGGAGTTATATCATAAATCTGGTCTGAGGATCTCTGCTTGGCCCGTAATCCCTGGGAACACGCCAACTAATATCATGTTACTTCAATTTACTGCAGCAAGCTTAGTGAGCAAGTACGCTGGTCCGAATTCACTGGCCCTCAAACAATAGCTATGAGTAATAGCCTTTCAGCAAAACTCCTACTCAATAGTGGAAGAATGTACTAGGGCATCAAGAGAAAGCATTTTAATGGATATATCTCAAGTTTTGTATATTATTTCCAGAATCCTAGCTACAAATGAGATCTCTGCCCTTGCTGCCTTCACAGAGAAATCTCATAATCTCCTGACTGTGATGTTCTGGGAGAAAAAAACAAGACACTAGAGTCAAAAGACTGGGTTCAAATCTTCTCTCTTCCACTTACCAACCTCGGGAAGTTACTTAACTTGAATCTGTTTTTTCTTTGCAGTACTACATACATAGCTATAGGACTATTAGAAAGTCAAAATTTAAAAACCAAGGAACACTGAAATACGGAGCAAGCATTCAATAAGTGTGCCCCACCCCTCACCAACCTCTCCACCAAGGCCCGAGATCTCTCTCTCTCTCTCACACACCCACACACCCCACCCCCACACATGTCTACAAGATTCAATTTTCTTTGAGTTTTCTACTTCAGCAGTTAGTTGTCAATGGAATAAGGGAGACTTACCTGTACAGGTGTGCTCCCTGGAGGCAGGGCCTGTTGGCCCCACCTCTGTGAGTATCTTTGAGAGACTGGTCTGGCCCTCTCAGTGGGCATAAGGTGGTCTTCAGTGTCCTTAAAACTAATGAAGGTGGCAATAGCTTAAACATTTAAGGCACTAAGGAACAAATGAAAAAAATGTTTGGAATGTGATGGGCAAGAAAGAACTTATGAAACGTTCCTGAATGTGCCCCATTTTGTGGGACACACCACTGGCTTTTGAGAGAGACTGTACATGTATAGGATGGGGAAAGTGGAGGTTTTTGGTCCAGCAGAAAATGTCTTTCCTCTCTTCTAAGGGTCCATTCACAGAACAGCTGGGACCCCAGGAAACTCCCTAGGGGCTTGAGTGGAGGTCAGGGGACAAAGGGCAGAAAAACCAGGGAGGGAGTCTAGTTAGAGACTAGATGAACATGGAATGCACTTTTTTTTAATTAATTTATTTCATTTACTTATTTATTGGCTGCACTGGGTCTTCATTGCTGCACATGGGCTTTCTCTAGTTGCGGTGAGCAGGGGCTACTCTTCATTGCTGTGGGCGGGCTCTTCATTGCTGTAGCTTCTCCTGTTGCGGAGCACAGGCTCTAGGTGTGTGGGCTTCAGTAGTTGTGGCATGTGGGCTCAATAGCTGTGGCTCGCTGGCTATAGAGCGCAGGCTCAGTAGCTGTGGCACATGGGCTTAGTTGCTCCACAGCATGTGGGATCTTCCCGGACCAGGGCTCGAACCCGTGTCCCCTGCGTTGGCAGGTGGATTCTTAACCACTGAGCCACCAGGGAATGCACTTTTGAGTCCAGAGGATACTAAACTTCTCTAGGAGCTAGGACAGGGTTGTAGAGTCAGGAAACCTTCCTTAAAGAATGTGAGAAGCCCAGGGACTTCCCTGGTGGTCCAGTGGTTAAGACTCAGTGCTTTCACTGCTGGGGCCAGGGTTCAACCCCTGGTTGGGGAACTAAGATCCCACAAGCTGCACAGCGTGGCGAAAAAAAAAAAAGAACAAGAGAAGCCCAGATGGAGGCAACATGATGTAATGGAAACTCCGCTTCCTCTTCTACCCTACTTATCTTGAATCAACAGGATCGATAGAGTATGTGTAAAAATGTCATAAAACCGTATAAGCACTATAAAAAGGAGTGGTAGTATAAGTGAGAAAAAAGCAATAAAAACTTTTAAAGTAGTGCACGCCTCATGTTAAGTACCTGCAGTGTCCAAACAGACTGTACCCAAATATTCCTCAGCAAGCGGAGTAGGTTTATCTACAAAACTCTGAAATTTCACCTCTTTGAGGCCAAACCGCTCAGCAGAACAAGCGGGCAGCCCCACACCTCCTGCCAGTCACGGGCTTCGATGCCCGTTGCAGGTACAGCGGCAGAGCAGGAGGATAAAGGTCAAAAAACAATCTTCCACCCCAAAAAGTTTCATAGTGAGTCATTTCAATGACTTGTACTTTACCTTGGTTGAAAGAATTACCTGAAGAATATCAATTGGCACAGAACAGTGGTTTTGAACTTTTAAAAAATTCACATGCCTTATTAATAGCTGAAAATACACAGGGAGTTCCCATACGGTACTAACTGTATGTTGTTTCCATTGAATGAGAAATTGTTCTCAGTGCGGAAGCTCAAATTCCTTGCACACACTATTCTCTTCCTTTCCCCTCCCCAACCATGACCAGGGACCCACAGCCTCCAAACTGGAAGCCCCGGCCTAGGCTGCTGGCAATTACAATAGTTCAGTCTGCATGAGATTATAATTAAGAAAACTGGGACTGTTAACAGATACACACTACTACACATAAAGCAGATACGCAACAAGGATTTACTGTACAGCACAGAGAATTATACCCAGTATCTCATAATAACCTATAATGAACATAATCTGCAAAAAAAAAAAAAAAAAAACCCTGACTCACTACACTGTAGACCTGACACTAACACAACAGTGTAAATCCACTATACTTCAATTTAAAAACTCCAGATGGAATGCTAGAGGAAGATGCTGCAGAGGAGACAAGAGGGTTGAGGGGGAAATAAGAAAACCATTATTATTTCTTTTCTAAATAAAGAAAAAAACCCGGTGTTTACTTGTCTCTCCTGGGTTAAAGGTAAACCAGGCCAGCCCCAGGTAAACCTGTCATGTCCACAAAATGCATTTTCCTTCCGAATTCTCTTTCCCCACTTGGGTGGTGACTGCTATCTTTTTGGAGGCCCCAAATCCTCCTATTCCCTCCATCTCCCTGTTTGGGAAGGATACTATTTACACTAACTGGCTGGCACTCATTCATGTTGAAGTGTAACAATTAAGTGTCACATAATAATGATGGATTGAGAACCTCTGGGGCACAGTTGCATAATACATGCTCAAGAACATCCACATCTAAATTGTTTGTGTCCATGCCCCTAGGCGAACAAATTAGTATTTCTGTTCTGAGCCAGTATCCATCTCCAATTACCTTACTTAGGTTATCCCCCCACGTCCCGGCCCCTCTCCCAGGAAGCGCAGCGGTACCAACCCAGTGCCACGGCCCCAACTTCTTTCCAAATCAAAGGCCTCAGGAGCCCTGGGCCCTGACTCCACCCCTTCCTATTCTCTTCCTATTCTCTCACCACCCAGGTGTGCCCCTGGGGCAGCCCTGCTGTACCCATCACTGATTGCAAGCACGCACAGGAGGATGAAGAGGACAAAAACGCAACTCAGGGACTTCCCTGGTGGTCCACTGGCTAAGGCTCTGCGCTCCCAACACAGGAGGCCTGGGTTCGATCCCTGGTCAGGGAGCTAGATCCCATGTGCCACAACTAAGAGGTCACATGCTACAACGAAGACCCAGCACAGCCAAATAAATAAAGCATTAAAAAAAAAAAAAGAACAACAGAAAAAAACACCCACAACGTGGCCCAAGAACCAAGGCACAGGGGCACCTGCCAAAGGCCTGGAGCTGGCTCGCAAGGCGGCTGTGCACAGAACAGGATGCAGCAACACAAGGATGAAGATGGGAGGGAGGGGGAGGGCTTGGCCACATCTGTTTTGTTTGTAAGCAGTAGGATTACTGACATGAATACATCTGGAGGCCTCACACTGGAACCAAGCAGGACCTCATGGGGCCTTCCTGGAAGGGACTCACCCCCATGTCCTCTGCCTGCCTCTTGTCTGTAGAGAAACTGTAGCCTGCTGCGCCTTCCCTGAGTTCCAAAGAGTAAATTTAATCAGAGAAGTGAGAAAATGCAGAAAGAAAGGAAAACAGTCTAACAAGACAAAATAATAATAGTTCAGCCATTAAACAAAGGCAAGGACCTTTAGTTCCTCCTCAAGGGCTGTAGGGAACATTCTGAGCCATATACTTAGAGCTGTTTTACAGATGCTGAAACCCCCACCAGGCGGAAGAAGTTACTTCCATGCTGCCCACAAGCACACAGACCCCACACCAGCTGCAACCAGGTTGACAATGTTGACTCCCAATCAGCTCACCACCAGTCGAGCTCAACCAATCAGAAGAATGTCCCTGAGTTGATCATACGCCCCACAACCCTCCTCCCTCCCCCTGTCTTTAAAACCTTTCCCTGAAAGCTTTCGGGGAGTTTGGGCCTCTTAAGCACCTCGCTTGGCGCCCTGCAATAAATGTTGACTTTCCTTCACCACAACCTGGTGTCAGCGGATTGGCTTTACAGCGTGTGGGCAAGTGGACCCAAGCTTGCTTTGGTAACAAAACAACAGTTAAAAAAAAAAAAAAAACAAGATGGAACACCCAAAGCTTTTTCATATTTTACTACAGAGGTACTTCTGATGTATTATTCGTTAATACGTAATTTGTAAATTGCTACTTCATATCCTACAGGTACAAAATCATTTTATAAAAATGTTCTAAAAACGCACAGATACAACATGTTCTCTGCTGGGCTGTTCCTGGAAGGCACATCTGGGCAGGTGACACCCACCACAGGGCAGCAGCTCAGCCCCCAAGGCTGCGGCCGCCTGACGCGGTCCTTCTGCCACCCCTTCAGTCCCAAGTTCACAGCATCTTGATTCTTCACCTTTCTCCCCTCTTCTTCGGCCTTCTTCTCACCTGGGACCCACCTCTTCACCGATGACCATGCAGGATAAATGAGTAACGGAAATACCTCTTCAACCCTCTCCCCCTTGGACGAGAACAATTCCGGTTCTCTGGGACATTCAGCCATCTTATTTCCCGTGGCCTTTTTTATCCCAGAAAATATGTATCACCTCAAACTTAAATAAATCTCCTTCAATCAAGAGTTCTCAAGTAGCCTTCACGGTATCTTTTGAGTGGTCCTTTTATGCTTAGTCCTTCAAGTATCTACATTACAATATTTAACCCTCACGATCAAAACTAAGAAAGCTGTCTTGTTACAACTGTTTTACGTTCCATATCACCAGGAGCTCTGCTAAGAAAATATAAAAGAGGCAGAATCAGCTCAATGATTGGCTGCAACAAGCTCTTAATGTGTACTACTAGGGGAAGTCTCTAGGCCAAAATGATTGCAATTCAATATTCAATTCCTCCAAATGTCACCGGAGGAGCCAGGGTCACGGGCCAGACCAGAAATCCACTGTGATGTTGACATATAAAGGATTGTAATCCACAGAGAGTAATTTATAATCACAACTGCTCAACCCATCGGTTCTCCAGACACGTGACACCTGATTTAAGAGCTTCATCCTAAAGATAAAAAGAACAAACGTGAATGATAAGAAGTTAACATCTATTTCCACCATTTCTGCCTTGTCACAAAGTTTGGCAAAAGCATCTTTGTAAATTACTGCACTTGCTGGGCTTCCTACTGCAAAAGAAGTTTATTTTCCCCATCTAAGGTAACAGAGAGCCATGTGTTCACACGGCAGACCCCATGTAAGACCCTGAGGACCAATGAGGAGAAGAGTCCTGCACGCAGTAAGCCCCCGGTCTACAGGACAGAAGGATGTACAATGATGCAGGCCATCCACTGCTGACTGGTCCTTGGATAAGCTTCAGTGGAATCCTCCAGCGTTGCTGGGAGAACTTTGTGTCTGCAGGCGGGGCGGGTACTCACAAGAGACCCACAGGAACCTCAAACAAAGTTGAACTGTATGCAGAGGGGGCTGAATGAAGGGGCACGTAACTTCATGAGGGACTGTGAGGGGTCACAGAGAAGAGAAATTTGACTGAGGCTTAAAACAGAAGAAATTCACAGCAGAGAAGGTGAGGGAAAGGACACCCAGGAAAAGAGACCACCCTGGGCAAGATGCAGAGACATGCCAAATAGCAGGGTGTGTTTGAAGAAGAGGAAGTAATTTCATGGCCAGGGCCCAGGGATGCAGGGAGAAGGCGGGTATTGAACTGAATTGGTCCCTCGGAGCTGAGCGGTGAAAAGCATGCATTTCAGTTGTAGTAACAATGTGGATGGAGACCAGAAGCATAAACTTGAGCTAAATAAAGTCAGAGAAAAATAATACAGTATGATTTCATTTATATACAATTGAAAAACATGCAGCACTAAACAAGCTTTTGTATAAGGATACAAACACATGGGAAAATCAGAAAACCAAGAAACCAGCAGAAATAATTTTAATTATCATCAAAACTCAGTGAAGCATTTCCTCGTGGGGTGGGGGGAGATATGGGAGAAGGGAGGGCCACACAGGTAAAGGGCATAAATTGGCTAGAGGACACGACCGGTGGTCATGGTATCAAAATTTCAGATTCTTCATTCAGTTTGTAAGTATTCTTTTGTATCTATTCACTAATTATTATTTGTTTAATTTAAAGAGAAAAATGCATACCTGTGGGCAAAGACTCAAAAGACACATGAAAAATAGAAATAGCTGCTTTGTGAAAGTGGTAGATTCTAACAAAAGGGCTAAAAGTCTTTTAATATTGTTTCAAAATGTAGACTCTAATAAAAAGGCTAAAAGCCCTTTGATACAGTTTCAAACATTAGGGGGGAAGAAAACAGAACAAAGAAATGTAGATTTTTCAGACACAGATTTTTCAGACATAGCCCCCAAAAGAATTGTTTTCTCTGCCAGGATTCCTTGGTGAAAGGGTTAATTCCTGGGGCAGAAGCACAAGATGAGCCTAGAACAGCTCCTCACACCAGAGCAAAGCAAAAAAAGCTCTCAAAACAACTGTCGTTATGTCAAAGGATTCAGGAGCCAGCTGGAAAATGGTAACATTTGCCAAAGACAATCTGAGCATGGAAAAGAATATGAACTGCATCCAGAAGGATGTAGGAAGCATCAGCTCATCGTTTTGAAATCATAAATCAATGCTGATCCTTTCCCTTTATCCTGCCTTTTCTATAAGAACGGTACCCCAGGGTACTCAGACAGAGGAAGAAGGCACATCATTCTTTGTAGAAGAATTCATCTAATAAATGCAGAAGGAATGACAGAATATCAGAATTCTGCAGTCCCTAACTGAATAATAAATTTAGGCAATGATCACCAAGGCTGCTAAAATAATTAGGTGCAGACTGATAGGGACCCTCACAATGACTGGATGAGGCTGACAACACATGAACCCACAGATCAACCCTGGCATCACCAAAACATGACCCGACATCATGTCCCCTTGTTGGGATACAAAAGGAGATACGTGGCACGATCGAGGAAGTGTTCTTGCCCCCAAATAGTACCGAGATCTGTTTAAGTCTCCAGATCGAAGACCCGTTTATAAGGAAATGGAGAGGCTCAAATTAAGTTATAGCACAGGGATGCGACTGGCAAAACCCACAAGGTAGGACGTTCCATCAGACAAATGACCTGGTTTGTTCAACAAGTAAATTACAAGGGAAGGGGGAACCTACAGATTAACAGTGATTTCAGAGAGATCACTCAAATGTAATGTGTGGACCTTGTCTAGAATCCTGATCTGAATAAACCAACTGTTTAAAAAAATTTTTTTAAGCATGTATGAGATAATCAGGGAAATCTGAACACTGACTGGACGTTTAATGACAACAAGGAAGTACCACTAATTTTATTTTAGCTATGATAATGGTATTGCGGTTCTTTTTTTAAGACTTCTTTTAAAGATACATACTGAAGTATTTACATATGAAATGCTGTGATATCTGATTTGCTTCTAAAGAATCCAGTGAGGGGAGGAGAAGAAAGTGGGAGAAAGAAGAGAAGCCATGAACTGATAACTGTTGAAAGTAGGTATGGGGTACGTATACATGAGAATTCAACACACCGTTCCCTCTGCTTTTGGGTCTGTTTGAAAATTACCTCTATAAAAAGTCTGGAAAAAAATCAACTGGCTTATCTGATCAAATTTGGTATAGAACTACTGACAGAAGAGACTACACAGGTAGTCTGCCAGGCAGGTCAATCCTCAATATGGGACTTACCGTTCTATATTCACCTCGTTGCCTTGGTCTCTCTTGTGGAAGATCATAGTATATTTACCCACTTCAGGCCGTGGCCGGGTTATTTTCATTCTATGAAGCTCAACCCTGGAAAAGTAACAGAGGTATTTAAAAAAAAATTCTATCCCAATTATCTACCACTAGGAACTTAAAAAAGAATCATTTGCAAAAAATTTACATATCTGTGCACATACATCTATCTTGATTATCTTGGTATTAAAAAGAACTTTCTTATGTTGGACCTCAGGCAATAGGTCCATTGCAGAACCACACATTTACTACTGAGGTACAAAGAAGATGTGTCAATTTACAGTTTGCTGTTTTCCAGAAACAGCTTAGAAAATACATTTTTTAAAAATCAAGTCTCTACAAAGATAATATATGCAAAACTATTTACTCAATAAATCTTACTATAGTCAGCTCAAAAAAAAAATCAAGTCCCTTAGGATCCCTAATTTACTTAGTTTTTCCTTCTTTGAACAGGGAAAGTAATGATTGTTAAAGGTCACAAACCTAGGTTCAAACCTAGACCTTGTCATTTACAACCTTGATAAGTCAGTTCATTATTCCCGGCCTGGGCTTCCTGAACCGTAACATGACAACGGTGTTACAGAGTTGGTCTGACAGGCTCAAATGAGACCTGTCCACATGGAACAGTCCTTGCAAACTGTCATGTACTATATAAGCGGAAAGAGGGTGGTGCCTGTTGCATAGATGACTAAATAAGTATTTAGTAAAGAAATTTCAACAAATGTTTATGCTCGAATCAATTGGTTTATCCATAGCATCAGTCAAGAACCACTCTGGAGGCCATGATGTTCTCATCAAATGAAAGCAAAACTTGAGGCTCCCCTTTACCTTGAAGCCGAGGAGCAACAGGAAAAAAGAGAGGGAAGATACGTCATCCGTGCAAAATTCTACTGACGGTCCCATCTGGGCAGTGAAATGGATCTGGGGAACGTGACGGACACGGCTGACTCCAAGCCCTTGCCATCCCTGCCCTGAAATCCAGCAGGCGCCCTCTGTCCACTTCACAAGCCACGGCCACCCAAGGCTGCTGATGGGCTGGGGCTCGAAGTGCCGCTCCTCATCCCTACGGCCATTCCTGTGCAGCCTTTGGTCAGGGAGACCTGTTTCCTCTTGCCAGAAACATCCCAGAGACTCTCAGCCTAGACATGGGAACGAGACCAGCCTGGAGCCCGGCTTCTCCGTGCTGAAGCAATGGAAAAGCAATGGAAAACTTCTGGCAGCCACACGTCTGTTAATTCAGAACTCCAGCTGAGAAATTTCCTTTCTAAGAGGCAACCACAGGAGGAAAGGGGGTCTCCTAACAGAAAGACCTTGTTGTTATAGGTCTGAAGATATTAGCCCCAGGCTCTTGAATAATTCCTTATCTCTGGGAGCCAGGGATACCATAACCATCTGGCCATGAAACCCAAGTTCAGGGAAGGGGGCTGAGAGAGGAGGCCAGGCATATCCCCTCTGAATCCACCAGAGCAGCAAAGAGTCCAAGAGAATCTGTGGGTCACGCCAGCAGCTCCGAGTCAGGCTCGGAAGTCAGCCCAGCAAGCTGCTCCCAACGACTGCAGGGCTGGCTCGTGTGTAAGGAGAGGACGTCTTGGCCTGCTTCGGGGCACGCAACTCCTCACAGGCTGCTGGCACTGCCTGCCCTGCACACTGGGAACTGCCAGGGATGCCTGCGGTCTGAGAGAAAGCAGAGGCTTAGAGCAGGTCTCTGGCCGCTTTCCTCACACTGCAGCCCTGCAGACGCTCTGGTCTGGGACTTTCCATTCACTGGTGAGACCCCATCTCCGTAGGTAATACCTCCTGACAAGTCCACAGGGACCTCCGTCAACACTCCTGGACCCCAGAGACCCACAGGCCAGGACGAGACCACCCTCCATCACTGCTGAACCGCCAGTGGCAAAGAGAAATTTGGGCTGCCTTGCTCACCCCCCACCCGCTGCCCCCCTTCAAGCCCAAGGCGGAGCCTCACGGCCTGCTGGCCTGGCATCTACAGGAGCCACACACAACCATGACCAGCAGAGCCCCGTGAAGGGGGCCCGTCTCTGTTGTTCACCTGAGTCTGAGGTCATCGTCTTCGCCTCCCCATCCCCAGTAGTTGTTAGAGAATCCATTCACCTTGAAGAACTGCTCTCGGCTTAGGGCAGTAACACCCCCAAAATATCCACTGTAACGTAACCTGGAGCGGGAGAGAGGAGAGAAACGGTCAGAACATTAGCACAAAGTCCTTTTGTTCTCCGCAGATGCTCCAGAAGTCTCGGCCTGTGGGGCGGGCATTCTAGGAACACCCTGAAGACCACGCACTTTCACCCATCCACTCCTGCTAGACGTCCACCTGCTCACGTTCCCGGCCTTCCTTGTCTGGCCTTCTGTCCTCTGTCTAGATGAGCTCTCGCAGCTGCTCACTAAGCAAGGTACCACCCACCTTTTAGAGTTAATGTTTGTGTGCCAAGGTCTACAGAGGTACCTGTAAATGTGCAGTCACATCAGACCTGGATGACAGGTGTCGTCTCGTGTGCCAATCCAAAGAACAGCTGTGGCTGCCAAGGGCACCGGGTTAAGAGGATTCTAAGGCTGCACCCAGATTCAGCACGAACGAGTGGTTTTTACTCTTACTTGTTTTTGCAGGGAGTGGGTGGAGAGCAGAAGACAGCTCCCGCGTGCACTTTGTATGCAAACCTCCACTTTCATGCACATAGCTCTCCATCTCAGAGTCTGTCTCCTGGAGAACCCAACACAACCTTAATAACCCTGAGGTTTCCAGCCTGGGGAACTAGGGAGATGACAGTGCCTCTCACAAAAACAGGGGACAGAAACCAATAATTAGGTTTTGAGAAGACGACAAACTACGGTTTGGATAAACTGAGTATGAGGTGCCCTTGGGGCTTTTGCCAGTGGGAGAAAGGATACTGGGTCCAAGTTCGATACAGAGGAGTGGCTACAGAGATAGCTTTGGAAATACGCTGTCAAGAGGTGGTATCTGAAAGCACAAAAGTAGGAAAAGCTGCCCCAAGACAACGTAATAAGGGAGAAGAGAAGAGTAAAAAGGGTGGAGCTAAGGGAATACCAGCAAGGCAATGGGGAAAGAAAAGAGGGCAAGACGTACTGGTCGGAACAGGGACGGACCTAGAGACTGTCATACAGAGCGAAGTGAGTCAGAAAGAGGGAAACAAATACCGTACATTACACATATGTGCGGAATACAGAAAAATGGTACAGATCAGCCGGTTTGCAAGGCAGAAACAGAGACACAGATGTGGAGAACAAACATATGGACGCCAAGTGGGGAAAGTGGGGGAGATGGGCGGGAATGAATTGGGAGATTGGGATTGCCATATATACATTACTAATAAGAAAAAAAAATCAAATTGTACACTTTAAATATATGCAGTTTATTGTATATCAATTGTATCTCAATAAAAGTTCTTAAAAAAAAGAAAAAAGAGGTACTGGTCAGAGAGCAGTTCCTACTCACTTAGGACTCGTGGATTATTGGTAGACAAATTAACAAGTCTGAGAAATGGCAGACAAATTAAGTCTGAGAAATAAAGACGTCCCTTGAATAGAACACTGTAACAATTCAGAAATGTAAATGAAAGCAGCTTAATAACTTGGATGTTACCAAATAAGAGGATGTGAATATATGGGGGATTTCTAACTTTAATTAATGTCAGTTCAAAGTATTCCAGGACCAATCAAATATTTCTGCTTTTCCAGATAAGAAAAAAAACAAAAGGAAAGATCAATAATCATCTAGGCGCATGCCCTCTAATAGGTGGAGACCCAAAAGTTAATTTGTAGCTCAGCTGTTTGTTTCCATGTTCTGAGTACAGATGGGGAGGACCCTGCTTAACCCATAATGGAAATAGATTTACTTATATACCCCCAATCCAAAATTCTGGAAAATAACAACCTAAAACAAACAAAAAGAATAAAGTGCTCAGAAGGCAGCCATTACTGACCAAGACATTGACTACAGTGACTTGCTGCCATAGTTACTGGACTCTGTTTGTCTGGGAAGGGATCCCTAAACTACCCGAAGACCAGAAGCTTCATCAGGACACTGAGTAGAACCACTGCCCAGGAAAAACCTGCCAAGCACCAAAAAGGAGGGACCCGGCACTGATGACTTAGTAGTGATGGATGAAGCAACTGCTAACCACTGTGTGCAGAGTAGCTGGCTAAACATTAGAATAAGGGGGCCCTGCCCTCACACGCAGTTGATAGTCCAACAAGAGAGGTGAACATTATCAGGGTTCTCAGGAAGGAGATGCCGCCCATCAGGGCAGGTGGGCCTGGGAGGACTCAGACAGCTAGAAAAATGGGGGACCTCCTGGTGATCAGAACTCCAGGAGGAAAAGCGGAGAGGGAGAAACGTGCAGGCTGTCTGAGTAGCACCTAGAGACCAGTTTAGCTGCAGTGGGAGGTGCAGAAGGAGACCAGTTGGACAGAAAGGTTAAAGAATTATCAGTTTCTCAGTTGCCTCTTAGGTGCCAAATATCTACATATTTATTGACGTTCGCTTCTGGTTTTTCTTCTTATCTGGAAAAGCATAAATATGTGATTGGCCCTGAAACAGTTTTATTTATTTTTAAAGGACTGTGAGGCCCAAGAGTGGGGAAAACGCAATCATAAAATAACAGTGGAGTCCTTGTAGAAAGCAGGAGTGTACCAAAGGAATTCTTGGCAGTAAACTCCCCCAGGCCAGAACAGATCTTTATCACTGACCCATAATCACTGGAAAACAAGATTTATTTCTGCCTTCATCAGAGTCTGAGATAGTTGAGACAAGCTACTTTAACCTCTTCCCTCTGCATGTGTGTAAAGTGAAAACATGTCTTGCACTTCTCTTCACACTTATGGGGCAGTTGTGACAACAAGGATCTGTGATTTAAGCTGAGCGTGGGGACGCACAGTTATCAGCACCTGCGCGCGGGGACGCACAGTTATCAGCAGGGGGCAGACACTTAGCCACTGCAACTGCGCCTGTCAACAACTAGAGGGATTTTGCCCAAGAAGTAAGGGGGATGAAGACAGCTCCAACCTTGCCTATGCAAGCCTGCCCCAAACCACAGAAGATGAGGCAGTTTACATGATACATACAGTAAAGTAGAAAAATATAAATGACAAACCAGGACCGGAGGAAAACTTCAATCAGGTAGAAGATTACAACAGGAAATATGTTAGAACTCGGATCTGTAAATAAGATTCTTTTCAGCTTCTAAAATAACGTCATGGATTTGGCTCTGAGCTTCTTGCATCCAGATCAAAAGAGGAGACATTCAATCACCTGGTTTACATTAGGAAAGCTTCCTTGAGTTAGTTACTCAAGGAAGACAAAGGCTTCCTGATATCTAGTTATAAAAGAAATGTTCGGCCAGTTACAATAGCAAGTTAAAACAGCAAGATTTGTACAGTGGCTGTTTTTCAGAGTGGGTGGCATCTGATAAAACCCATGATCATCACACCAAAGTTTTACTCAAGATTGGTTCCCAGCAGGAATGCCCAAAAACTCATTTTCTTACAGTCCAGCTTAATGCAAAGATAAAACCTAGAATCCCAACAAAAGGCCTGTCCTTAAAACAATCTTGTGTATCCATACTCTCAAAAACAAACAAACAAACAATCCTGTGTGACTGTAATTTCTCACCACAGATGTTTAAAAAGACTAGGCAATGGGAAGTTATCATCCATGTCAAGGGTCTGAAGTACAGGTATTCTGTGTTGTAAAGAGTGACATCTTAATACCAATAAGTGAGCAGATGGTTAACACGCTTCCAAAAATGCCAAGGTACCCAGACACGATAGGCTGCTTTCTTCAATGCAGAGGTGGCTCAGAGACCAGAAAGCAAAACCTCCAGATAACGATCAAGTTTTCCAAAAGAAAAAAATCCCGGGATTCTCTTCCAGACCCTTCCCCTGCCCTCTGGCCCCTCTGCCCCTGGAGCATGGAGACAGATGTGGACATCCGCTCCTCATCTTGCCCCCTCCTGCCTTGCTCCACCCCATCACCCCATACACCCAGCGGCACCAAGCTTTCTCCTGTCATCCTCCAGCTGTAACCAAGTCTCAGCGGCACCCCCGTTCCTTCCAGAGGAACTCCAAACTCCTTACCAGACTGAACAAGGCCTGCCTGATCTGGCCCCTGCCTACCCTCATCTGTCCTCCCTCCACCATCCCGGACATTCATTCTCCAGCACTGATGAACTACCCGCCTTTCCTCCAGACCTGTGCCATGTTCTACCTCGCTTCCACATCTTGGAACTCTGCTGGGAAGCTTGCACTGATTCCACAAGATGAAGGTGCCAAGTTTCCTGGACCCCAGCTTTAAACCCTTCCCTAGGCGCTTCCTAAAGACAGTGTGCTCTCACCCGCTGTGGCTTATTCTAGGTGTTTGTTTATATCCCACACATTACATAGGGACTGGGTTGAAAGTCTGTACCTGAGGCAAAAATCACCTGTAGTCAGCGTATTCTTGGAAATCTCTTATCAAACAGTCCAAAGGGAGAAACCTACACAACAAGAGCAGCATGGAAACCAAGACCAAGGGAGGCATCAAGACATTCACGGCTGGCATCTCACACTCACTTCCCAGAGTAGACACTGGTGGAATCTCCCACATTATTTTATAGTTCTGTAGTTCTCTCCATCCCTCTGCCTCACCCTCCGTACTCTCTCCCTCATTTGCAAGTGCTTCTAGCTGAATTTGCAGAAGTGAAGTGCAAAGCGGACACAGCTCCACTGTAGCTGCCTATCTCCCCACACCAGCACACACCAGGGAGCACTGTGAGGGCAGGCACTCTGCCTTATTCAGGTCAGTCTCATGGCCCCCAGCACAGTAAGCATCCCAGATGTGAGCACACATGAAGGGCCGGGCTTAGGGGAAAGCGACAGGTAAGTGTGCACACTTAAAAGTAAACATACAGCTTCACTTGTGGAGAACTTCCTTGGTCACTATTTCCCTTCAGTTGTTCTCAAATAGGAACTGGTACAAAACCAGCTTGAAAAGCAGCCATGCTGGGACTTCCCTGGTGGCGCAGTGGTTAAGACTTCACCTGCCAGTGCAGGGGACACGGGTTCGATCCCTGCTCCAGGAAGATCCCACATGCTGTGGAGCAACTAAGCCCGTGCACCACAACTATTGAGCCTGCACTCTAGAGCCCGTGAGCCACAACTATTGAGCCTGTGTGCCGCAGCTACAGAAGTCTGCACACCTAGAGCCCGTGCTCCATGACAAGAGAAGCCACTGCAATGAGGAGCCCACACACTTCAATGAAGAGTAGCTGCACTTCGCCACAACTAGGGAAAGCATGTGTGTAGCAGCGAAGACCCAATGCAGCCAATATAAATACATAAATTTATAAAGAAAGCAAAGCAGCCATGCCTCTCTGGGGAGTGGGGGTAGGAGGGAATGAAAGCAGAAATGATGGTGCCTAACTCTTCCCACAGTGGCTTCCAGAGAAAGGACCTCATCCTGGGTGTCCTGGCTCCTGAGCAGACCACGTGATGGATATGCCCCTTCGGACTCGGGAAAGATGCAGCAGTATGGAAAGAGACATCACAGTCTCACAGAAGAGGCCTAAAAGCTGACCTGGAGGCACACTCCTGTTGCCTCCTGGAGGCGGAAGTCAGGGATAGACAGACAAGTACTTGAGTTCTACTCAGTGTGGGAGCGCTTGTGAAAGTTCCACCAGGTGGGCCTCGCAGGTGAGGCTGGGACCATTTGCAATGATTGGATTATTTTCCCCTCCTGTTGTCTCCCTTTTCAACTTTGTGATCCTCTGCTAAGGCTGTTGTAGGGTTTTTTCCTAATAAGAAAAAAAATCTACTGTCTCTAATGCCTGTTGTGAACTTTCAGTGATCTATCAGGGACCATTCTTCCTATTTCTCATTTTCTGCACACACTCTGGACATGACGTCTGCGCAGCCTTGAGGACGAGAGGCCAGGCTTCCTGACCTAAGGCAGCCGGGGGCTGAGTGCCTCACCTGTACCCAGTGCTGTTCCTCCCAACCACCAGATGCCTGGGCTGATCCTCACACTTGTAAAGGTTCAAATCGTTCTCAGGCACCAGGTCCACATCATGGAATATGAAGCAGTCCCAACGTTCATCCTTGAGAGCTTCTAGGTAGCCCACATTCAGGAGTTTGGCGCGATTAAACTTTTTACTTCCAGCCTGTAGACAGAGAAATTCAAACTTGAAAAGCCCGAGACAAGATTTCACACTGTTCCCCTCTTCAGTTCACATGCAGGAGCTGGTATGATTCTTGCTAATGCACAAGAGTATACATATGACATGAAAAGCTAACACAGTAGATGCAATAACAACAACAGGCCCTTTGTGTTCTTCCTTACGCTTCATACATACTTATATTCCATAAGTAAAAACACCTGGAAACGAAGAGTTGTTTAATGGGTTTAGAGTTTCAGTTTTGCATGATGAAAGATTCGTTGAGATTAGTGGCACAATAATGTACATATATTTAACACTACTGAACTGTACAATAAAAATGGTTAAGGGGCTTCCTAGCTGGTGCAGTGGTTAAGAATCCTCCTGCCAATGCAGGGGACATGGGTTTGATCCCTGGTCCAGGAAGATCCCACATGCCGCAGAGCAACTAAGCCCATGAGCCACAACTACTGAGCCTGCGCTTTAGAGTCCGTGAGCCACAACTATTGAGCCCATGTGCTGCAACTACTGAAGCCCAAGCGCCTAGAGCGCGTGCTCCACAACCAGAGAAGCCACGGCAATGAGGCCGCGCACCACAACGAAGAGTAGCCCCCACTCACCGCAACTAAAGAAAGCCCACGCACAGCAAAAAAAAAAAAAAAAAAAAAAAAAAAGGCCCAACACAGCCAATAAAATTAATTAATTAATTAATTAATTTTTAAAAATGATTAAGATGGTAAATTTTGTTATGTGTATTTTACAACAATTTTTTTTAAAAAACAGTTTTAAAATATGAATAAAGGTAACCCCCAAATTTTTTAAACATATCTTTATTCCATGTAAAAACTACAAAAACTTCTTACATACAAGTAATGCCAAGTAGTATTACTGCTTCACTGTTCAACTCTCAGCTAATCCCACCTTACACCATGTAACAAATTTACACCAAGCTCCCCAAAAATATAGCTTGCCTGGAAGGATCCAGAAATCCTGACCTATAAACAGAGAAGGCTGCTGCTAATATTCCTAAGCTACTTAAAATCTCGTGGAATCAATGTAAGAGAATCCTGTTTTAACAGTTAATGGCAGACGCAAATCCTCACAGTGGCCTTACAGAGGGGATTCGTTACTGGGTAAGAAAGGAACACAAAGAAACCAGTGATATAATCAAAGCGACAGTATGAAAAATCTTTTTACAGTAGTCATTTTTTCATGGTTACTTGGATCAAATTCCTTAAGAATAAATTCCAGCTCAATAAATGGTTTATCCTAACAAAAGCACAGGCAGGTCTCAAAACTCACCACAGTACTTTTCTGCAAAGAATAACAAAAAGCAGACATATTTTTCTTTTCATTAAAATATTATATACTGGGGGTTGCTGTCCTTAGTAAGAACTCTGAATGACTTAACAATGTTAAAAACAAAAATAATGACAAACCAATATAATTAAATTTTGTTTCAAAACCTCACAAAGTAGGCACAGACGGAATATATATATGCACATTGATTTTTAAGAGCCTCTTATTATAAAGTAGACATTGTAGAACAGCTTCCTCCGATCTGTCCAAAGTTTTCCTAAAACAAACGTTACCAGTTATAACCAACATTAGCCACGCAGTTAAAGATTTTCCTCGTAAGGATTTGAGGGGGAATTATTTGGATGGCCCAGGACAATTCTGAAAAGACAGCCATGGATATTTAAACTGATGTCTTATTTTTTTTTCCAATAAATGTTAATACCAAATAGAAGCATCTCAAATCACCCACTCCACTTAGAGCTAAACTCTTCAAAAGCAACCTACACTTATACTTACTGTGTTCCTACTAAATCTCGCTTCTGAGAGCCAAATAAGTGAATCAAAAAAGTAAACTAAACATAACGTTTTCTGTAATAGATAGTGGCAAAGTGAAAGGCAGACAGGTGGAGAGAGTCACAGAATTCCACGGCGATCAACACACAGTAATCTGTCAGTTCCTCTGTCTAGCTCCCCATCAAATAGCCAGGCTCAATAATAAAAGTACAATTCCAACATCTCATCATGTAGTGTACGGCAAATGGAGAAGGCAATGTAAGGTCAATCCCAAGGGAATATCTTTGGACGGTCATCAGCTAACACGGAGGGGCTCACAAAAGAAAACAGGCTTCCTCCAGAGGTTCACTTAAGAGCCAGTAAAATTTCCCAGCACTTACCCCATTCACTGTTCCACCCTCTGGGGCAGGAAGTTCCTTTACTCCTTCCAAGGATACATGAGATAAGAGACCTCGCCTCTGATGATAGTCTGATGCCCTTTTAACCCAAGACAGACGAAGCGCCTCACAGAGAGGAGGGTCTGGAGGGCAGAGGCCTTGTCCACCCCCACGCTCACCTGGTGGATGACGTAGATGCCATACTCCAGCTGCTGCCTCTGCAGGAAGGGGTGAAGGTGTTCTAGCAGGTACAGCAGGTGCTTCTCTCTGTGCCGGTGAGGGATGAGGATGGCAGCCCGCTGCAAAGCCCTGCACTCCTCAGGGCGATGCCGGCCTCTGTGCACCTTGGGGTTTTCTGCCTGTACTTCCTCCAGAGTGAGGTCTGGTTTGAAAAAGAGCTTGTTCTCGCCTTCTACAACAAAAACAGGACACAGGAACTAACAGGAACAGGCTCATCAAGTGTCGATAGGCTCCCAGGAGCTAGTACACGTCACACACGTTGAATGCTGCCTGGCACACAGTGAGCGCTATTTTAAAGCTTCATTTGGTCACGAACTATAACCACAGAATCTATGACTCAGGTTAATGGCTGCAAAAACAAGCAAATGACATATATGAACATTCCCCTGTGGCTGGGTAACCAGTCCTGGCTCTATGACTCATCCGGAACTAGGAAATACATTCTGTTCCAACGACCCTGGTGAAGAGCAGAGGTCAGGGGGAGACTGAGTAACTGCACATTTGCTCCAACCTCTTTTCCGTCTCAAAATTGCAAAGGGCAAAACTAGGAAGCCTCACCCATGGAAAGAATGAATCAATCGATTAATCAATCCATCCCACTTTTTTTGTTGTCATTAAAAAAAAAAATTCCAAAGGAGGGTGAAATCTCTTAAAAATCAAGAGCATTCCATGGAACCAAGTTCACGGACCCCCTTATCCCTAAGGTCCTTCCCTAAGCTCTTGAGAGCTATTCTAACTCCCTGAAGGTAAAGCAGCAAGAGGAAATAGAAACTAGCCTCCCTCCCTAGCTCAGTGGTAACAGGTATGTGCAGCTCCCCAAGAAACCTCCCATTGTTCCATACGGCAGAATCCCCAGGGGGGTATGAGTGTGGATGCAGCCTGACTGGATGAAACCCAAGACCATCCATGGTAACCAATCTCATGGGAGGCTTTAAAGATAAGGCTGAAGCCACTGACCCTCCTCCCAGGCCTGAATGAACAGGGCATACTGACTGGTAGGAGAGGAGGTAGAGCCCTGGTTAGGGAACAGAGCCACGCTTTTTAAAACTCCACATATACCCATCAGGCTATAAAAATCCCAAGATGCTTGAAAGCCACGCTATCTTCTTCTGAGCAAAGCAGTCACCCACCTTTCCTATGTATGTCACTGTTCCTCGCTCCATGTGACCATCCCCTACCCTGGCCAGGGCTGCTTAGACCAGGCTCTAGTGTCCGCGTCGTGGCTGAAAGACTGCCCAGCGGCACCAAGAGCAAATAACTGCTTCCGGCCACCTAGAGAAGATAACTGGCCTACAAGAGCCTTTCCAGAAGGGTCTGCACATAAGACACAGAGTCAGCAGGCAGTAACCCCTAAAAACACACAGTAAGAAAAGGAGTTATAGGAAAGGCAAGCTACCAGAGCTGCTGGGAGATGACGGGGTGGCTGTTGAGATGTTTGCCTGTAGCCCGTTCATAAACCCCATCATCTGAGCGAACCCGACCATGTCTCTGCTCCTGGCCCTGGAAAGAGCCCCATGCAACAGGTCTGATGTAAACCAGTCCCCTTGCTCACGTCATAGCTTTTCACGTGTCCACCCTTCAGGTACCCGCTTCCACTCACTCTAGCAGTCTCCCTTACCGCCCCCGTGATATTTTCTCAAGTTTTGTTCCTCCTTGGGTCATTACTGGTCCATCTGAATTCCTCACTACTTATGTGGCCCTCTGGATCCATACTCAGTATTATGTCATTGCCCATCTGTTTTCATGAACGCACTTGTTGCTTAAGTACGTCGAGAGGGTTTTGAACAAGGGGGATGATAGTCAGACCTGCATTTCAATAACTCATTTCCCTATCTCAACTTGTGTAATCTGTAAGCAGGATAATTTCCCTTGAACCAGCAGGTATAAGGTTGTGGCTTTTCCATGACTGAGTAAAGAGAAGCAGCATGCCAGTATGAGCACAGTAAAAGTCTGAGATGCAGTCGGGGAAAAGGGTCTGCCTGTTTTGTGCAACTAAGAGCAAGAAGCCTCTGAAGAGCCCTAGACAGCCCCACAGAGAGCTAATTAAGTGTATGCAGAGAGCCACCTCTGCAGGACCAGGGAGGAGCTCTGGACTTCACAGCGCTGGAAAGCAGCACCCTGCCTTCATCCTGCCTGCTTGCTGTCTCCTGGGGGAGAAGGGCAAACGTGCGAACAGCACACTGACCAGTATCACAACAGGAGCAAAGGCAGGCACACAGGGAGCCGAAGATGAACTCGGGGGCACTCCCTGAAACCGTTCTGGGAGAGAAGTGATCTAAACTAGATTTTTGACGACTAAACAGGAATCTGCTAGACACACATGGGTTGAGGAAAGGCATTCTGGAAAGACACTCTGAGGATTATCTGAAGCACTATAAGCCCTTCGCTGTTCTGGAGAATCAGAGGTCTGATAGAGCCTTTGTGGGTTACACAGAATATCACGGTGGAGTTTTTCCTCTCTAACTAATGTGCTCCCTAAGACCAACTTCCTGTTCATTTAAATCGAAAGGCAAGATGTCAAAGGAGAAACAAAACATACAACATATCTAAGAAATACACACAGAAATAAACTCAGACAACACTGAAGACGGACTATCCTGTCCCCTGACTCCGTACAGTGGGCCAAGGGGAGGCTAACATCTGTCATATCTATGACACGAGTGGAAGCTTGGATGTGCTGGCATTTCTCTGCCCTTGCTCTGCGGATGCCAGGAGAATGTGTCCAGGTTAGCCCGCTGGTCCCAGGAGGATGAGAAACACGTGCGGCAGAGCCACCGGCCTAGGTCAACCGACCCCCAGCTCAACACATGTGCCTCCTGACATGCCTGCTGAGACCTCTGCGGCTGGGTGATCAGATTGGGGATGTTCACATAATAAACGTTAGCAGCATGAGTACAGCTCACAAACACAACACTGAACAAGAGACGCCAGGCACGAAAGAGTACTTAGTGTATGTTTCCAATTACGTACAGTTCAAAAACGGGCAAAACCTAATGATGGTGTTATGAACTTGGAGTGAGGGCAGTGACTGAAAGAGGCATGGGGGCTTTGGGGTTCTGGGAAGATTCCATTCCTTCATTTACATACTGGTTCTACAGGTATGTTCATTTTGTGAGACGTAAGTGAGCTGTACACTCCTGATTTTTGTACCTTTCTGTACATTTGTTACATTTAAATAAAAAGCATAGGCAAAAAAGAAAAAATACTTACTGAGGTGTGGAGACACCAAAGGGCAGTTGTCAAGGTTTTCTTTTCTCACAGATGCTTCATCCGTCACAGTTCCTTTCTTCCCCAAAACTACATCCTTGTTCAAACTAGCCAAGAGATCCTTTGCCTTAGGAATCTCTTGAAGAGCACCCACGAAGTAGTTACTGGTGGCCCACCCAACCACCATCAGGAATAAGGTAAAAACCAGCAGTAATCGGAATTTGTAGGAAAGGTGGAAAGTCACGTTGAAGCTCATATCTTTTATGATGTGAGCAGCAGGTATCTCTCAGCCTCACTGCAGGCAGGAAACTTCAAGTTCAGCTTTTCCAATCTGATTGCAAACTTGATGACAACTGACAGTGCAACGCCCGCTTCTGCTTGGTAGTTCTGCTCCAACAATCCCTAAAAGGCAATCACAAAGACATGCTGTTTCGGATGGAAATTCTATCCTGAAATTACTCCCATCAGCACAAACTGAAAACCTATCCCCAACTGATCTTGACTAACAGTAATGGGAGTTCTCCAAAGAGGGTTTAGAGACCAGAAAACCACAGATTTTGGAGGTAGAAGGTTCCAACCATCTGTATGTCACAGGAGTTCTCTCTAGGTTATCACCCCAGCTGTCATTCACCCCAGAAGAAAAGCAATTTCCAGGTGCTGCACGGGTGGAGAAAGCAAAGCAGAGATGCTCAATGCCTCCTCAGCTCTGAGCTGGCACAACCCCAAATTCAACCCTAATGGTTCTCTTCCTGAGTTACCCCTTCCTGGCACAGCTTTAAGAGAAGGCGAACTCTTGTTCTAGGACATATTTTGACCCAAAGAGAAAATAAGGTAAAAGACAAAATCTCTTCTCCCCTGTAAGAGTTGGAAAAACATGTTCCTCAAAACAGAGGATGAAAACGCAGGGATTTTTCAGTTATAAATGTTATAGTCCCAATGAGGCATTGGCACAGGGTACATCCCAACAGGTAGGGGAGAGGACAATGAACACAGAAGAATGCCAACACAGGCGGCCAACACTCTGTAAGAATAACAGAACTACGGCACGGTGTTTAAGTGGGCTTTGAGTCTAGACAGAAACTATGAAACCTTGAGCCCGTCACGTCGCTGAGCCTTGGTCTCCTTACCTGTAAAATGGGGACAAAACTGTACCTTCCTAGAGAGGTTACTGAGAGACTGGATGACCTGTACATTAATATATCAAGCGTTAGCCCGCCTCCTGATGCACGGTAAGCACCCACTAAGTGGTGATCGCCACTGTTGTGATTGTTATATTATTCTACTTTCCATTAAGTGACTCTCGACCAGGGATGACCTATAGCAGACACGCTGGCGGCTGCCAGAACCACCACTCTACTGTGCTGTGTTTCTGTCAGTTGACGCGTTGCCCGTCTGATTTCATACTTCAGTTGCACATAGTGGGATAGTAAGGATGCACCGCTCAGAGGTGGCTATGCTCTCAGTTACTGACAAAAATCCAGTTTCTGAGGCCACACAGCTGAGGGCCCTCCCTGGACCTCGGTAAATGCACTAAGACTGCTTGGCGAGGCCCCACATCCTCTCTGCATTACCAAAATCATGTGTCTCCTCAAATTCTAAACATGTTATCAGAAGAGTTCGGGAGATGCTAAAGCCAGGACATATAATCTCCACAGCAAACGGGTCCTCAATTAAATGAACAGAATGGAGACCAAAATATACTGTGCCAAAATAACACAAAAACACGTATGATTAAATCTTAAGTAACAAAAAGAAAAACAGAAAATAAACTCTGTGCGTATGACTACCACTAAAATTATAGCATTAAGAAAACTCTAGAAAGAAATACAACCAAAAGCTCGCAATAATTCTATTAGGAGTATGGGATTAGCCAGGGGTGCTTTTTACCCTTTTCTTTCATTTTTGTAAAAGCATGACACACTTTTGTCCCTTTGTAACGAAAACAAAGTTGATTTTTTAAATGCGACGTGGGGATGTGGTAATTTACTGTGAAAAACAAAACAAACAAACACAAAAAACACCCTTAGCAACTCTCAAGATAGCCTCATACTTACTACAGGGTAGTATTCCAAAATTTTAGCTCTAGATGAGCTTGAGGGAAACCTAGAAAACATTTCTCTCTAGACAGCATGTTATAAACAGAGGGTAGGTTCCTAGATCAAACGACAAAAGAGAAGATTTGACACACGAAGCAGTTAAACAGTATGGCCTGTGTTTAGGGCCATGTGAAGATATCACAAGTAAACACTGAAGGCAGTAATAACTAACTAGAAGATTAACTGCTAATAAGAAGAGTGGTTCATTTGTACATTTACTCTGTGCCACGCACTGAGGCTAAACCCCTTGTATTAACTTACTTAACTCTCATCTCAACTTTGTGCGGTAAGAATCATTAGTCTCCTCATTTTATAGAGGAGAAAATGAAGGTTTAGAGATGATGGAACTTGCCTGAGCCTACACAACTAGTAAGTGGTGGAGCTGAGGTCTGAGCCCCCCATGCTCAGCTCCAAAGCCTGGGCTTCTGCCACATCCTTCACATGGACTTTTCAATCTCTTTCTGCCCCTTGGTGCCTGGGTGTGCCCAGCACAAACCCCTGAAACATGCGGTCTTCTACCTCTCTCCTCTGTCCCTTTCCTTGGGACTGTCTTCTTCTCTCCAGGTAACAGTAAGTCTGCAGGTTTCTAGAGCCAGACTACCTCTTGTAGACTTAATTGCAGGAGGCTTAAATGCTAGGATTGGCAATAGTTTTTTGATAAAATCTCAATCTTGGAAATTTCAGACAGGGAACATTGCTTTTCTAAGAGCTGCTTATAGAGGAATAGTCTTTCGAGGGAGATCTGCCTCACCTGCTTATCAGCTAAGTGATAGGAGGCAAACACTCTCGCCACGCTTTTGTTTTCCCAGCTATAAAACGATTTTTAAAAATCAACTTATCTTACAACAGTACTGTAACAATTTAATAAGGTAATGCACTGAACACACCCCGTACCTTCCCAAGAACACAATAAATACCTGTTAACTTTGATTGCCAAGGTGACACATGCTCAAATTTTATCAGAATGCTAACCAAGATAACGTCATCTCTGGACTTCCATACTGAAATACATATTGAATAATTTATTTCCTATTTCTCTGTCATTTCCTGTTTTTCTTTCAATGAGTATATACTACTTTAATAATTTTAAAAAAAAATGATTTTTTAAAGAAAGTTCTTTTTAGGGCAGGAAACATCACTCCTGGTTGGTGTTTGGGAAAATCTCATCAGATTGGACTTATTTGTAAAAACATTTAAATAAATGAGACACCCTGAATTCTCCCTGAAAAGAGTTTTCTCTTTCAATCAAGGCTCTCTTAAAGTGACAGGGGAATCATGGTTATAGAGAACAAATTCAGGTAATGCGAAAGAAGTTATTTTAGGGCAAGACTCACCACCCTTTTCCTTTCTAGGTCTGCCCTAGAGTTAGTTCAAAATGATGATGTTGTCATAATTTTGTTTTTCTTCCTCTCAATCCAACCAGTCTTTTCTGAGCACCTGCTATTTTCAGGCAAAGTGCTAGGCACCAAGGGAATTAAGGTATAGTCCTTGCACTCAGTTTATTTCAGTCCTTCCTTAGATTTTAGCGTCTGCAATTTGTTTTCATATATGCCAGCCCCAACTCTGAAAATGGGGGAAATAGTTGAAATAAGATTGGCAAAATATTGAAAAGTATTACTGAGCAAGGTGATAGGTACCTGATTATTCATTTTCTTTTTCACCCTACTTTTTTGTTTGCTTGAAATTTTCCATTAAAAAAAAAAATCTAGCATGGAAGACAAGTTATAACAAAGGGTAAATCAGCATGAATGCTAAATATTCTCATTCTCAGAGAATCTCTACATGCACACATTTTACACCACCACAGGAGGTCAGGGGAGGACACCAGGTGTCACTCCATAAATATTCACTAAGCACTTATGTATCAGGGAGAAAGGATGTGGTCTTCATTCAGCGGCCAAGAGAACTAAAATCAGCATTCCAATGTCTCTAAATCCATCTGGTGAATCCTGCAGACACAGAATGTCTCAGTGGGCAAGATGTGGCTCCAAGCACATGGTCCTACTCCCTTGGGCCTCTCTGGGTAGCACCAATGGAAAGGCAGATATTTTGCTACTCCTTTTACTCCTGCAGAGTTCCTGAGCACTGACTATTTGCAAACCGTTGTCCTACCCTCTGTGGACCTCTAGGATTCATTCTCCCAATTACAGCTTCTGTACCTGGCTTCTAAGTGATCACTGCCCAGACCCTAAAGAAGCAATGGTTCTGGGGCTTCCTAGGTGGCACAGTGGTTAAGAATCCGCCTACCAATGCAGGGGACACAGGTTCAATCCCTGCTCCAGAAGATCCCACGTGCCGCGGAGCAACTAAGCCCGTGTACCACAACTATTGAGCCTGCACTCTAGAGCCCGTGAGCCACAACTATTGAGCCCATGTGCTGAAACTACTCAAGCCCACACACCTAGAGCCTGTACTCCACAACCAGAGAAACCACCACAATGAGGAGCCCACACCACAACGAAGAGTAGCCCCTGCACTCCACAACTTGAGAAAGCCCGTGAGCAGCAACAAAGACCCAACACAGCCAATAAATAACTTAAAAAAAAAAAAAAAAAAAAGCAGCAGCAGCAGCAGCAATGGTTCTGTGAAAATTAATAAAGGGAAACCTCCCTGAAGTGGAATTGGGAGGCCAGAAGGGGAGATACAGATCACATCAATACAGACCCCAACAGGAAGAGAACTACCTTGCATCTTTGGCAGGAAGTGACAGGACTCTACTACCACCAGCAGGAGGAAGAAGCTTTTCTCTTTGCCTGGCAACACCTTAGCCAATGACAGACTGTCACAACTCAACCAGTGAAAAGCTACTGCATTTCAAACTTTCAGCTTCCTCCAATGGACTTTCTGTTTACAACAGTGCCTCCTGATTTCCCCTTCTCCTCTATAAAAGCATTTCCTTTCCTTTGCCCTTACTGGACTTGCATGTGGTTTGCCATAGTTGCATGTCCCAAATTGCAATTCTTTGCTGCTCCGCAACAAGAGAAACCACTGCAATGAGAAGCCTGCGCACTGCAAAGAAGAGCAGCCCCCACTTGCCACCAGTAGAGAAAGCCTGCACAGCAGCAACAAAGACCCAACGCAGCCAAAAATAAATTAATTAATTAATTAATTAAAATGTTAAAAAAAACTAATCAGTACTTTTCTACAAAATAACTTCATTCTACAAAATAACTAATTGGCACTCTTCAAAAATAATGAAGAACCAAGGCAAAACTGAAGAACTAGCTCAGACTTCAGGAGACTAAGGAGAAATAACTAAGTGCAAGGTAGGAGCCTCAATAGCCAATGGAAACAGAAAAAAATCCACTGGCAGGAAAGCTGATGAAATTCAAATAAAGTCTATAGTTGAGTTGATAGGATTGATAACTGATCAATGGTTATGTAAGGGGCTAATATTAGAGGAAGTTGAGTGAATTCTCTGTACAATATCTGCCACTTTTCTCTAAGTCTAAAATTAATTACAATGAAAAGTTAAAATAAAAAGTTGAAGCCTGTGTATAATCCAGGTCAACACACAGCAGTAAAATTAACTTAATTCTCAAAGAGAATCACTGTTTGTTGTATTCCTAGTGCCTCAAACTGACCTGACAGATAGTAGGTGCTAAATTTGGTAAATAATGGGTGACTTTCTAGTCTAGGATATACTAGCTGAAATATATAAGGACACAATAATTCCAGGCTACTACTAAAATAAATGTGACATGGTATAAATGGAGAAAAAATAAAGACTAATAAAGGAGAAAACTTAACTAGTGTAAAATTCCATTTGGGGAAGATTTTTAAAATTGAAAAAGGCTCACCCCCCATGCTAGCTCCCTCCAGTCTACTAACACCAACGCCCTTCTAAGGACAGAGGGCCCCATCTCTAATAAATGGCACTTTCTCTCAGTCATGCCCACCACCGTTTGCTCCTCTGCCATTGAGTTTTCAAAAGCAGTACTTCTCTGTTCCGACTCTGGGAGGAGATGCTGTTTCACCTGCCACTTCCTCCGTGAGCACAGCAGAGCAGTGTCCCTGCCTCTGGGGAAGAGTTTCCCAGTGCTCCTGTATGACCTATGTTACAACAAGGGTTGGCATGAAACACTCAGGAAACACGAAATCAGTTTAATCAGCAAAGGACTGAAATCGTTTTATTTAGTCTATGTCATGCGGCATGAACGAATTCGGAAGTATTTCCAATGGGGGATTTTAATGGAGGTCCGCTGTGTACGTATGCATCATTACCAGCTATCCCAGAGAAGCCTGTAGCGGGGTCAGCTGAAGTTCCCTTTCTGCAGTTATGAGAGGCACGTCAGTGAGAGGGCTTGAGAAGGTCTGAGGTAATGGAAAAAACAAGGGCTTTGCAGTCACGAAGAGCTGAGTTCAAACCTGGTTACCAGATGCATGAAATGGCTTTGGGCAAGTGAACTAAATTTGAGTCTGTTTTGCCATTTATTTAAAAAACATTTTTCAAAGTGTGGTTCCCAGAGTGCCTATATCAAATGCAGAGGGAAGTATGTTAGAATTGCAGATTCCGGGGCCGTACTCCAGAGCTAATGGGTCAGAAGAGCTGGGCCTGGGACTCAGGACAATGAATTTTTAACAAGCTCCCCAGTTGATTCTCATATGCGTTAAAGTTTGAGAACCACTGAAATAAGAGATTGGAACTGTAATGCAAAAGATCCTTCAGAGACGTTCATTTTCCTTCTGGGGAGGAAAAGCAGTAAGAAGATATGTGAAAAGGAGATTTTTAAAGTGCATTTGAATAGCTTTCAACCCCATCATTTGGAAACTTATTCTAAGAAATAATCAGAGAGGTAGACCACAATATTCAAACCAACATTACTAAAATAACCCAAAATTCAAAAGAATCAAATGTTAACAACAGGGAACTGAGTTAACTAATTACAATACCTACATGTGATGGAACACATGCTTTCCTTAAAATGGTGCTTAAAAAACTACATGGGAAAGTACTCATGATAGCTAAGTGGAAAAATATATATATATATATATGTAAATGTACATAGAATACAATCTAAATTATGCTATACATGTGTGATGTGCATGCCTTTTATGTATAAAAAGCCAGAAAGAATCACTGGTGGTTGTCTCTTAATTACAGATTAGAGGCATTTTATTTCTTCTCAATCTTCCATTTGCTAAAATAGGGTTTTTTTTTTATGATCAGAAACAATGTTGCTTTTTCTGATAAAATGACTATATAGTTTTCCTTTAAAGTATGTTAATATTTAGAGACAACACAATAGACAGGGGTTATAGTTTACCTAAGTTCAGGAGCAATTCATTCACATAACCTTTAAGGAAACCTGCTCTAAAGAGGTCTCAACAAGCTCAAATCTTAAAGAAAAACCTCAGAGGCTGTTAATAATTTTCCATGCCAGAGAATTCTGTGGTCTCTGTTTGAAATTCCTATTCCTAGGCTCCACACCGAGAGATTTTTCTTTCCAAGGCCTGAGGTGGGGTCAGGTAACCAATATTTTCCATAGGAACCTAGGTAGGTTTGAGCAAACCATTGTTCATTGGTGGCTTTTAAAAAAGAGAACACCACCACTGACTTGCTTTGAATGTTTCCACTTTGAATTAAAGATCTTCAAAGAAATGGTTAGTTCTCAAGTCTTGCATGCATCTCTGGAAAAAACACACATTATTATTAGCTCAGTTTAAAGTAGATACCAAATACTTATCCTATCAAGTGGCACATAAAATATACTAAGAGAATTGGTTTTATTGCCCCCTCCAAGACTGTGTAGTCATACAGTTCAGTACTTCTCTTTAACAGATCAGATATTTTTATATATCTGTTAAAGATATAAAAATGCACACTGAAGGGAAGCAAAATATGCCACACCAAAACACACCACTTTGGCATACTGATTATTTTGAATTAAAGTTACTTAAGAAACAGGCAGTGCAAGGACACGTTCATCCTCTTTTCTCCCCGTGAAAGCAGGAAGTAAGTCTCCCATGTCAAAGGTACCTTTTCTATACCAGGAGTGCAACAGGATCAGGCATCATTATTATCAGAAATAAGAATTCAAGGTGGAGAGTGCTGTATAACAAACCTTAATACTTCCTTATTAATTTACTACCCCAAGCCCAAACTTCCTTGTCTTGCCAATTTTTCACATAAGTACTGTTTCTTTATCTAAAAGATGTACATGCTGCCTGCTCTGGTTATTCTTTGAGCCTCATATTTTGGGGGGATCCCAATGGTATGAAATTAAATTTGTTTTTCTCCTGTTACTGTGTTTTACACCAATTCAATTTCATTATTAGACCAGCCAAAGAACCTAGAAGGGGCAAGAGGAAGTTTTTCTCCCCTACTAACACAAACAGGCAGATGAAAATTTTGCAATTTCATGCAGTTTACAGGCCAACCCTGCTCTAGAAGATAAAACTCGAAAAAGATAAACTATGGTCCTGTTAAGTATTATCTCCTCCTCCAGAGACACATGCCAGACCTCCGGCCCACCTGCCCAGCCCAGGTGCCTAGGATAGCCCTCCGCCCCTCTTTTTAAGTCCACTTTTTCAGCCTGGCCCCTGAATCTTATTCATCTCTATCCAAGATTCCTTGACTTTCTTGCATCCTCAAATGTTATTTTCCTTTCTCAACAGAAATTTAGAAATTAAACAAACAAACCACCCTCAACCCTCAAATTTCTGTCTTATTTCTGGTCCGTTTTATCACCAAATGACTGGGGAGGTCTCCCTGTGCCCCGGCCGTCTCCACATCCTCGTCCCCACTCCTGAACACTGTGCCACCCGGCACACGCCCACCCTGCTGAAAACCGCTCTCCTGAAGCAACCCACCCAAAGGCCTTTTCTCGGTCCCAATACTCATGGACTTTTCCGTTTTCTTCAAACCTAGAGTTAGCCCTTATCTAATGGAAGACTGAACACCAACAGATACGGACCGACAGACACTCAGAGCCAGACTAAGGGCAGGTATCCGAGGTACTTTAAAATCCAATCGACCCTCACCAACTCCTCGGCCCCTTCAGGTCCCAGGCTGGGATCAGCAGGTGGGTTTCCCAGGAGAAACGCTGGGGAAAGAGAGTTCCAAGGAGGAAGGGACTTCTTCACGCTGATGCTCCCGGCAGGGAGAGAGGTGCTGGTGGCGACCCCAGAACCGCGACGCGGGGCCTCAGGGGATGACCCCTGCATTCCTACCTGGAATTCAGCATCTCGCCTGGCCATCCCTCGGGCAGCGGAGGGGGCGCCGCGGTGCCGCCCGCACCTGAGCCAGGGCCTCCTGCCGGGCTCGGCCTCCGCGGGCCCCCTGCCCGGCCCCGCCGCCCGGGCGGGGGCAGCACGGCCCTCCGAGGCCCGGCACGCGGGCGCCCAGCCCCGGCGCGGGGGACAGACCCGGCCGGCTGCCCGGCGATGCCCGCACGGCGCCCGCCGCCCTCCGCGCGGAACTGCGCGTCCCGGGCGCCGGCGGAGCGGAGGCCCCACAAACTCACCCCAGACACGGCCGCAGCGAGCACCGCCCGGAGAAAGGGAAGGCGGTGAGAAGCGGCCGCGGGGACCGCCCCCGCCGCCCGGGAGGAGGCTCCAGAGCGCCGGCTCCGCCCCCCGCCCGTCCCCGGAGTCGCTGCCGCCAGGCCCCGGGGCGGGTCTGCGTGGTCCTCCGCCCGGCCTGACGGATTCCCCATCCATCCCTACCCCACCCCCCGCCCCGCCACCCTCCCCGGGCGATGGAAGGAGCACCTGGAGGGGAAAGGACAGCTTGTCCTTTGGGCGATCTTAATAAAGCCTTGTGCCAATGCTGCGCTAGGGTCTGGGCGCTTCCCAAACTCCATCCTCGACAATACTCACAAAGCTTTGGGAAGGAGATGGGAACTTTCCCATTTTTAAGGCGTAGGAAACTGAGGCTTTAGAAGTGAATGAATTTACCTTACATCACCCTGACAGGTTTCAGAATGTACCAAATTAACTGACTTTCCCATTTCACAGGACTATTGAGAATATGAACAAGTTGTGAAAAATCCGAACGTCTTCAAAGATACTATTACAAAAAGCCAAGCAGAATTATATTTATACTAAAGATTAGTGTGAACAATCACGGTGGGCTCTGCTTAGGCAGGCAGGATAGACTAGATTCTCCAAGACACCCTTCTACTCGTGGGGAAGTAAGAGAGTCTCCAAGAACCACCCCACCCCAAAAGGAACAAACCATGGGAAGAACCAGTGCTGGGATCATTAGACTCTAAGCAGGAGACCTGGGGCTTTGCTGAGGGCATACGGAAAGTCTCTGCTGACACTGATTGGGGACCGAAATGAGAAGAACCAAACCTGCACCTTCCTGGTCAAGTCAAGGCTGCAGAAGAGCCCTGAGTTCCCGAGCCTCTTGCGGTCTGAGCAATGGAAACACACTTTAGAGGATGCATCCTCAATACATCCTCCATAGGACTCAAACAAATTCAATTTTTAAGAACAATTTAAACAATTTTTAAAAACTCATGGAGCACCAGAGGCCCACACTTAAGGACAGTCAGTAGAACTAACACCCAATGATTTAGAGCCCCAGGGACATCAGATACTGGAATTGTCTGACACAGGATACAGGAGAGCTCTTTTTGAAATTTTTAAAGAAAAAACAATGTCCTAGAGGTTACTTACCAGTTACAAAAAGGATATAGTACCCATGGAGGAATCTGTCAGGTAACACCTTCGTCAAGTACTCAAAGTTAATTTTGCCAGTAGTTCAAACTGACATCACACATGAGGTGATGATCTGAGGACATAACATCACCATCATTGTATTCCTGCCAAAAATACGTAACTGGAATTGAATCATGAGGAAACAGACAAGCCCAAATTAAAGGATAGTCTACAAAACAACTGATCTGCACACATTTTGGTTGTTTAATCCACACTGTCTGTGGTATCTGTTATGGCAGCTCTGGCTAACTAATACAGTCTCCATTAATCCGAAATAGATTCTCATCCGTCTTTGTCTCATGACATTGAAATTTTTGAAGTTTACAGGCCAGTTGTTTTGTAGAATATTCCTTAATTTGGGCTTATCTGATTGTTTTCTCATGCTTGGATTCAAATTGTGCATTTTGGGCAGAAATATGATAAAGTTGATACTATGTCCTCAAGCATCACCTTATGTGTGATACCAATTTTTATTATTGGTGATCTCTAAAATCACTTTTTATAGGAAACTTGAGCCACCATGTAAGTAGCCCAGCTACCCTGATGCTACCATGCTATGAGGAAGCCCACACTGGCCATGTGAACAAGCCACCCACCACTCAGATTCACCTCCAGCTGAGGCTTAGACATCACAAAGCAGAGATGAGCCCTCCCCACTGTGCCGTATCTGAATTCCTGACCCACAGAATCATGAGGTGTAATAGTAATACACTGTTATTTTCAGCCTCTAAAATTCGGGGTCATTTGTTACATAGCAATAGATAATCAAAGCAAACCGTATATTATATGATAATATGCAATCAATGCTAAATTCCTTGTATTTGATCCTTGTATTGTGGTTATATAGGAGAGTGACTTTATTCTTTTTCATTTATTTTATTGAAGTATAGTTGATTTACACTGTTGTGTTAATTTCTACTGTACAGCAGTGATTATTATACATATATATACATTCTTTTTCATATTCTTTCCATGATGGTTTATCACAGAATATTGAATATAGCTCCCTGTGCTATACAGCTGTTTATTCATTCTGTATATAACAGCTTGCATCTGCGAATCCCAAACTCCCAATCCTTCCCTCCCCCACCCCCTCCCCCGGGCAAGCACAAATCTGTTCTCTATGTCTGTGAGTCTGTTTCTGTTTCATAGATAAGTTCATTTGCATCATGTTTTAGATTCCACATGTAAGTGATATCATATGGTATTTGTCTTTCTCTGTCTGACTTACTTCACTTTGTATGATAATCTCTAGGTCCATCCATGTTGCTGCGAATGGCATTATTTCATTCCTTTTTATGGCTGAGCTTTTTTGCGTTTTTTTTGTTTTGGTTTGGTTTGGTTTTTGGCTACACTGGGTCTTCATTGCTGCGCAGGCTTTTCTCTAGTGCCTCAAGTGGGGGCTACTCTTCGTTGTGGTGTGTGGACTTCCCATTTCAGTGGCTTCTGTTGTTGCGGAGCACAGGCTCTAGGTGCATGGGCTTCAGTGGTTGCAGCACATGGGCTCAGTAGTTGTGGCTCACGGGCTTAGTTGCTCCATGGCATGTGGGATCTTCCCAGGCCAGGGATCAAACCTGTGTCCCCTGCATTGGCAGGCAGATTCTCAATCCACTGGGCCAACAGAGAAGTCTCATGACTGAGTGTTATTCTATTGTACCACATCTTCTTTATCCATGTATCTGTTGATGGATACTTAGGTTGTTTCCACGTCTTGGTTGTTGTGAATAGTGCTGCTATGAACATAGGGGTGCGTGTATCTTTTTGAATTAGAGTTTTGTCTGGATATATGCCCAAGAGAGGGATTGCTGGATCATACGGTAACTCTGTTTTTAGTTTTTTAAGGATCCGCCATAATGTTTTCCATAGTGGCTACACCAACTTACATTCCCACCAACAATGAAGGAGGGTTTCCTTTTCTCCAGGAGAATGACTTTATTCCTAAGAATTACTTAATGATGAAGTATCATGATGTCTGCAATTTCTCTCAAATGGTTCAGTTAAAATTGGTGTATGTGATAGAGTGACAGAGAAAGAGAGAGAGAGAACACAAATATGGCAAAATGTTGACAATAGATCAATCTAGACAAAGTGTACACAGGTGTGCCTTGAATAATTTTTACAACTTTTCTAAGCCTTGAAATCTTTTTAAAAGTTGAAATAAAAAAAGAGAGAAAAGAGTAAATCTCAAAGTGGAAAAAGTAATGACTAGACTTTCCCTTCTGGCCAAGAAGAAGTGACAGGGACCAGATTACAATCCCACCTGAAGCATCCATTAAAAAAAAAGAAACAGACAAAATATATGAAGCAACAGTTTTCAAGATACTCTATATCAGTCAACAAAGGACAGAGATCTCTGAGAGACAGAAAGCAAACAAGATGAGACCTGCAATTGCCGCAGTTTACTACCTTGAGAGAGTTTCTGAGCATCACAGAGGAAAAGGAAAGCTGAGAGGGAGCCTGGAAGACTCCCTGAGTTGAGGAGATAGACCCTGGAGTCTAGGAAGACCAAAGCAGCTAGGTTTCACAGGACCAAACAACAGAGTGAAGACAGATGCACAGAGACAGAATTCTGGAGATCTGCAGAGAACCCCCCCCTCAAGTGTTCATGAATGGGTGCATGTAGGAAAACTGTCCTAAGCCAGGGAAAGGACCACCTATAAGGATTTGCAGGAATAGTTCTAGTCACTCACACTGGGCTGGGAATAGTGCCTGATTCCATAAGCCAGACTGGAAAAACTCATAATTCACAAGGTGCTGGGTAGAGTGCTCAGGAAGGTCTTGCTCAGTGATGGAGAAGACTTAGCCCTGCACTGAGCGCTGCTCCAGACCTGCCCACTATATAGTAAAAGCAAGACCAAAAGGACCAAACTATATCCAAATAATCTGTGTCTCCTAGAACAAAGTCCAATAAGATTTATAGAGCTATAAAAATATCCAGCACTGAATAAGATAAAATTCACAAGGCTTGGCACCCAAACAAAGATCACTAGGTATACAAAGAGGCAAGGAAACACAACTGACAGGGGGCACAATAATTAGTCAAAAGTCACCCCAAACTGACACAGGTGTTAGAATTAACACAGAAGAGCATGAAAACAGGTACTTTAACTGTATTCCATGTATTCAAAAAGTTAGAGAGATGGAAGATATAAAGAAAGACCTAAACAGAAATTGTAATTCCGTAAAAGTAAAGTACATGACAACAATATCATATAGACCAGGAGGGGATAAATGAACTATACTGTTGTAAGGTTCTTAGATTACATGTGAAATGGGATAATATCACTTTAAGTTAGACTATAATAGAGAAATACGTATGCAATAAACCCTTAAGCAAACACTAAAATAACAGAATAATTATAACTGATAAAGCAACAAAGGAGATAAAATCAAATAAAAAACGAAGCTTAATTAGTCCAAAAGAAGGTAAAAAACCAGGAAAAGGGGAAAAAATAACAGATGGGATAAATGTGAGCAAATAGCAAGAGGATACACTCAAGTCTATCTAACTATATTAATAATCACATTAAATGTAAATGGTGTATATGGGCATATACCCAGAGAAAACCATAATCCAAAAAGACACATGCACTCCAATGTTCATTGCAGCACTGTTTACAATAGCCAGGACATGGAAGCAACCTAAATGCCCATCAACAGATGAATGGATAAAGAAGATGTGGCACATATATACAATGGAATATTACTCAGCCGTAAAAAGGAATGAAATGGAGCTATATGTCATGAGGTGGATGGACCTCGAGTCTGTCATACAGAGTGAAGTAAGCCAGAAAGGGGAAAAAAAATACTGTATGCTAACTCATACATACGGAATCTAAAAAAAAAAAAAAAAAATGGTACTGATGAACCCAGTGACAGGGCAAGAATAAGGATGCAGATGCAGAAAAGAGACTGGAGGACACAGGGTTGTGGGGGCGGGTGGTGAAGGGGAAGCGGGGGTGAAGTGAGAGAGTAGCATAGACATATATACACTACCAACGGTAAAATAGACAGCTAGAGGGAACTTGCTGTATAACAAAGGGGGATCAACTTGATGATGGGTGATGCCTTGGAGGGCCAGGACAGGGAGGGTGGGAGGGAGTCACGGGAGGGAGGGGCTATGGGGATATATGTATAAATATCCCTGATTCACTTTGGTGTACCTCAAAAACTGGTACAAGAGTGTAAAGCTATTATATTCCAATAAAGAGCTTAAAAAATGTAAATGATGTAAACACCTTGATTTAAAAGCAGAGATTGACAGGTTGGATTCAAAAAACAAAAAGCAAGACACTACTATAAACTGCCTACAAATACAAAGCTGCCTACAAATACATTTTATCTTTAAATATAAAGATCAAATAAATAGGCTAAAAGTAAAAAGACAGAAAGAGATACATCATGCTAACACTAGTCAAAAGAAAACAAGAGTAGTTACTTGTAAATCAGACAAAATAAATTTCAGAGCAAAGAATAGTACCAGGGATAAAGAAGGTCATTTTATCATTATAAAGATAAAGGGGTTGGGACCTCCCTGGCAGTCCAGTGGTTAAGACTCCATGCTTCCAACACAGGAGGCACAGGTTTGATCCCTGGTCAGGAAACTAAGATCCCACATGCCATGCTGTGGTGCAGCCAAAAGAAAAAAAAGAAGAAAAAAAGGATAAAGGGGTCAATTCATCCAAAAGATATCATAATCCTAAAATTTATGAACCCAATATAGTGCTCCAAAGTACATTAAGTAGAAAATGATAAAACTGCACAATTATAGCTAGGGATTTCAACACTCTTCTCTCAATATTTTCCAGACCAATTCTGCAGAAAATCAGTAAGGGTATAGATGATTTGAACAACACTATTGACTACTTGACCTGATGACATTTATAGAACATTTTACCCAAAAATAGGAAAATACACATTTTTCTCAAGTGCACAGAGAACTATTCTGGGCCCTAAAATAAGACACTAAAATTCAGTAGGATTCAAGTCATACAAAATATGTTCTCTAACCACAGAGAAATTAAACTAGAAATCAATAATGGAAAGATCCTTGGAAAATCCCCAAGTATTTGAAAACTAAACAACACCCTTCTAACTAACTGGGAGATCAAAGAAGAAATCAAAAAAGAATTTGAAAAGTATTTTGATATGAATGAAAATGAAAATACAACACATAAGGATTTGTAGATGCTATTAATGCAGTGCTTAAATGAAAACATGCACGAAATGTCTGTATTAGAAATGAAGAAATGTCTCAAATCAATGATCTCAGCTTCTACCTTACAAAACTAGAAAAGGAAGAGCAAATTAAGCATAAAGTAAGCAGAATAAAAAATATTAAAGATCAAGGCAGAAGTCAATAAAATAGAAAAGAAGAAAACAATACAGAGAATCTAAGCAAAGGCTGCTTCTTTGAGATCAACAAAATGAATTAAGCTCTAGCTGGACTAGTCAGGAAAAAGAAAAACAACACGAATTCTCAACATCAGGAATTAGGGAGGTGACATCACCACAGATACTATAGGTATTAAGGGGATGAAAATAGATTTTTATGAATAACTTTACATCAATACATTTCACAACTTAGATAAAATGGACAAATGCCTTGAAAGACATAAATTACCCCAGCTCCCACAGGAAGAAATAGATGACCTAAACAGCTCTATATCTATTAAAGAAATTGAAACTGTAATTAAAAGCCTTCCCACATAGAAATCTCAAGGCCCAGATAGCTAGTAAATTATAGAATTCACTAGCTAGAAGAAATAATACTAATTCTACACAAGATTAGAAATAATACACAAATTCTATATAAATTAGTATTTATACTAATACCAGTTTTACTCAAGGAAGAAATAATACAAATTCTGCACAAGATTTTCCAAAAATGTGAAGAGGAGGGAATACTTAACAACTCATTCTGTGAGGTCAACATTACCCTCATACCATACCCAGACAAAAATATTACAACAAATGAAACAACAGACGAATATCTCAAGTATACATAGAAGCAAAAGTTCTAAACAAAATTTTAGCATATTGAATCCAACAGTATAAAAAGGATAATGCAACATGACCAAGAGGGGTGAGTTAATCCCAAGGATGCAGGATTGCTTTGTGTTAAAAAATCAAATAGTAATTCACCATATTAACAAACCAAAGGAGAAAAAACACGTAATCATCTCAACAGATGCAAAAACTGTACTTGACAAAATCCAATATCCATTACTGATAAAAAATTCTTAGCAAATAGGAATATGAAGGAATATCCTCAACCTGATAAAGACATTTACAAAAATTTATAGCTAGCAACATGTTCAATGATGAAAGCAATGCTTTCCCACTAAGATCAGGAATAAGACAGGGATGACTTTTGTCACCACTTATATTCAACATTGTATGTAGATACAAAAACTCTAAACATAATTTAATGATCAAATTCAACAACATATAGAAAGGATACACATCATGACCAAATGGGATCAACCAATGTAATTCATACAATGAATGTAATTCAAAAATCACTGTCGTTCATCATATTAGCAAACTAAAAAGAAAAATTAGATGAAATAATATTTCTAAAAAAGTAAGAAAATTAATCCAGATTGGACAGAAAGGGAAAAAAAACTGTCTTTTTCATAGATGACATGATTGTCTCTATAAAAATTCCAATGGAACATACAAAAATGCTACAAAACTAATGGGTTTAGTGAGTTTGCAAGAAAAAGACCAATATTTAAAAATGAATTTCTGTGTATTAGCAATGAACCATTGGAACTTGAAATGTTAAAACACCACTTATAATAGCATAAAAAATATGAAAAACTTAGGGGATAAATGTGACAAAAGATGTGAAAGGTCTTACACTGAAAATAACAAAGCATTGCTGAGAGAAATTCAAGAGACCTAAATGAATAGAGGTGTATACTTTGTTTATGGGTCAGAAAACTCCACATTGTCAAGGTGTCATTTGATCTGTAGAGTCAATGCATTTCCAAACAAAATCCCAGCAGATCATTTTCTTTCAGAAGTTGAAAAGCTAATTCTAGAAATCATATGAAAACAAAAAGGACCCAGGACCCTGAAAAACAATTTTGAAAAAGAACAGTTACAAATTCTTTTTTATTTATTTATTTATTTATTTATTTATTTATTTATTTATTTATTTTATTGGCTGCATTGGGTCTTTTTTGCTGTGCACAGGCTTTCTTTTTGTTGCGGTGAGTGGGCACTACTCTTCGTTGTGGTGCATGGGCTCCTCATTGCTGCGGCTTCTCTTGTTGCGCAGCATGGGCTCTAGGCGCGTGGGCTTCAGTAGTTGCAGTACATGGGCTCAATAGTTGTGGCTCATGGGCTCTAAAGCACAGGCTCAGTAGTTGTGGCGCACGGGCTTAGTTGCTCCGCAGCATGTGGGATCTTCCTGGAGCAGGGATCGAACCCATGTCCCCTGCATTGGCAAGCGGATTCTTCACCACTGTGCCACCTAGAAAGCCCCTACAAATTCTAAATAAAACCAAAAAAAGAACGTTTTTAAAAAGGTAGCATGAAATATGATATGATTTGAGCAAGTTGTGTAGTGTAAGAAAGAAGAATCCACTTGGCCTGGATGCTTGTTTCATTCTCCTTTGAATTGCTCAGGTTTGGAGATATTGAATGTTAAGCTTCTAAGCCAACCACTCAAAATTCTATAGCAAATTATATTTGCATAAGCATAAACTATGTCACGAAGTAATTTGTTGATTTCAATTTTTAGAATCAATCAACAGATAAAATACAGAAAAGTTAATTATAATTACAGAACAAAATGCAAATGCTATAAACCCTAACATTGTAAATGTAAAGGTAGAGAAGCTAGAAATTGAGAGGTACAGAGGGAGATTGGATAGAAGTGTGGGGACGGGGAGAGGTGAAGAATAGTAGGAGGGTGCTATTTCTCTCTTGCTACCTGGTAGGGAATCAAGAGTTACTACCTACTCTTGATGGAGCAAGAATTCAAAGGTTAAGCATGGTATTTAAATTTATAATGATCACCAAAGATAAATGGGGAATTACATCATCAACAGAGCACATGAAGGGGGAAAGGAATGAAGAGAGATTTTCAAATGAACTACATTTATTATCATTCATAGCTTTGGGGTTAACAGACCTTGGATAAAGTATATAAATTAAGAAACAGGGATATAAGCATAGAGTTTATCATTATAGCACTAACCATCAAAACAATTAAAAACAAGTTCTTAAAGATGGGTACCTTTGGGTAGTGAGACATGGCATGAGGGAGAGTTTATGGAATGAAGCAGGAAACTTTTTTTCTTTTTCCATTGAAAACCATTCCATACCTTTTGAATTTTTTAACCAAGTGCATATATTACTTTTATCATAGATAGTTCTTATACAATTTTATCATTTTAGTTTTGTTTCATTTTAGGTTTAAGGCACATGAAGAAATTATAATGTATCTATTTTTAAAGTTTTATAGTCTGTAGCATAGACATATTTACACTATCAACTGTAAAATAGATAGCTAGTGGGAAGTTGCTGTATAACAAAGAGAGATCAACTTGATGATGGGTGACGCCTTAGAGGGCCAGGACAGGGAGGGTGGGAGGGAGTTGCAGGAGGGAGGGGATATGGGGATATGTATATAAATACAGCTGATTCGCTTTGGTGTGCCTCAAAAGCTGGTACAAGAGTGTAAAGCAATTATATTCCAATAAAGAGCTTAAAAAAAAAGTTTTATAGTCTGAACATTTATGCTTCCCAGATAAAGCTAAGCTGCTTCACAGCCTGTTTCCTCGCAGTTTGATAAAAACAAACAAGCAAACAAAAATGCTAACCCACATCCAAAAATGACAGAAAGGCAAGTTAAATCTTTACTGCAGTGTTATGAAAACATCAAAGGGGGATTCCACTCACAATACACAATAAAACCTCTTCAAATCTTCTTTCCCTGCCCCTCTCAGAGTCTCACATCATATGGTAGCTGCTCCCAAATCTCTCCCCTCTTTGAACTTCAACAAAACACTGACTCTAGTCTCCTTTATTCCCCTTTCTTTCTGGGCCTCTTCTAAGCCTCTGCTCCTTCAAACGGAAATCAACCTTCCCCTGATGTTCATTTCATCTTCTACCACAGGGGTCTTTCTTCTTAGTGGGGGGAAACTGGCATTATTGTAATGCTATTTCTGAAAGAAAACCAAATTCTAATCTACCCCAAACAAATATTTGAGACATATCCTGCTGGAATTTAGTTACAAGCTATAAGTTTCTCTACTGTAAGCATCTTAAAGATAGAAGTGAAATTTTATTCATCTTTGTATTGGAGGAGCCAGCAACATGCTTCACACACAGTAATGCCTCACACCAAATGCACAGCTTACTGTTGAATTATAATTTGGAATTGCTTTTGTGAGAGAGTGTAGGGAAGAGGAAGAGGAAGAAAGCTAATGTTTACTGTGTATCTACTATGTGGCAGGCACTTTACCTTTATGGTGGGGATATATCTTCCTACCTTCTTTTCTGGATCAGTAATTCTCAAATGGGAACAAGAAAAGCAGATGTGAAGGAACACATGTAGGTTTGTTTGTTTGTTTTACAGTTTTTTGTTGGCTTATTTAAAAATAAACTTATTTCTTTATTTATTTATTGGCTTTGTTGGGTCTTCATTGCTGCGTGTGGGCTTTCCTTAGCTGCAGTGAGCAGGGGCTGCTCTCCATTGTGGTGAGCGGGCTCCTCCTTGCCGTGGCTTCTCTTGTTGCAGAGCATGGGCTCTAGGCATGTGGGTTTCAGTAGTTGCGGCACATGGGCTCAATGGTTGTGGCTCACGGGCTTAGCTGCTCTGTGGCATGTGAGATCTTCCTGGAGCAGGGATCGAACCCATGTCCCCTGCATTGGCAGGCAGATTCTCAACCACTGAGCCACCTAGGAAGTCCTGTTGTTGGTTTATTTTTAATTGAAGTATACTTGATTTACAATATTGTGTTAGTTTCAGGTATACAGCAAAGTGATTCGGGTATACATGTATATATGTGTATATAGCTATACAAGTACGCATAGTTAGAAATGACCCTTCATGTGAGACTGTTATTCCCCACTGGGTGTGCAAGCAGACACACCATAAAACATTCTCTTACCCCTGATACATAGAATCGAAGACCCTTTCACAAATAGTGATGTGTCCAAAACACTTGTTGACCTTTAAGTGTTGAGGTTAGGGGAGGAAGATTAAGAACCATTGATGGAAACTCTGAGTGTGTATGTGTGCTGCACGTGTATCTATAACGCATACAAGCTCACAAATGCCCACTAGAGGGCAAACCCACACCTCAGACATTAACGATTACTGGGACGCCCCTTCTGGGCATCTTAGTAACTCAAGCCAAATCCCTCTAAGGCGGCAGTCGCCAACCTTTTTGGCACCAGGAACAGGTTTCATGGAAGACAATTTTTCCATGGACCGGGGGGCAGAGGGATGGTTTCGGGATGATTCAAGCACATTACATTTACTGTGCACTTTATTTCTATTATTATTACATTGTAATATATAATGAAATAATTACACAATTCACCATAATGCAGAATCAGTGGGAGCCCTGATAATTCCAGTTTGGCTTTGAAAGCAGCTGCTTTATCTGCCGACTTGAACACAGTTGTCGTTCTCCCCTGAAATGACAGGTTGAGTTCATTGAGCAGGTTGGATATGTCACACAAGGAAGCAAGTTTTGCAACCCATTCTGTGTCACTGAAATGTGCTGCCAGTGGTGACTGTTTTTCGAAAAGAAATCTCTGGAGCAGCCCTCGCAATTTAAAAACTCTGGCCAGTGATCTATGTTTAGAAAGTCATCTCACTTCTGTGTATAAGAGAAGACGTGTGTGCTTTGCGTCCATCTCTTCACAGAGCTGTGCAAACAGGCGTGAGTTAAGGGCATGCACTTTAATGTAGTTGATAATTTTAATCACATCCTGCAAAACATTAAGTTCAGGTGACATTTTTCGGCTAGCCAGCATTTCGCTATGGATGACACAGTGTGTAGACTCACATTCAGAAGCAACCTCTTTGACCTGAGTAGTGAAACCAGAAAGCCGTCCGGTCATGGCAGCCACTCCGTCCGTATATATACTGACACAAAATGACCAATTCAGTTTTCCTGATGTGTAATCGTTCAAAGACTTGAATAGTTCAGCAGCTGTGGTGTTGGTTGGCAACAAAAGTGCACATAACATATCCTCATGCACAACCTCCTGAAAAATATATCTCACAAAAACAAGCATCATTGCCTTGTTGTCAACATCGGTAGAATCGTCAGCCTGGATTGCGTACCACGGTGACTCATTAATCCTCTCTAACAATTGTGCCTCAGTATCCTCTGCTATTGTATCTATTTGTCTAGCTACGGTTCTAGCCGAAAGAGGAACGCGTGCCACCTTTTGAATTGCATCCTCTCCTAAAAGTTCACAGTGGCAGCCTCTCCTAAAAGTTCACAACAAATGTCCTTCAGGCAGGATCAACTCTTCAGCAATAGTAAAGGACTTCTTAGCTTTAGCAATGTAGTTAGCCACTAAGAGTGATGCTCTCGGTACAAACACATTTGATGAAGTGGTAACCTTCACTAACTGCTTCTTTTCTTCGTGTTCACATTTTTTTTTTCTTTCAAAAAACTCCAGAGGCTTGTTTTTTAATGCAGGGTGCTTGGTCTCCTTGTGGCAAAGCAGTTTTAAAGGTTTCATGGCTTCCTTGGATAGCGGGTCACCACATATTATACAAAGCGGGCTTGGAGAATGTGAATCACCTATTGAAATGAACTCGTAATTTAAGTAGAACTCTTGGTATTTTCTTTTAAGTGCAGCTTTCTTTTGTTGGCAGCCTTAGAGTCCCATCATTGGGTCTTTCCCCCTTTTCTTTTCTTTTCTTTTTTTTTAAATTTATTTATTTATTGCATTGGGTCTTCATTGCTGCACATGGGCTTTCTCTAGTTGCTGAGAGCAGGGGGCTAGTCTTCCTTGTGGTGTGCGGGCTTCCCATTGCAGTGGCCTCTCTTGTTGAGGAGCATGGGTTCTAGGTGCGCAGGCTTCAGTAGTTGTGGCACATGGGACCAGTTGCTCCTCGGCATGTGGGATCTTCCCGGAGCAGGGATCGAACCCGTGTCCCCTGCCTTGGCAGGCAGTTTCTTAACCACTGCACCACCAGGGAAGTCCCTTTCCCCCTTTTCAAAGAAGCTCTCCAGCAATGTTTGTTTGTTTGCTTATAAATTTATTTAATTTATTTATTTATTTATTTATTGGCTGCATTGGATCTTCATTGCTGCACACGGGCTTTCTGTAGTTGCAGCAAGCGGGGGCTAATCTTCATTGCGGTGTGTGGCTGCCTCACTGTGGTGGCTTCTCTTGTTGCAGAGCACAGGCTCTAGGCTCTTGAGCTTCAGTAGTTGCAGTACACGGGCTCAATAGTTGTGGCATACAGGTTTAGTTGCTCCGCAGCATGTGGTATCTTCCTGGAGCAGGGATTGAACCCGTGTCCCCTGCATTGGCAGGCAGATTCTTAACCACAGTGCCACCTAGGAAGTCTGCAGTGGTTGTTTTTTACTCATTTTGGCTAGAGTTAGTTTGTGGGCTTACCAAAACTGCGACTGAGAAGTGCGCAGTGTAGGAAAGAGGCACAGACCAAAGTAGTAAATAAAATAATGGGCAGGCCACACATGGACTAAAATAAGTGTCGGATTCTGACTTAAAGCTTGCCACAAGATGCAGCTGTACAATTGAAGTACATCAGTTCACTTACTACTATAAATCCTGCCACCGCATGCAGCTTAATTGTCACTTGGCACTCACTGATAGGGTTTTTTTGGTTTTTTTTTTTTTAAAAGCTCTTTATTGGAATATAATTGCTTTACATTGTTGTGCATCAAAGTGAATCAGCTGTATTTATACAAATATCCCCATATCCCCTCCCTCCTGCAACTCCCTCCCACCCTCCCTACCCCAGCCCTCTAAGTCATCACCCATCATCCAGTTGATCTCCCTATGTTATGCAGCAACTTCCCATTAGCTATCTATTTTACATTTGGTAGTGTATATATGTCAATGCTACTCTCTCACTTCTTCCCAAAAAGAAACATGTTACCTCAATGTTCATTGCAGCACTATTTACAATAGCCAGGACTTGGAAGCAACCTAAATGCCCATCAACAGATGAATGGATAAAGATGTGGCACGTATATACAATGGAATATTACTCAGCCATAAAAAGGAATGAAATTGAGTTATCTGTAGTGAGGTGGATGGACCTAGAGTCTGTCATACAGAGCGAAGTGAGCCAGAAAGAGAAAAACAAATACCGTATGCTAACTCATATATATGGAATCTAAAAAAATGGCACTGATGAACCCAGTGACAGGGCAAGAATAAAGATGCAGATGTAGAGAATGGACTTGCTGGGACATACTGATAGGGTTTTGATATGAGTCTGCAAGCAACTGATTTCTAATGGTCTCTGTGCAGTCAAACCTCCCTGCTAAAGATAATCTGTATTTGCAGCCACTCCCCAGCGCCAGCATCACCGCCTCAGCTCCACCTCAGATCATCAGGCATCAGATTCTCACAGGGAGGGCACAGGCTAGATCCCTCGTGTGCACAGTTCACAGTAGGGTTTGTGCTCCTATGAGAATCTAATGCTGCCGCTGATCGGACAGGAGGCGGAGCTCAGGTGGTAATGCGAGAGATGGGGAGCAGCTGTAAATAAAGATGAAGCTTCACTCACTCGCCTGCTGTTCCCCTCCTGCTGTGCATCCCGGTTCCTAACAGGCCCTGGCCTGGTACCCGTCCATGGCCCAGGGGTTGAGGACCCCTGCTCTAAGGTCAAGATATGATACACAGTTTAAGGAGTATGCAAATTAACTTGTGATGATATTCTTACAAATAATTCCCAAGGAGAGAGGCTAAATTGATAGCTCCACCGTTTCTAGAATCTGCTGTGACTTACTTTCGATGCAAAATGTCGTATTAATGCAGACAAATTCCATTACTAGACCATCTGATTTCATATTTAGGCTTCAGAACAAACTAATTGCAGGAGTAAAGCAAGTGATAAGGCCAGGATTTGATCCCAAGCAGTTTAACTGCAGAAACTAGACATTCAGCAGGAAGCATCTCCACCTCTCAGCAGGGTGAGTGAGTAGGCAAGGAGGGAGGCTGGTGCTCTTCCCCCTAGTTTGCTGCCTTCCTCTGTCCCTATCTTGACCCCCGCATCTCTGCCAGGTTTGGCTGACACTGCCTTGCTCCAAGTTCTTTAGTGATTTCCCACTGCAGGATCAACTCTGGACTAGCACAAGCTAGCCACGCCACCGATCTCTCTCCCACCCAACCATGCTGACGCTTTCCACTCCCTGCACAAGTCCTGATCTCACACATCTCTGTCTCTAGAAATGCTATGCTTGTTTTCCTGAAAATCCTCTTCCCTTCTATCTGCAGGAGCAACAGTCACTCTTCAGGTCTCCACTAGAGTCACCTCCTCTAAGATATCCCCTTGTTTCAGCCAGGCGATCAGTCACTCTGACTTCAGGGTTCCCATCATGACATCTATCTCCTGATACTGCAGTTGCCAGTGTGCCTGGTTCTCTTACCACCAGACTGAGCGTTCCTGAGGGTATGGATGCAGTCTTTTCAGCTTTGTGTCCTCAGCACCAAACCCAGTATCTGGCATGTAAAGAATGCTCAGTAAATTTGACTGGCTGAATAAATGAGTACATGCTGAGTGTAAATAGACTTCACAGACTCTTAAAAGTTCCAGCTTTCAGGAAAGCAATTCCTTCCTGGATCCCTTGCAGAGGTGTGCAAAGGGATGGAAGTGAGCCAGAGTGGCCCACTCATGAGGCCACAGTGCCATCCCAGGGGCCCCACAGAGTCCCGTTTCTCCAGTACCCTAACAACATACGTCAAAACATTAAAGTATGTGGGAAAGAGCCCTCCCTCCAGTCTCTCATATCCCACCCATCTTCTGCAATCAGGTGAAACCCTGTCTACTTTTTAAACTATCCTCCTTGACCTTCATTAAAGCTCCTTGCTGAAATGAGCATTCATTGTATAAAAGTGCTTAATGTTAGTGCCAGCTAAAGATACAGATACTTCCACCAAGAGACTTCTGAGTTTACTTAGACTCTTACCAATCTGATCACTAGAATAACAGTTTCCAGTGCAGGACTGGAGGCTAACTCTGCTTCTTTACTATGTTGGCTGCATTAGCTTCCTAGGGCTACTGTAATGAGCACCACTAACTGGGTGGCTTCAACAACAGAAATTTATTACCTCACAGTCCTGGAGGCTAGAAGTCAAGATCAAGGTATTGGCAGAGTTGGTTTTTTCTAAGGGCTGTGAAGACGACTTTATTCCATGCCTCTCCCCTAGCTGCTAATAGTTTCCTGCCAATACTTGGCATGTAGAAGCATCACTCCAACATCTGCCTTTATCTTCACATGGCATTTGTCCTGTGTGCGTGAATGCGTTCAAATTTCCCCCTTTGTAAGGACACCTTTTGTATTGGATGAGGGACCTATTCTACACCAGTGCGATCACATCGCTACCACCCTCTTTCCAAAGGAAGATCACATTCTGAGGTACTGGAGTTAAAACGTCAACATATGAATTTGGGGGGATACAATTCAATTTATAACATTGGTCATATTTTCTAAAGCAAAAATTGGTACCCATCCTTTGGCATATGGTTTGACAATGGGGCAGAATATTTGAAATCAGGACTGTCTGGGAAATGTAGGGGTTTAAGCAGGATATTTTAAGAGTAAATCCAGGCATGTGCATGTTAATCTGAAAGGTTTTAGTATATCACAACGTAGATATCCAATTGAAGATGTTCTTCTAAATACATAGAATTAGAGCAGAAACCTACAGCTGCAGGTCCCACAAAACCTGAGAGGGCTTCCCATGAAATTAATGTGCAATAAGTAGATGAGACATAGATACACACACACAATCTTACTTTGAAAAAGTGCGCTAGAAAATGATATTTGTGTGCATTTGACTAGGTTCTTTTAGGATCAGGATGGAGAATTAAATACTTGCTTATTGAGGATTTAAAAAAGCAGAATGTTCCCTGAACTAGATATAAGATTTTTTAAGTGTAATTCTTATTGCAAACTAGTATCATTTCCCCACCACTCCCAACCCCCACAACCTTGGAAACATATCCAAAAGCTATAATGAAAAACAGTAGGAATATATTGCCCAATTTACAAATGTTTGCAATTTGGGGGATACAATTATATATTGAGGTAACATATCTGTAACCTCTGATAATTCCTGTCCTCAAACGCATTTCTGCGTGCTGTGCTTTCAAGACAGGAGTAAAAACAGGTCTGGAGACACCAGAGATGTAAGAAAAGTATGAGCCACAATCAGAACTGCTTCCCAAATTGCCCACAAAAGGCAATATATCTTCAGTGTTAGAAAACTGTTTAATAAGAGGCAATCTTACCCTTTCTAAAAATGTTTCCAGGTTTTAAACACTTAAATAAAGTAAATCATCTCAAACCATGTTGGAACTGGGTAAGATATAAATAAATAAATGAAAATAAAATAAACAAAGTCTTATAAATGTGTTTTATGTGGGACAAGAGACCAGGATGGGGAAATGGGGAAAAAATTCCAAGCAACTGAATAATGATGGAGGAAACAGAAATATTGGTCAGTGAGAAGATAATAAAAATCACTCTCTACAATGGAATATTACTGAGCCATAAAAAAAAGAATGAAATAATGCCATTTGCACCAACATAGATGGACCTAGAGATTACCATACTAAGTGAAGTAAGCCAGACAAATATCATATCACTTATATGAGGAATCTAAAAAAAAAAGAGAGAGATACACATGAACTTATTTACAAAACAGAAAGGAGATTCACAGATGTAGAAAACAAACTAATGGTTACTAAGAGGAAAGGAGGCGGGGGGATAAATTAGAGGTTGGGATTAACATATAGATACTACTACATGTAAAATAGAAAACCAGCAAAGACCTACTGTATAACACAGGGAACTATACTCATTAGTTTGTAATAACCTATAAGGGAAAAGAATCTGAATCACTTTGCTGTATGCCTGAAACTAACACAACATTGTAAATCAACTATACTTCAATTAAAAAAAAAATCACACTCCTTTGTGTATTGATCACTGGTCTAAATACAGGCCAACTGCTAGCCTATTTTCTTGGTTTATTTAATCCTCACAACCGCCCTACAAGGTAGTTAGTATCACCTTGATTTAGCAGGTGAAGGAACAAAGGCTCAGAGAGGTTAAGTAATTTGTTCAGCCCAGGTCAGCCCCAGACCACAGCCCATGCACCCAGAGCTGGTGAGGGGCCTATGAGGGATCCGAAGCTTCTACCCTGTGCCTCCAGAACATCCTCATCCAGAGAGGACTGAGTAGGCACACGAGGCATGTTGAGGAAGGCTGGAATGGACTGGGAGGAGAGTGCAGAGGTAGATCACCGGGGAATGGAGGCCTAACCACAACTGTGTATTGGGAAAACAATTTTGTTCAGGAGGGCTATTTATAGGGATGTTTTTCCTCAGTCCTCCCTTCCCCCATCTCCTCCCTTTTGTGTTAAAAGGCTCCTGGCAGATTGGTAAAGGGTTACAGGCAATGCACAGGAAACTCTGGAACACAATGAACGGGGCGGAGACCGATCCGCACCCACCTAAGAAAATCCCTTGTTTCAGTATTCAGAGACCCTGGGGGAGACCGAGGGAGCTGGGATCACATCTCTGCTCCTTTTATCGGCTTTCTCCCAGGCAGAAAGAGGGCAACATTCCCAAAGGGGTGAGGAACAGAATAAAACAGAAAGCAGAGTCAGGATAAGAGGCAACAAAATGAAACAAACAAGACACAAAGATAAATGAAATCAGCCAGAGAGCCAAGTCAGCCCCTATCCCGAAGACTCCCGAATTCTGTGAGGAATCTAGTTTTTTCTTCCCTAAGTCTCTGTTCCAACAAGAAACTCCCAAGATACAGAGCAGGGAGTGAGAGAGGTGATCCCAAAGCCAGTTGCTAAGAGGGACCCCAGAACCTATTGCTAGGTCCTCAGGACAGACTCAGCCAGGCCTCCGTGGGCTGCCACTTCCAGCAACACCCCCTCAACCCAGACATCTTTCCTTCTGGGCCACTGAACAGACACCTCCATCCAAATGGATCCAAGTTCAGACCTAGAAACTGAGGCCACCACTATATATAAAATACATAATCAACAAGCACCGACTGTCTAGCACAGGGAACGCTACTCAGTATTCTGCAATAACCTAAATGGGAAAAGAATTTGAAAAAGAAAAGACATATGTATAAATGAATCACTTCACTGTACACCTGAAACTGACACAACATTGCAAATCAACTATTCTGCAATAGAAAATAAAATCTTAAAAAGAAGTAAAAAAAAAAAAAAAAAAAAGACCCTGCACAGATCCTGATGTCTGTGTAATAGTGATTCAATCCAGGACACTTGGCTCTCCCCTTGGCTTTGTGAAGTCTCTTCTCTGCATGTGACTCCAGGAAGGAAGTTTCCCGTGGCTGTTTGGCCGCGTCCAGTGCCATGTGGAGTGGGACAAGAGGGTCTTGTGCTGCCTGGCTTGTTCATCGTTTCTGAAACACTAAAGATTCATTCAGTGCTACACTGTGCATTATGGGTCAAAAGTAGCTATGGTTTTTAAAACACTCTGCAGGACACAAAAGATCTCCAAACCTCTTTTTTCTGAACAACATTCAATGCAAAGAAATTAGAATGTAACTAAAATATTGGAGGGGGAAAACTTATTTCTCAAATAATTTCAAATACTGTGTGCAGATGTCTCATCTAATCTCTACCCAGCCCCGCATTTTGCACTATCAAAGGACTTTTCCTCCTGAAAGCTCTGACATGGCCCTTGACAGGTATGTTTTATCTTTCTCCAAAAAAATAGTCTTTACCTTTACCAGCCCCCAATCTGATAAACTTGGAGTCATCTTGGACCCCTCCTACATCTAGTCTTTTAAATAAAAGTCTGAGGTTCTGAATTAGCAGGTAGGGGCACCAATCAATGGGATTTTATTAGAAAAAGTTAGTAAGACTTTCTTTTTTGTAACCAAATCTTTTTCTTTCTCATTATTCCCTCACCTTCTGCCGTTTCTATTCCAAAATGCCTATTTGATGGGGAAGCAATTGTATCACATTCTCAGCTGGGAAAGTGAGGCTGTCAAGCTCTGCTTCCCAATGCTTTTTCATTTATTTATTTATTTATTGCCCTGAGCAACAGTTTTGCAACTCAGAGACAAAGCAGACAATGAGAGAGAGAGAGAGAGAGAAAGAAAGAATATCATTTATAATGATAATTATGTCTGTCTTTCACCTTTTAAACTGGGAATGGGACCATTTAAAGCCTTCCTCCTTCTTCAGTCTTATCACCACAACTGCTTGCTCTTAGAAGCCCATTTGGAAGCAAAACTGGCTTTCATGGTTGCAGAGGTGGTGGAGTAATGGGAGGCCAGCCACCATGTTTCAGGATGTACCACCTGCAGGCTAAAGGTTACTCCTGCTTCTAGGACAGGGAGACTGATTCTTGTTTTCATTCTTGTTCTCGCATCGAGCTGACCTCTCCTCCAGCTGACCTCTCCTCCACTCTGTTCTGTTTGATTGGAGATTGGTAATGTGGACCTGCCTCAACCCCACTAAGGATGCTTATTCAACCTCATTTGGACACTTAGAAGCAACAATTTGCATTATAACCTGCACCTGGGAACCCATAGCACATGGAAGTGCAGTAACAAGTTTGGGGTACATAACTTACTAGAAGTCCTTTTGCTCTGGCCATCCTCATCCTTTACTGGCTTCAGACCCTCAGGGTAGTGGCGGCTGGGCTCAGAAGGGGCACAAGACCTCTCTCACGGAAGAACCTCACCCAATATATCAGTCTGCTAGGGCTGCCATAACAAAATACCATAGAGAAGATGGCTTAAATAACAGAAATTTATTCTCTCACATTTCTGGAGGCTGGAAGTCCGAGATCAAGGTGCCGGCAGGTTTGATTTCTCCTGAGGCCTCTCTCCTTTGCCTTGCAGATGGCCACCTTCTCAGTGTGTCCCCAAATGGTCTTTTCTCTGCGGTACACATCCCTGGTGTCTCTCTGTGTCCTAATCCCTTCTCACAAGGACAGCAGTCAGATTGGATTCCTGCCAAATCTAATAGCCTCATCTTACATTAATCATGTCTTTAAAGGCCCTATCTCCAAACACAGTTAGATTCCTAGGTAGTGGGGATTGGGCCTTCAGCATATGAACATGGAGGGGGAGCACAGTTACCCAACACACCCAACAATCAGTAACAACACTAGCATCTTTCAACTGGAAAGGGGGAGAGGAAAGAGGAAGAGAAAACGTACCCAGCAGAAGGATGAGCTAGCACTTGCACCCCAGAACAAAGAGTTCAGAACACATTAATCACAGTCCCTGAACAAGGAATTACATGAATATTCCATTGATTGGACACGAGGAGAGGAGGGAGAACTCTAAAATTGCTGATTTCTAGCTCTAGTTTTATGGGCGAGCTAGGTAAAAGAAAAGGCTAAATCACAGGTGACATTAAAATCTCTCAATCCTGAGTGGGGGGCGGGGGAGGAATGGATTGAGAGTTGGGGTTAGCAGATGCACACTATTATGTAAAGAATGAATGAAAAACAAGCTCTTACTGTATAGTACAGAGAACTGTATTCAATATCCTGTAACAAACCATAGTGGAGAAGAATATAAAAAAGAATGCATATTTAACTGAATCACTTTTCTGTACAGCAGAAATTAACACAACATTGTAAGTCAACTCTACTTCAATTTTAAAAAATCTCCTAATATTCACTCTCGGTCTTCTGTATCTGTTGACAGCAGGGAAGATTGCTACCAACCTTGGTAAGTGAAAGAAGCAGACAGCACATTTTTGAGAAGCATCCGTCTTAACCAACTGCAGATAAGAGAAGGCATAGGCGAGGACAGAACTCTTCTGTGGGAGTCCCAGGTGAGTGAAGTGCTTTTTGCACCATGATAATCTGATAGAGGCATAACTTATATTATCACCAAATGGCTTAATTAGTCCTCTGGTTAACATTCCTACACTATCTCCATGTAACCTGCTTCCCAGGAAATGCTCAGCCCAGCGGAAGAACCGATTGGAACTCAAATCTGACTTCCTTCCACAGATCCAGAAAAAGGTGCACATCTTAGAGTAAGCAAAAGGAATAAAAAAAAAATGGGAAGAGAAAGAGAGTGTCCAGAACAAGGGCTAGATTTAAATTTGGCAGTTATCACAGGGCTTACTCAGCAATGAGAGGGGACAGGGAGCAAACGGGGAGAGGACGACTTTCCAGCTCCCTGGGTCGGCTGTCACCACGTAACTTCATTATCCAGCTTGATAAATGGTGAGTCCCACCATAAGGTATAGACAGTTGAGAGCTATCAAGTAGAAACAAAGAACCACCATGTACACATTTCAAATAAGCTTTGCTCAATCAGTCCAGACATAACAGATGCCTTGTTCAGTGTTCAGTATTAATTCAACCCTGAACCCTAAACAACCTGAACCCAGCTTATCATGAAGCAGGTCTCAGGCTGTTCCAGAATGAAAATTCTGTGATTGTGGAATCCCTTTGGGGAATTCTCAGTAAAGCATAGAAGAACCTTTGGGCTGAGTCAGTCATTAGCTTTGTGGTTCTTCCAGGCAGCCCTGTTGTGTGACAACCTACACCTGCTGGATGTGACGGTGCTTAAGGGAATCTGGTACATAGCTAATGTATAATGTGAAATGTTTTGAGAATTACTTGTAAATTACTGTCTACTATTTAACTGGTGAACTTTATTGTCAGAAAGACCATGTATAATAAAAATTTTATGTAATTAAAAATTAATATTTGAATAAGGTCTGCTGATTAGTTAATATTATTGAATCAATGTTTCCTAACTTTTTAAATATTTTATTATTTATTATTTATTTCTTTTTTGGCTATGTCGGGTCTTAGTTGTGGCATGTGGAATCCTCGTTGTGGCATGTAGGCTTCTCTCTAGTTGTGGTGTGCAGGCTCCAGGGCACGTGGGCTCTGTAGTTTGTGGCACACAGGCTCTCTAGTTGAGGCTCGTGAGCTCAGTAGTTGTGGCACGTGGGCCTAGTTGATCTGAGGCATGTGGGATCTTAGTTCCCTAACCAGGGATTGAACCCACATCCCCTGCACTGGAAGGCAGACTCTTTACCACAGGACCACCAGGGAAGTCCCCAATTTCCTAATTTTGATCATTGTACTCTGGTTATATAAGACATTAATATTTGGGAAAGCTGGATGAAGGGTATATGGGAATTCTTTGACTATTTTTTAAATTAATTTTTATTGGAGCATAGTTGCTTTACTCTATTTTTCTGTAAAATTTTTTATAGGCTGAAATTACTTCAACATAAAAAGTTGAAAGAATGTTTTTAAACCTTTAGAAAGGTAATTCACAGGGCTTGACAATTTATCCATAATTTATGCCTAGGGGCCTGGACCCAGGAAAAGAGCAACTCTTCAGCCTCTCTCCTTTGCTGCCAAAATGATGAAATGCACTGCAGGTCGAATATGAAAGTCTTTGATACAGTAAACTCCAAAATAAATACTAACAGTAATAATTACAGTTTTATGTGGAGATGCTTATCTATAAACGCAAGAACAAGTCATTATACTAAATATCTTACCAAATATTCTCCAAGTAGCTTACAAGATGCTTAGAAATTGCTGTCCTGGTAGTAGGAAACAGGGAGTCACCGACAGGTTTTGAGCAAAGCAGGCAAACAACAACAGCAATACTTCAGGAAGCCTCAACAGGCCTTTAGTGCACAGGACGAAGTGCAAAGAGACCAGACTCAGCAAACACTACTAGGAGTTACTCTAATAATTTAGGAGTGAATGGTCCTCACTGAACAGGCCTGGAAGGAAAAATCCCAGAGAGGCATTCTGAAGGACTCATTGGTCTGGGCGGGACTAGACTGGAGGTGGGGGCGGAAAGAGAGAAATGAGTCAGTGGTTACTTGAAGATGTCTCGCCAAGATGACTGGGGCAATGCTGGTGTCACTGAGAGATGGATGGAAAACAGAAGGAAGGAGAGACCATACACAGAGCTTGGGCCTCAAATTCCAGTGGCTCCAGAGGCCAGGCAGGTGCAAAGAGGGGAAGACAGGCAGCGGGGGCTTGGAAATTGGAGGACTCGTCTCTCTAAAGAAGGTAGTGCTGCCATGAGGGCTGCTACAACTTGGCATCAGCGGTCCTTGCCATGTGGAAATGCACTTTCGGTGTTCCCAGATCTTCCATTTTTTGCAAAAGAAGCCAGAAATCCAGATCTCTTATGTGAAAAATGTTAACTTTTTAATGTTGGCAATTAATTTTAAAAAATTTTAAAGCATGGCATGTGCTAAACCAAACACATCTGTGGGCCAGATTTGGCAGGCACTCTATCAATTGTAAGCTCTGACAAAGAGAGAGGGTCAAGGATCAAAGTTCATAACCTGTTTGGTGATACACAGGGAGCTAAGACACTGTAAAGGGATTCAGTAACTAAAATATTATACCTAAAGGTTTTTCCAGCCTTCTGAGCTATATGCATGTCCCTACCCTTCAAGCCTATATATAGATTTGAATTTACACAGGAAGTTTAATCTAATCCTCAAACGGTTAAATAACAAGAATCTGAGTGCTTACTGTGTGCTGAGTACACAGAAGTCAAAGAATTTCAAATTCACTGGAGAAGAAAACACATGCCCTCCTGAAACCTTGAAGCAGATTATGAAATGACCTGGGAGTCTGCTTTCTCCACGTTAGGTTAGACTATCAGAGTCACCTTCAATCCGAGACTCCCCCCCCAAATCACTTCCACGTAGCAAACTTTGCATTAACGCGCGCCCGCGTGTGTGTGTGTGTGTGTGTGTGTGTGTGTGTGTGTGTGTGTGTGTGTGTGTGTGAATCTCTAACCAGAAATCTGATTTCCTGAGCAGTGGTTACAAAGCGGCAGCCTCCATCCCTCCCTCAGCTTGGGAGGGGACTCAGCGGGGTTGGGGGTACCTGGGCGCCGGAAAGGAGGATGGGAGTGGCCGGCTGAAAACCGCTCCCCGCCAGGTTTCTCCGCCGGAATCCCTGTCTTTGTTTCTGTCATTACTCTGTAAGTGTCTGTGTAGGAGCAGACAGGCACCGAAATAGAAAGTGTCAAAGAGACGATGACAAAGAAGACAAGGCAGGACACTTCTTTTCGGTCGCACCTAGCCCCCTCCATCCAGAAAGCCTGCGCGCCTCCTCCCGCGGTCTTCAAAGCGCCGTCGGTGGGGCAGGAAGCGGGCGGCTGGGGCTGCGGGCGCTCCTAGGAGAGCGGCGATTTCCTCCCGGGCCGCCCCGCTATGTCCAGAGTTGCAGCGCAGCTCTCCGAGGAGCGCGTCCTCTCCCCCACCCCGCGCTCCTCCACCCACCCACCTACTTCCTCCGGCCCCATACACACGCCAGCGCGGAGCTGCCAAAAATTTCCACCCTCCGCCCCCCTCCCTAGCTAACTTCCTTCCCGCATTTCCTGAGCTGGATGATCCTAGGGTTTGTAAGACAGGAAAAAAAGGAAGGCGCGAGGGCGGGCGCGAGAGACAGGATGCTTGTGTTTCGTGCTGCCACCGCCGTCTGAAGGCAGGACAGCGCGCGCCGGGCGGAGGACCCGCGGCAGCCCCCCGGGCTGTCTCCGCGCCCCCCGCCGCCGCCGCCGCCGCCGCCGCCGGCTTCCCAGCGCTCTCGGCCACTCCCGGGCTTCTCGAAGGCGGACCGGAGAGCGCGCCCTCCCTCCGACGCGGAGGAGAACCCCCCCTCCCCCCACGACAGCGCGGGAGCCCGAGAAAGTCCCTGGGACTCCGGGCGAGGAAGTGACACTCCCGGCGCTGCCCGCTGCGCACGGCCTGCGGCACCGCGCGCGGCCCTGGACGAGCGCGCCGTGGACTTCGGGCCCCGCGCCCGCGCCGCGGGTTCCGGGCTCCGCGCCCCGCGGGCTCCGTGCGCGCTGCCCCGGGCCCGGGCTCTTCCCCGCGCCCATGCGGCCCCCCAGCGCCGCGCCGCAGCCACTGATCTGACCTCCCCCGGAGACCATCGCAGGCGCGGGGCCAAGCAGAGGGGAGGGGGAGACGGAGGGGCAGCCTCTTCGGGACTGACTCATGAAGAACAAGGGTGCCAAGCAGAAGCTGAAACGAAAGGGAGCCGCCAGCGCCTTCGGCTGTGACCTGACGGAGTATCTGGAAAGCTCGGGACAGGATGGTAAAGTGCCTTGGCTCCCCCCCTCCCCCCACCCCGCTTCTTTTTGTTTGAGGGAGAGAGGGACTCTCGTAGGGCGTGTTGCATTCAGTTCACAAGTTAATGTATTCCAGGCCTGTGCGCTCGTTGTACTTTTTTTTTTTCCCCCTAAAAAAACATACATGATTCTTAAGGTGCATAACGCTGCCACTCCGACGGGCAGGGGTTGTGTCAGTCCTTCCGTTTGTGTCACACAAGCCGTTAATGGGTGGTGCCGCTACACGTTTAACTGGCTGCTTCTGGGGCACGGGGGTGGGGGCTCGGGAGGTCCTGATCCCAGACTCTGGATGTCAGAGGGGAGGGAGGAGGGCTGGACCTGCGGGATGGTGTTCCGTGGGCTTCTCTGGGTACGTAATTATGACCGCCTGAGGTGTCCCTCCTGGGCTCTCCAGTTTCATCCGCTCACATCTTTTTTTATTAACGTGCTGGAAGGCAGGGGGTGCGGTGGGTCCTGGCTGGGGGAGTGGTTGCACATTTTCTGAATTTCTGAACTGATGCCAAATATATAGCACCTCCCTCCCTCCCCTTCCCAGCCCCTCAGACCCTTTACCTCCTCTTGGCTTTCAGATTAGCGTTTGGCGTGTCAGACCAGAAAAGTGTTGTACAAAAGTCAGAGGGCCTTGATTTTAAAATAGTTGAGGATATATAAAAGAAAAGGAGAGCCTCTGTGTTTTCAAGGTCAGATTGGAAAAAAGGGAATCCTCCAGAGTAGAGACAGTTTAAACATTTGCTGGGTGGAGGGCGAGGCGAAAGAAAACAATCTAGAATACAATAACAGCACTTGAGGTTAGAAGTTTTTAATCATAGGAGAGTTGGGGAAATTGAGCATTAAATGACTCCTTTTGTAAGGTTGACTGGCCCTGCACTTACCCGTGACAAAAAGGCCTTGTCCTCAGAAACTTCAGTGAGAGAGAAAAAAGTCCGCTATATGGGCCCAGTGTTTATACATAGATAGATACAACAAAGGCGGGAAACTGAAGGACTGACTGAGCAGAGTCATTCTGCCCCCAGGAAAATAATCTCCCAAACTATTTGATTAGCTCATAGCAAATGTGCGTCTCAAAAACAGAGCAGTGCTTTTGTTTCTATTTCATTTTTTTAAAGACTCAGCACTACCTAGTCATTTGCAGTGCTGTGATATTCCTGTGGTATTCTTGAGTTCAGAGGCTGCTGTGTCATTAGGACAAATGGCTTAGTATTTTACAGCATGGGGGGACCACAGGTTTCAAAATGGCCTCTTTTGAAACTGGGACACAACTGAGTCAATTCATTTAATCCTTTCCAACAATCTGGAGAGGTAGATTTGAAATAACATCCTTGGGCTGAGTTTTTTTGAGGGTGAGAGAACTCCAAGGATGCATCGTAACCACTACCCTCAGAAGTTCGGAATGAAATGTTTTCCTCCACCTGTTTTTGCAGGGGGCCTGCAGGTTCATATCCAGGTTCACTTATGAATATTTGTGGATACCACCTCCCATCGAGCTGGTGTTATTCCGGGCCTTGTTACTCCAAAGCTGAGAGTCACATGGAGGTGATATCAGTCCTGTCCCATTCTTACAATGTCACAGAGCCTAGGATGATCAAGGAATCCCAAGGTTCTGTGAAGACTCCTCAAAGGCAGCCTTAAACTAGTTCCTCTTTCATCTGATTTATATTTTGGGTTTTCATATATGCTTCATTTGGGAAAAAAAAAGAAAAGGGGATACTGCTTAAAGAAAAAAAAAAATTGAAAACCAGTACCCAGTGCTTCCTGCCTGGGGAGGAGGGAGGGAAGTCCGGAGAGGTAAACTGACCTGCCTAAGGTCATACAGCCAATCACGAAGGATGCAGAGGGCTCTGGCCCACTAGGCTCCTCTCCCTTCCCTGGTTTCCTGGTCTAGGCCAACATTCTCCTCTAATGATTTTTTTTTCTCCTAAATTGAAAGCAGACAGCCCTGCCCCAGGATCAGCACACTTTCAAGACTGACATACCTGAATAAAGTTCAGCTTCGAAACAGAAGAAAACTGACCCACTTAATGACGCGTACCCCGTTGTTGTGCCGCGTGGGAATTAGGCATGCCTAATAAGCAGCTTATGTAAATGAGAGTAATTAGGGTTTCTTTTTTCCCACATCTAAAACGGGTTAGGCAGTTGTCTCTTATTTTTCTTATTATGTAGCATCAGTAAATAGAATCAGTGCGGATGGTTTTCTCCAGAACAACGTATCCTCTTCATGGACCTTCTGAAACATGTATTGGTTAACAGACAAGGACTGGACTCTGCCCCCAGGGAGGAAAAGCTGACCTGGGCAGTGCCCCTTTGCCCATTACCTTGGAAGTTCAGCCCAGAATCCTGAGGGTGACAAGTCAGCCTGGTAGCTAGGATCTAGAAGGCCGGGGAGGGCCTCACAAGCCTGACAACGGTTACTCGACGTTGGAGGTCAAGGATAGAATGAGATAGAGAAAAATGGATTCAGGTCGGGGAACGCAAGGGCAGAAGGAGAGAACAGAGATGTGGGGAATCCGAGAGAACCCACGTGTTTGGGGAGGGAGGGAAATCCCTGAGCTGCAGTACAAGGCAAAGCTGGTGACAGTTAGCTGTGCGCAGGCCACCTGAACATGGGGAATTTATACCCCTGGACTGAGCACAGAGGGAAAATGTCATCTGCTTCTGCAATTTGTTGTAGCCCAGTCCTGCGCCCTCCAGTTGGACAACTCTGGTGGGGCAGGGTGTGCAGGTGACAAATAGGTGTTCAGCTTAGAGCAGACGTTGCTTGGGGCCAGTGTCGTCCGTAATCTTTAGGAAGCTGATAAAACCCAGAAAGCTTTCCTTAGAGACACACACACACACACCCCCACACCCCTCCCCCCCACACACCCCCCGTGTATACAGTTTCTGCGGGCATCCACACAGATGCCAGGTTCAGGCCCTGTTGTCCACCGTCCCCAGCGACACACAGGGCTGATGAGAATGGCCAATTTCCCCATTTTGCTGCTTTGGCCACTTTCCTCCAGCCTGGTGAGATCACCCAAGGATGGCATGAAGTTGCTGCTGGCCAACTTGGCCAGTGTTTCTTTCACTTCCCCTCGAGCACCGTGGCTGCTGCCCCAACCCCCAGCTCTCCCCTGGGAACCAGATAACTTTCTCTTCCTGTCTGGAATAGAGGGAGTAGATCATCCCTTCCTCGCTGCTGATGCTGAACATAGTACAGTTTTCTTTTTCTTCTTTTTGACCACTGACTACGAAGACCCTTGCTTGCAGCTGTGTAATGAAAACCACATCATTTGTGTCGCCTGCGGCTGGGAGGCTGTGGGTGAAGCCCTGCGAGGCCGGAGTGTATCCATGAGCATTTCCTACCTCTCCCCTCTGAGTCAAGTGCTCTGGGTCTTCCCACAGTGCTTGGAAATGCTGCAGCCAGGCGTCAAGGGGCCAGAAAGAGAGCGTTACAGGAAGGCTGTCTTCTGCCTTCGCGCTGGTCCCACTCTAAAGGCTGAGGACTTCGTCACCCTTCCCAACAGTCTCTGCCGTTTGACTCACTCCCTGGTGAAGAGGGATGATTGTCGGCACAGTGGTTTGCCGTGATGGGAGCACAATAGAATCACTTGAGCAGCGTTAAAAAAAAAAAAGTTGATGTCCAGGCCGCCTTTCAGAACAATTAAATCAGAATCTCTTGGTGCCTAGGCACGGGGATGTTTTAAAAGCTTCCTAGATGATTCTGATATGCAGGAAGAGTTGAGAACCACTGCGTATAGCGCAGGGGTTTACAGATCATTTTCTCCCTGGATAAACACCTTTGACCGTTCAGAGGGTACCCTCTGAAGGCTTGATAAGAGCTTTATTCCTGAGAGGTTTTTTTTCTAGTTCTTATCAGGCTGAAAAGAAAAAAAAAGAAAAAGAAAAATATGTATGTGAATTGAGGGATTACAAAAGGTTCATAACGAATAAACACCCATTAGAAGATACACTTTTAAGGTCAATGAGAGTAAGATGGCCCTAGTATTTCAAAGAGCAAGGATAAAGCAATGGAACCTTTGAGGTGTAGCTGTTTTACATTTCTGAGGCTTCGTCGTTCTCTCACTTTGTTTGTTCACTTATTTAACAAACCAGGATAAGGTACTGTGGAGGGATGGTGGTGGGGGAGAAGAAAACAGGCACCGCAGACTCAAGAAATGTACAGTCTAAGGGATGTGAACGAACTTTCAGAAGTGAATGGCTCAATTAAGCTTTGAAGTTAGCTGTCATAACTGAAGGGGAAAATGGGAAAGTTTTTTCTTCAATAAAATAGACAGAAAACGCAAACAGAAACAGGAGCAAAGGCTTAGCAGGGAAGGTGAGCATTTCTCTGTTCAAGAGAAGATTTAACAGTGAATGGGGAACCAGGGCAGAGGTGTTCTCTTTGGCTTAGTGGTTTCCTTCCCAGCGTTTTACCTGACACATTGTCATCACACCTTCCCTAGCTAATGCTTCCTCTTTTGGGTCTCAGCTGCTTCTGGAAACTTTCCCTGACCCTCCCAAGTCCGGTACCCCTTGCTGGAGGCTCCCATTAGGCGTCCTGGAAGCCTGCTGCCTGGAGTAGAATCCTAACTTTGCCTGTTCCCAGCTGAGTGACCCTGGAGCGAGTTACTTACCCACTCTGGGTCTCACTTTCCTCATTCGTGAAGTGGGCATACGAAGACTGATGGGAAGAGAAATGAGTTACTATGGGCAAAGCATTTAGCAGAGGGCATGCATCAGGTAAGCTCCAGATGTAGCTGTTGTTATCCTAGCACTCTGTACGTGCCCTGGCGTAACCACACGCTAGCCATAACGTGACGCACGAGGGTTCCGATGAAACGAGTGAGTGATATAGTCCGTTGGGTTAATCAGTTGCCAAGGAGGACAAGAAGCAGATCGGTTGCCTCCCTGAATGGAGAGTTCACCGAGGGATTTCCCAGAGCCGCTAGGGAGTAGACCGTCAGTACACAGTGGTGGGAGAGCAAGATGTCAGCCTGAAACTAAGCAGCCCTCAGAAAGAGCTGAGAAAGATACCCAGCCACTCCTGGACCTCTAGGGAACTGAAAGAGATGCTAGGACCTGGAGGTGGGGTTTGTGGAGACAGAACAGCCACCTCATGGGCTTGAGTTCAGAGGGGCATCCCTGCATCTGGGCTCCCACAGGGCACAGAAAGAGGAGAATCAGGGCTTTAAACCTAGAACAAACTGATAGCTTGAAGCCAAACTGTAACTGACTCTGGTTGTGCAGGTTATGGCCAACAACCCACCCAGAGGATGGAAACAGCCTTTCCACCTAGCCACATCCCTCCCTCCTGTCCACTCTCCAGACCTCTCTGCCAAGATCCCCTTGACCACAGGCATAGCCTCGCCCTTCCTCCACCCCTGTCACCCCCACTGGCAGCCGCCCAGATGCCTTCCAGCCTCAGGAGGCCCAGGCCTTGGGACTGCTAAGGAAGCCCTTGGCCCTGTGGCCCCAGACCTGCCATGGAGCCCAGTGGACCATTGCTGGGGCAGAAGGAAGTAAGTTGAGACTAGGAACACATTTTCCTATAGATGATGCTGTAAGTAGTGGATAAACGCTCCAGTGCCGTTGGAGCTGTATGTAGTTTTTGATGCAGTCTTTTTCTTTTCCCCTTTAATCTAAATTAAAGGGGAAAATGATAATGCCTAATAATACCTTTATTAGGCATCCATGGGCTAGCCTGGAAACCTTTTTCTGTGGGAGTGGGGACGAGGGGAGAACACATCCTAAATTCCAGAAGCTGGCAGACCAAGTCAGTTCTAAAGCACTTGCTGGGGACCGATTGTCCCTGGAAGTCACCTCACTGCAGAAAGTTTCCTGGGATTTTGTGGCAGAGGGTGGGAGAGGAGGATGGGGCCGAGAGGTTCAGGACTCACTGGGGATGAGAAGTGCCCCCCAACTCCTCTTCCATTAGATATCGTAGCTAAAAATTTCTGGAACAAAGTGGTGATAGACCCTCTGGTTGGGACTATCCAGTACTTATTTCCTCCAGAACAGGCCAGTCAGGGTGAGCTGCCAGGCATGCCCCCACCCTCTGGGTCTCAGGCCTCCACTTTTCTCTGTGTGGTTCCTTCGCACCAGTCTTGCGGCCCAGGAACATGGTGCTACTTGCTCTTTTGGTTTTCTGCTTTGTTTTCTTTTTCGCTCATTGCCCTGTATTGAAGACAAGGAGGCATTTTCCCACTTATTGTCACACGTCAAATTAGTTTTCTTTTTGCAGGTACATGTCCCACCTGATTTTCTATTTCTCCCTACGCCCCAACACACATGCCACACTGCAGTTGCATGGGTTTTGGTGTTCCTCCCTCAAAGGACTGTCCTCGAGTCCTGCTGGAGTTGGGGCCACAGCCTGATGGAACTTTAGGTGTCTAGATAGCACACTCCCCCCCGCTCCTCGCCCCGCTGTCTCTCTGATCTCTCCAGGATGCAATTTTAGGTAAGGCTTAAAATAAAGAACCCCTGAGGAAACATGCTGGCTTCAATTCAGAAGAGAATAGATACTAGTACTAGATTTTTTTCAGAGCAGCTTTTGATAGAGAAAGATGCGAACATTAGGCTGAGGAAGGAGGAGGAAGGGGAGGACCCTTGGAAGGAGAGAAGGGACCCAGAAATGAAAGCTGAGCCTCACATCACATCTGCTTGTTATTTTTATCAGTAGACTTACCATCTGCTTTCATTGCTTACTAGGTGCCAGTCACTTTATGTGTACAAAGTAATATTCTCGAAATCTATAAGAACTGGGCATTTTCCCCCTTTTTACAGAGGAGAAAACCAAGATCCAAGAGGTTAAGTCACTTGCCAAGATTATAGAGACAAGAGAGGCAGGATTTAAATCCAGATCCCGTGTGACTCCCAAGGCCATGCATGGTCTTAGGCACAAACACAGTCTCCCAAAATAGCATATTTCATAATTCGACATTTCTGTTACAGTTCTGTCAAAAAAAAAAAAAAAAAAAAAAAAAAAGAACAAGCCTGCAAAGAGTAGCTTTTTCTCCTGTGCGTTTTTCTTCCCCCAGCCTAGGTCAGGAATAGTAATCGTAACAGCTAACGTTTGCATAGCGCTTCAACCCTCTGCCACGCGCTTTTCACACACACCTACTCTAACCCCTACCTACCAGCTTTCAAGTCCAGCCAGAGCCCACCTCTTCCTCCCAGGCCCCTCCCTGCCCACTGCAGCCACAATCCTCCCCCACCGTTGGAACAACCTTTGGCTTAGAGTCCGGGTCACCCAGTTTGGCTCTCCTTCTACCTGTTACTCTGTTTTCTCACTGGCTTTGTGTTTGTAAGTGGATGCTGAGCTCTATTAAAGGTGGGCCTTGGGCAGTTCATGCAGATTGGGTAGCTTGCTGGCCTCCCCAAGGCCAACACACAGCAGATGATTAATTGACCCTGCTTCCTCCCCAGGAAGCCAGAGTTAGAGCCCTTCTAGGAAGCTCAGGACCTGGGACATTGCTGATGTGCTGGAATATCAAGAATCCAAGATTGTTCAAGGTTCCCCACAAGGGCACATAGTTACTCCCAGATAGAAACAGACCCAGGCTTTGCACAGGGTGCCCCAGAAATGTTGCTTTTTCCTAGTGCCTCACCAGTCATTCCTTGGTATGAACCACATTCTTGGCGGGGCCCCAGAACCAACTGAGTTTCTGGGATCGAGGCTCAGGCACTCTTTGTTCTAGTTCAAGCTGGGCTGGTGCATAGCAGGCCCTGGTGCCACGCCCATGGCCTGATGCTGGCCCAGTGTGCCTGTGGGGGTCCCCTCGCCAACCCCCCCAGAGGGAGAGGGGTGAATGTCACCCTCCCCAAAAGCAGCTCTTACCAGCTCTTGCTGTTACAGGCAGCAGAAAACAGTTTGACATATAGACTAGGAGTCTGGCGAACTGTCAATTAATCTATAGCCTTCGTGAATTGGGCTAATTTGTGTAATTATGCATATTTCTTGCCCTCTTTTCATGTTTTTACTTAGAAACCATCTTGTATGGGGCTTTCAATTCAGTGCAACAAACATTTAACGGGACTCTACTATGCTGGACACTCTGGGGTTTACAAAGATGCTCTCAAGTTGCTCTCAGCCTAGTGGGTTGTGTAAGATGGGAAAACAACCAGAAGAGTACCAAGCATGAAATGAGGGCTCTCCCGAAGGTGCAAGCGGGCGATGTTAACATACAACGCAGCCGAATAAAAGAGAACTGTGAGTGGGTTGTTTGTAAGGAGGAAAAAATCAATAAAACAATAAACACCATCTGACCGTGAGGAATGACCAAGATGTGGGGAGATAGAGTGGCTGGTTTCCACAGATAGGAAACCATGGGGTTTTGCCTGATGCTTGCAATTGGTCACACCCTCCTGAGCCCCAGGGAAGAAGATGCTTAAACTGTGGGAAAGGTAATTGAGAGTGACTTGTAATGGCCAGGCTAGGAGGGGAGGACCCTGGCTGGGGTGAAAGAAGCTGTCTTCAGTGGCAGGACTCTACAGGATCCTACAGTCAAGGGAAGGCGCTGTAGCTGATCACAAGAGTGCCAGTTGGTTTGGCTGTGTCTGTGCCGTGCCCAAGAGCAGGGGGATGGGAGATTCTGTTAAAAGTTAAAACTCTTAAAAGTGACGTTAACTGACCACCCTAATTATGTCTCTTGATGACATCTAACAGGAGGGCATAAATGTGCAACCTCAGTCTCCCCCCACTGTGTGTGTGGAAAGTTCTGTTTTGCCCCCCATTTTATTTTTTGGTTATTTTTTTATTTTTGACTGCACCACACGGCTTGTGGGATCTCAGTGACCCAACCAAGGATTGAACTTGGGCCATGGCAGTGAAAGCCCGGAATTCTAACCACTAGGCAACCAGGGAACTCCCCCCCACCCCCCATTTTACATATGAAGATCAACTCAGAGAGGTTCAGCAACTTGCCTAGCATCACCCAGCTGGGAATTAGGAGAACTAGAACTCAAACCATGTCTGCCCGATATCAAATTCCGCTTCTATGGCTTTGCCTCCTCTGTACCCAAACAGCTGCAGTTATGCTGGCAGTAAATGAGGGTGTGATATGCAGAGCTCCATGTAACCATGCGTGGCCAAGGTGATAAGTTCAGTAGGATTTAGTTCAACTTTAATGAAACTGCTGGCCATGGAGTTCCCAGCCCCAGGTTTTCAAAGTCAAATGGCAGGATCCTAGACAGAGAGCATGCCCTGTTACCATAAGTAGTCCCTTCCACCACTGCTTTCCCATCTGTTTCCTGCACGCTGAGTATTATTGGGAAACAATGATGTCAACTCTTCCATATAAATCCACACCTCCCTGCTTGCCCCTCCTCTACAATGCGTATTTTTGTTCCTCTTTCTGGCTTTTGTCTTGCTGTTCTGTTCTTTAAGGACTCACGCTTTTTGGCGTCAATTGTTGGCTTTCTTTTTAATAAGTTTTAGCTATTTAAGCTTCATTGTGGCCTTCAAAGTGCACATGCTTTCTTGGGCCCATATTTGGAAAATCCTTTGTTTGGCTAATAGCTAGAGTATGGGCCTGGGGTTAGTGGAGAGGAGCCATTTTGCCTTCTGGAAAAGCAAAGCTGGATGCAGGGCTCTGAATCTGGCTCACAGCTGAGGGCAGAGACCCCACTCGGGGGCTCTCAGGGGCTGCGTTATAGCTGTTGGACCCTGGGCACAGAGCCTGCAGCTGAAGGTCAGGAAAATATACCCATCAAGTAATCTGTTTTCCCTCACCCCAGCCTGACTCAAACGAGACTTGGTTTCCTCAGTTCCCCTTTTTTTTTTGACTGCTCCTAAAGTCAGCTGGGTTTCAGAAAGGAAAGGGGGGGTGGGGCTGTTCTGGGGGCAGGTGGGAGGGGAGAGTATGAGTTTTGAATTCTGGGTCCAAGAGTGCTAGACCTCTCTTTTCAAGGCTCTGGCAAGGATACTCAAACTTTACTGGGCATAAGGATGACTAAAGATGGAGTGTTTACTTTTATTTTATTTATTTATTTATTTATAGAACTTTTATTGAGATACAGTTAACAGACAATAAACTGCATATATTTAGAGAGTACGTTTTGGTATCCCAATCTCCCAATTCATTCCTCCCCCCAACCCTCCCCACTTTCCGCACTTGGTGTCCATATGTTTGTTCTCGACATCTGTGTCTCTATTTCCGCCTGGCAAACCAGTTGATTTGTACCGTTTTTCTATAGTCCACATATATGTGTTAATATATGGTATTTGTTTTTCTGACTCGGAGTGTTTACTTTTAAAATGTAATTTCATTTAAAATTGAATTTCAAAGTTTAAGAATATTAAATTTTAGTACATTATTAGTACACTATAAAGAGTATTAGAGATACTCCTTAAATTCCCTTTTGGACTCCTTGAAACAAAATGGACATCTAATAAAAGTTTCAAATGGGCATTTGTGTAGCTGCTGTAGTATCTGGATCTGTGGCGAACAGGTGATCCCACCGGAATGAGTTTTACAGTTTATAGGGCTGCAGGCTGTAAAGTGCCACTGCAGGTCAGTTCTCTGAGGGTCTGAGGTGGGGCCCGGGAATCCACATTTTTGAAGATGAGCTCCAGGTGATTGTGATATCTTTGGCCTACGGATCTCACTTTGACCAGCTTGTAAAAAGCAGCAGCTAAGTAAAACCACATGATTTTTATTTTTTTCCTTATACTTTTTATATTGTCCAAAATTTCAACAGTGAACATGTATTTTTACTACTTAAATTCAGGGGAAAAAATCTTTTAAAATTATTATGGGAATAGGGTGTCTTGATTTGCTGAATTTTGCATAAAGCCCTTTTGTTCCACTCCTTATTTAAACAAATAATCTTCATAAAGTCTGTTAGTTTGACATCCTGCCTTAATAGATGCAGTTTAGTGAAATCAGTTAACCTCTCTGAGAAGCAGTGCATGCAGCCAAGTGGTTCGTGTGTGGCATTTAGGCTGATCGTCTGCTTTGGTTCAAATCCCAGCTCTACCCCATGTGAGCTTTGTGACCATGGGCAAGCTACCAGACCTCTCTGTGCCTCAGTTTCCTCGTCTATAAAGTGGGGATTGTGAGAATAGTAATGGCTATCACACAGGTCATTATGAGCATTAAATAAGCTAGTGCACTGCCTGGAGTTTAGTTCACCTTCCGTAAGTGTTAATTATGGTTGTTTCCTTGGTGATCAGAAATCTTATCCTGTTTCAGCCTCATTACTCAGAATGTGGTTCCTGAGTAATGCTACAGACAAGGAAGTTGAGAAGGAGCTGAGAACGAATATTCCAAGGCTCCCAGATATCCCTAGGGGCTCCTTTAAAAAAAATTTCTCTTATATACACATTTATTTTCTTTGATTGAATGCATAAAAATGCTAGTTTTAAGATTCTTATCTGTTGATAAATATTTCTGGGGTGGGAAATGGTAAACTTTCTACATTTTACATTCCTGTAGTAGTCAGGAAAAGAAAACAATTTAAAAAGAAGACGGGAAAGAAATAAAATGTGGGTTATGAGTTATGGCAAAAGGCTATGATCATAGTGACAGCCATCCAACCTTCTACTTTCCATCTGTATTTCAGGAGAGTTATAAATCTGGAAAATGAGTCTGTTTCTATCATTGATGGAACAGTGGAAAGCTGGGGTTTTAGCTGGCCGGTATGACATTTCACATATGCGTATTTCTTTGCTCCACAATTGCATTTTGACAGTTGACTGAATCAGGTATGTCTGGCTCAATTTGAGGCTGTATGAACAACATCTTAGGCTGTGCCTGCATGGATCAAGGGATCCACACTGGACTCTTCTCAGATTGAATCAAATAGGGAGGCTGTGCTTATTTCTCAGTGCTCCAAGCAAAGACGGAAATGTACACACAGAAGTATGTTGAGGAAGGTGATCAGGATGGTGAAGTTTAGACTTTTGTTACGTCTCACCTCCAACGACTGTCATAGTCTCCTAAATTGTCTCCTTCCTTGAGTAGAAAGAAAATGAGCTCCCTGAAGACTGACCGTTCGCTGTTCATCTGTGTGTTAGGTGTCTACAGGACTGGTTCCTTTCTGGAGGCTCTCCGGAAGCATCCACTTCCTTGCCTTTTCTGGCTTCTGGAGACTGCCTTCATCCCTTGGCTCCTGGCCCTGATCACATTGCCTTTGCTCCCTCTGCTGCATCCTCACGTGGCCTTCTCTCTCATCTCCTGCCTCTCTTTTATGTAAAAGACTTTGAGACTTAGATACCAGATATAGAGAAACAAATGTATTGATACTAAGGGGGAAAGAGGGGTGGGATGATTTGGGAGATTGGGATTTATACATATACACTGTTGATACGATGTATAAAATAGATAACTAATGAGAGCCTGCTGTATTTATAGCACAGGGAACTCTACTCATTACTCTGAGGCGACGTAAATGAGAAGGAAATCCAGAAAAGAAGGGGTGTATGTATACGTATTGCTGATTCACTTTGCTGTACATTGTAAAGTAACACACTATTGTAAAGCAACTATACTCCAATAAAAAAAAAAAAACAAAAAAAAAAACCTTGTGACTACATCAGATAATCCAAAATAATCTCCTCATCTCGAGATCCTTAGTTTGATTACATCTGCAAAAACCCCATTAGCCATATGAGGCAACATTTACAGATTCCAGGAGAAAGGACCTGGGCTTCTCTGAGGCACCATCACTCCACCTGCCATAATCTGTTTTCCCCACAGCACATGGTTGGTTCTATAGACGTTCATGATGTGAATGGAGGGAAGAGGGTGATGATTGTTGGCGTGGGGGAAGAGATGGACATCAGCATTTACTAACCACTTGCCGTGCACCAGGCGCAGGGGCGGCTGGGACACAGCGATAAGCAGGCACCATCTGTCCCTCCGGGGCGCACCGTCCCACGCGGGAGGTGGACACATCCTCTGCTGAGTGTCACACAAACCACAGGAGGAAGTGGATATCGCTAATTCTGACTCAGAGGAACTAGATCTCCCAAGGGGGTGGAATCTGAAGAGTCTCTGACTGAAGGGAAGATATTCCAGACACGGGGAACAATATAAGCAAAGGTGTCAAGACGTAAAACAGTGTGGCAGGATCAGCATTCTCCAGAGAAGAACAAAGGGAACAAGGTTGAAGCCTGAGTCGCCTACCTGCCTGGATGAGGTTTCCAGGAACACGTAGCATATTCAATGACCAGTTTAAATCTCCCAGGGAAAAAAAGAGTGATGAGTCAAGTGTGCCAGGGTAAATTCCAGATTGAGAAAGGGAGAAGGATCTTGAGCCACACTGAAAGCGTGTCCTTTTTGCTGTTTCTATTGTTGCTGTTGAGAAAAAAATTGGACCCCAGTCTAGGAATAAACTTCCTCCAGGTGGAGGAAAAATAAGGTGCCCCAAGCAGCTGTACCTCAGGCTTTCGGTGTTTATCTCATCTATTTATTTTCCATCTTAGGAAATTTCATTTCTCTCTGTCTGTGGATGATAACCAGAGGGGTTTAACATTTCAAATCCAAGTTTCGTTTGAGATGAAAATTTTTGTAGCATTCGTTCCCACCTGCCTCCTGGTCACATTTCTACTCCATCCCATCTCTTTTTCCTCCAGCTTTCTCTTCATCCCCCAGTGTAAGGAAACACAAGAGCAGATATCAGATCTATCGTTCTTGCCAGTTCTACTCCCAGGTGCCCTCTTGAGCTTGGCCCCATGTGTTCCCATTCCACTCTGGGCTGGCTCTCCCCACCCGAGAGCGGTCTCCTCCCCCACCTGCCTAGGTCCCATCTCGGAGGAGACCTCAGGGTCCCTTGGAGGTGGGCCTCCCTGTCCTGTGCCCGCCTCGCCCTTGCCAGATTCCAGAACTCCAAGAACTAAAAATACTTCAGTCTTTGCTTCTCCTGCTGGCAGGCACTCCAGCTGATTTTGTCCCTTGTGACTGAAAAGCAGAGGCCCAGAAGGGCGTGAGCCTGCAGCATGGTCAGCCGCTGCCTGAGGGGCGTCTCCCAGACTTGTGTTCGCTGTGGACAGCGGGCATCTCCCTTCCCCCTTCCCTGGGGTAACTCCTCTAGCGGTGCTCTGCCATCCCTTGGCTCCTGAGTGGACTGGCAGGAGCCATGAAAAAATGCAGGATGTGATTTTCATGAGGAATAAATACCTGCCACAGGGGCCAACCATCCTCTACTCCTGCAAAGTGATAAAAGTAATTGTTGAAAAAAACTCAAACGATACAGAGATTTATAAAGTACCAAGTCCCCTCCCACATCCTTGCAGTCGCATCCGTCAGTTCACAGTCTGGGTTGGATTCATCTAGACCAGTTCTGTCTGGAGAACTTTCCCACTGAGGGAAACGTGCTGTATCTACACCATCCAGCACGGCAGCCATTGGCCCGTCTGGCTGTTCGCACTTGAATGTGGCTAGTGCTACCGAGGAACTGAACTTTAAATTTTAATTAATTTAAATTTACATAGCCACACGTGGCTCTCGACTACTGTATCAAACGGCACAGAGACCTTTCTCTGTGTCTGTACTAAAGAATACACACATTGAATGATTCTCTGTGGTTTTTTTTCCCACAAAGATAAAGTTACAACATACATATATTCTGAAATATGCTGTTTCAAATAACAGTAGATCTTGGAGAACTATCCATTTTTGTAATTATAGTTCGATCTCACTCTTTTTAATCACTGCATGAGATTCTGCTGAATGGATAGGTTTGTTTGTTTTAGATTTATTTATTTATTTATTTTTGGCTGAGTTGGGTCTTCGTTGCTGCATGAGGGCTTCTTTTTTTTTTTCTCTAGTTGTGGTGATTGGAGGCTACTCTTTGCTGCAGTGCGAGGGTTTCTCATTACAGTGGCTTCTCTTGTTGCGGAGCATGGGCTCTAGGCGCTTGGGCTTCAAGTAGTTACAGCACACGGGCTCAGTAGTTGTGGCGCACGGACTCAGTTGCTCCTTGGCATGTGGGATCTTTCCAGACCAGGGATCGAACCCATGTCCCCTACATTGGCAGCCGGATTCTTAACCACTGCACCACCAAGGAGGTCCCTGGATGGTTTTTAAAGTTGATTTTTTTTTTAAATCAGGTATCACATTCCTGTAGTTCAAAATCTAAAAGAATTTAAAAGGTATAGCAAAAAATCTCCCTCCTATTTCTATTCTCAGCCTCCCTGTTCCTCACCTGGGAAGCAACTAGTGTTAATTTTCTTGGAAATCTTTCATAGATATTCTGTGCATGTACAAGCAAATATATATACTTTTATAAAATACCATAATTTTTTAATTTATTTTTTATTGTAGTTATTTACAATGTTGTGTTAATTACTGCTGTACAACAGTGATTCAGTTATATATATATATATATATACACACATATATATAGGTACATATTTTATATATATACGTGTATATATATAAAAATGTATATATACATTTTTTAAAATATTCTTTTCCTTTACGGTTTATCATAGGATATTGAATACAGTTGCCTGTGCTATGGAATAGGACCTTGTTGTTTATCCATCCTATACCTAAAGGGTTTCATACACTAACCCTAACCTCCCACTCCATCCCTCCCCCAACCCCTCCCCCTTGGCAACCACCAGTCTGTTCTCTGTGTCTGTGAGTCTTTCTGTTTCATAGATAGGTTCATCTGTGTCATATTTTGCATTCCACATATAAGTAATATCATTAAAATACCATAGTTTATTTAACCATTTCTTTATATAGAAATTTTCCTCTTACAAGTTCCTATAAGGCTTCTCTTATTGTCTAAATAATGTTCTCTTGATTTAGCATTTATCGACCATGTTGTACGGGCCATGCATCATTTTCATAGACAATTTCTATTACCTGTAGCTTACTGAATATTAATACTGCTTCCCTTTGCTTATGATGAGGGTAGAATTTCCTAGCTCTCTTACTTCTGATTATGCTTTCAACTTGTTTTCCAGTCTTCCTGAGGGATATTAGTTGGTCAGCCCATATTCTGTCAGCTTGGAGTCCAGGCCCCCGGTTAAGGCTGAGGCTGGGAGCAGGGAACAGTAAGAAGCTGTTTGCTGGCATATCCCTGGCATCTTGATCACAGTGCTCTGGTCATCCGAGCCAACCTGGCCCAGACCACAGAGACCTAGGAAGAGCAGCAAAAGCAGGTGAAACGGAGGTGGCAGCCTAAACAGGAAAAGTATCCTAAAACTGATCATATATATTTTTGCAGAAACTAGAGTCAGAGTGTATCTTAAAGGAGGATTGAAATGAGCTATGACCATAGATTCCTACAGTGGCCAAAAGGACAGTGTCTTGATGAGAGCTTGGTACCAGCGTCACTCACTAAACCCTTCAGTGGCTTCCCAGTGTCCTCCAGACAAGCATCAACTCCATAAATACCAACAAGGTTTAGCAGCCCGTCACACTCAGACACCTGCATCCTCTGCGGCCTCGACAGATACCACCTCTGCACCTGAGCAGGTCCCCTGGCCACTTGTACTTCTCGTAGTTCCTCGAAAGTGCTCCTCTTCCCTCCAGGTGTCTGTGCACACTCCAACCCTCTGTGTAGAACACTCGCCCTGTCTCTCTTTTTACCTCCACCTCAGTCTTGCCAACTCCAACCCATCTTCTGGGTCTCTGCTTGGATGTCTCGTCCTCCAGGATGTCTTCCCTAATCCCCCTGAGGTGTCCCTCCTGAGTGCTCCCATTGTACCCTGCACTGCCCCAACACTGCTCTTGTCACACTGAATGTACCTCTCTCACCCCCACCCTGTCCTTGCCTCATTCTGGACTCTAGCTGACCCTGGATCCACTGTGTGAGATCAGGAACTGTGTCTCCTGGTTTGTCAGCTCACTGCCGGCGCCTGGCATAACCCGCATAAATGTGTGTTGAATGAGTGGATGGGTGCAGGGAAGGGCAGTGCTGTCTCGGGTGTGTGTGGTGGTGGGGTGGGCATGGAGGGTATGTTCTGCATGAGTGTTTTGCACACGTGTGCCTCTGTCACATGTCTGTGCATCAGTGCGGGGACTGTGGAGGTGGACGGGCAGCTGGTCGAGCTCTGGTGAAGCGCTGGTGGAGCTTAGGGAGTCTTCACTCCGCAAATCATCATCTGGTTCTGAGTCATCCCACTCTCTAAATCTCAATTTCCTCATCTGAAAGACAGGAATGAGAATTTGATGAGATAATATATGCGAAAGGGCTTTTAAAATGGAAAATAAATGCTGTAATTATCCTACGGTTTAGACACTGGTGCTCAGAAAGGGCTGTTTGGCCCCCAAGGCTGCACTTAGCGATATGCCTCCTTGCAGCCATCACCCACTGCCATGCTGGAAGGAATCAGGGGAGCTGTTTCCCTTACGTGACCCTCCCACACAGCCCTGTGCCTCCCCCAGCCCTGCCGGCTTCAACCATGTGCTCCCAGCAGAGGATCTTCAGGGCCTTTAAGTAGGTCACGCAGGTGCACAGCTGAGGCTCCAGTGGCACCCCGTTCACTTAGTGCCAGGATCATCCTGTACCAAGGCAAACACAGAGATACGTGACCCAGAAGCCGGCTCGTCATGTTCGAGCCGAAAGAATCTTAAGAAATCTCTATCCAAACCTCTAACTTAACACACGGAGAACCTGTGGCCCTGGAGAGTCCAGTCATTTGCCCGAGAAGATGCAGCTGGCCCAATGAGGTTTTCTGGCTGCTCATTGGTTTTGGCCAGAGATCATGGGTCAGCATGTTTCTGAGAACCAGCTAGCATCAGGGATCCCTGAGATGGGAGAACAGGCTCAGATGATGATGCCTTTAGGAGAGAAGGAGGATTCATAATTCCTTTATTATAGAGCTGGTTAAAAGGATGACATATATTTACTGGCATAGAAAGATGTCCAGCAATATTTAAGTAAAAGTTTACAAAATAGCATATAAAATATATGTAATTCCATTTTGGTAACAGTGCATGTAAGAAAAATTCTGGAGGAATATGCTTTCTTTGCATGGATCCTTTTCTTCTGCATCCTCTGCTGTGTTGCTGTTTCTGATTTTTTTTTTTTTAAATGATGAACATGTATGTTTATGCTTTGAAAAAACAATAAGGTATTTTCATTTTTGTAAAAGCACACATATTCTCTAAATTTCAACTTTCCTTACTCTGCTTTTGTGTTCATCAGACATCTTTTGTCATCTGTAGCTTGCTCTCCTATGCAAGGCCCTCATCTATAGAGCCTAGACCCAACTGTGAATTCCTGTGAATAACGATGAAATTACCATTTGACTTTACAAAGTCATCCCCTCAATACTTGAACAGATCACGCAGATGAACTTGCCTAATTCAGGTTCTGATTCTGCTAAGAAGACAAAGACCCGCCACATGTGATGATTGCACAGCGGCTCACACACACACGCCTTGAGGCCCTCCCTAAACATCAGCTGCACCGACAGTCCTTATGACCACCGCTTGCACTTCAGGGTAAAGTAATCTTGGAAACCTTCGGTAGCACATTCCTGAATCCCCAGCATGGTGAGAGAGCCTCGGTCTGAGGTTGTGCAAAAAGCATGGCTGGCTGGCTGCTCTGGCCACTGGCTGACACTTATAAGGGACTTGCATGATACCAACAGAATGTAAGATACATTTTGAGAGGGTTTGTAAAAGTGAGGTCCAGGCGGCTAGAAGGACAGAGGACCTGTCAACATTGCAGGGGACTGGGAAGTAACTAACCCTTAGATGGCACCTTGCAGTGTGCTTGCACCAGATCATCTCTTTTTGTCCTTCACAGTCCTGTAAGTTAGATGAAGCAGGTCATCATTACACCTGCTGCAAAACCAGGACACTGCTGTTCCCCAAGGAGAGAAAACTAATCACGCCAAATCTGTGGCCTTTACTTGCTACTTACTAAGATGCAAGATTTATGTACATCGCGTATGTGTTTAAAGCTCTGGATTGAGAATCAGAAGACCTAGGTATTTGTCATGTGACCATGTGGCATTCCCTTCATCTTTCTGTACCTTAGCTTCTTCATCTGTAAAATGGGGATAATAATAACTGTCCAGCTTGCCTCATGGGGTGGGGATCTGATGAGACTAGGGCATGAAAATAGTGAGCTTTGATAATAGTGAATTGCTACAGGGTCATAAAGTATGACTAACTCCTCAGTGTGATACTGTGGGGTATGTGTTTGAGAGTAACCTTTGCGAAACTGAACTGTCCTTTTAGGACTGGATAAACTTAATACAGCCCACAACAATCCAATAACCCCAGCCAGCTCCCTAGGAACCCAAACCTTCTGTTTTCACACCCCTTGTCCTGTTTTGGGTAGATTCTCAACTTTGAAGATAAGTAATCAGGCTTCCAGAAAAGAGAGGCATCCCTGACCAGCTGCTTCTCCTGTCTGAATCCCCTGGGTTGAAATGGGCTTAAGTTGGGGGCTTTTCCTGAAATAGTTGCTTGGGGGACCATACTTTAATCCTAAGAGATTGAGCTTGCCTGCTTATTTTTAGGGTTAAGTACAAACAACTTCAAGTCTGTGCTATGGAATTAGGAGATTGGGATTGATATATATACACTATTGATACTATGTATAAGACAGATAACTAATGAGAACCTACTGTATAGCTCAGGGAACTCTACTCAGTGCTCCGTGGTGACCTAAATGGGAAGGAAATCCAAAAAAGAGGGGATATATGTATACGTATAGCTGATTCACTTTGCTGTACCATAGAAACTAACTCAACATTGTAAAGCAACTATACTCCAACAAAAATTAATTATTAAAAAAAAGTCTGTGTTTTGCTTTTCTTACAGCAGGGACCACTAGAGAGGCCTGAAGGGAGGGTCTGGGGTCCTCCCGCCGTCTCCCGCCAAGCCAGAACACTCTGCTTTCTTCAGCACTCTTCGTTTTATGCTTCAGGGTGAAATGTATCTGTACAAAGCACTTCATGCTTTAAAAAAAAAAAAAAAGTCTGAAAACCACTACGACTTAAATCTGCAAATCAGCAAAACTTTTTTGGTCTCATGGTCACCCACCCAGCCAACTTTTTATCTCCCATGCCCTCTCCTGACCTCACTAACACCTCCTCTCTGAGATCTGCTGCCCTGAGGTTTGCCCTGGAGCCTTTCTTCTGGGCTGTGCAGGTGTTGTGTTGGGTCTTGTTTTGTTTGGAGAGAAGACATTTCACAGAACCTGCAAGAATACACGTGCAAAGTCAGTTCTGGGGGTGGGAGGGGGTGGGGCGGGGGAGGGCGGCCCTGATGTGTCACAGTGCTGTTTTATGTTGTATATGATGTGAGACGTTTCCATTCGAATGGAAATAGCAGAGAAATGCAGCAGAGCTGAAGGGCTGGCCTTAATGCCACTTCTCTAAATGTCTGTGGATAGTTCTTTTTGCCGTTGTGGATGTAAATGTTTCTTACGTGAACCCTGGCAACAAAGAAGAATTTCTGGCCCTGCAGATGCATCCCAATTAATGTTTGATGAAAGAGAGGAAAAAAGAAAGGAAGGGGGTTAGGAAGGAAGAATGGAATGGGAAATTGGTGCAGAAAAGTAACTTTAGAATTTTTGAAGCAGCCAATCTAGATTGAAGTCCTGCCTTTGCTAACAATGTTTTTTGTGTGACATGGAGTTAAGTACTCCATGTCACATGGAGTAACATATATCTGTTTTATGAGGATACAAATATTTGTTTTATAGACCTCACAGAGATGTTGTGAGAATCGGATCTGCTGAAACCGTGAACAGGAAGGGGACTTCAGATTTCAGTTGAGGCCATTGTTGTTCCCCAGCTGAAGACTCTGTCATTTTTTTTTTCACTGTTCTTTGAACAGATGGCTTGAAGGATTAGGGTCTTTCCTTCTTTCATTTTAATTTTGGAGCTTTGAAACTAAACCCAGCTGTTTCTACAGTTTTCAAATGCTAGGTCTCAATGGTTTTTCACCAGGTAGAATCTAAAATCGATATAAAGTACCTCCATTGGAACTCCTGAATAATAAGTCTTGTGATAAGAATAATTTAAAGATAACACTATTGACAGAGGGGATGTACTTTAATCTTTTAAAAAAATATCATCTAATAATTTGAATTTTGCCTTGAATGTAACTTTTCCACTCTGGAAATGCAGGTAAGCTTGATTTTTCATGAACTTCACATTATTTAGAAAAATTAGATATTTTACTTACTGATTAACTAATTTAATTTAGTTTCACAGAGCCTAAAGAAACGATAGTTTCCTTTTTTCTTGGCTAACATAGCAAATTTCCAAATGATATAGATTATTTACATGTTTTAGACTTCCTAAGATAGCTAGGACTTTTTTATACTTGCGTGCTCTTAAGTGTGTGCTGTAGAATCAGTCTCTCATTTATGATTTATTTTAAGTTAAACATTCAAATCTCTGTTTAAAAATTTAAAAACTAAGCTCAGCTAGTGTGGACTGTAGTAATAATTCAATGAGCAAATATTTCTGGGAAAAAAAATTGAGATGTGATGAAAACAAGCTAAACTACATTCCAGTATTAGATGGACATCCATTTCTTGGTCCAGCAACATGCCCGTTTGGATTTTTTTTTTTTAATACAGGTCACATTGCTCCCCGCAAAAAATGACTTTCAAAATAAGCAATGCTGCTGATCTAGTTTATCTTGGGATTCATTGTTAAAAAATTCTTCCCTTCTGTTACCTTCTTTTGGGCAATACCAAACAAACATTAACAACTGTGGAGCAGATGTTCTAACTGAAGAAGATTCCAAAGCTGGGCTCAGATGTATCCCCAACCAGAACAAAACACCAACCACAGAGATTAATCTTCTGGTATGGGTGTTATGAGATAAAGGCACCTTTTGGATTTTATCATGTATTTTTATAAAACAGTCTCTGGAGGGTTTTTGTTTGTTTGTTTGTTTTAGGACAGGGTCAAAAAGTTCTATTTTGTGAGCTCAAGTATCATATAAATGCTTATGTTTGGTGTTTGGATTTTAGACAAAGTAAACAGAAATGCTTTCTGCTCCACTATTATAATTTTTAAATAAGATGATTTCTCTGTTGCCTTTTTTTTTTGATGGATGATATTAAGAAATCACTGTGTTATAGCAAAAGATTTTTTTAATTTTAAAAATTTATTTATTTATTTATTTATTTGGCTGTGTTGGGTCTTCATTGCTGTGCGCAGGCTTTCTCTAGTTATGGCAAGTGAGCTCTGCTCTTCATTGTGGTGTGCAGGCTTCTCACTACATGGCTTCTCTTGTTGCAGAGCACGGGCTCTAGGTGCACAGGCTTCAGTAGTTGCAGCACGTGGGCTCAGTAGTTGTGGTGCACGGTCTTAGTTGCTCCTTGGCATGTGGGATCTTCCTGGACCAGGGATGGAACTCATGTCCCCTGCATTGGCAGGTGGATTCTTAATCACTGCACCACCAGAGAAGTCCCAGCATAAAACTTTTTAAGACGATAAGTTTCACTGCCTTCCATGAGTTGCAGGATATCAAACAAGACAGTTTCCACGTTCCACCTAGGTCCCCATACAAAGTCATATGCAACCCAAACATCGTGCTCCGTATTTCTTCATTTAATCAGCAAGCGTTTATAGAAATCCTAACATGGTCCTAGTGCTGAAACAGCCTATATCCTGGTTCTAGTTAGTCTTTTTTTTTTTTTTTTTTTTTTTTAGGTGAGAAATTCTTTTATCATATTTATCTAGTTAGTCTTTAATTGTGAAAGTTTGGGAAGAACCATGATTGGTTCTTCCTGCCCGCTATTATCTATTCCAGTGATTGGAAATAGAGTGATAAAGTTAGGGAGGCTGGAGGGTGATGATGTTGGGGAGATTAGAGTGTTGTTAGGGGAACAGTCTATCTATGAAGGTCCAGTTTCTAGCCCTCAACCGAGTGGATCCTCCCGCCTCATTAGATGGGGGAGGGAAGTGAGAAATAGTTCACACATGATGAGAACAGCAAGAGAGGTGAGATCAGCAAGGGATCTCCCCTGGCAAGGGAAGAATCAAGGGAGGGGAATTGGAATCACCCAAGACATCATTAAGCCCAAACAAGAGCGCTTTCGGTGTATGGTTTGGTAAATTCCGTGTTCATCACCCAGGGAATCCTAGATTTCGATCCCAGAACAAGAGTTCTGCCTTCTCCCTGACATCGTTTCAACATAATTTCAGCTCTGTCAGTGGTCTTCATACAGTATCTTCTGTATTCTTCAGTCTACCAGATCCTCACACAAAACCAAAGGAAACCTGCTTTTATTAATTAGTGTATATTTTCGCTGTTGCCTAAGGATCTCAGGAACACATAGCATGTAGGTGTGAGGCTTTCTTGGTTTTCTCCCATTCCCCTCCCTTATTTGGAGCCCACTTTGTTAAGCCTTTTTTAAAGCATTTCCCAATCCATGATGAGCTGCTTGAGTTGAGATACAAAATACTACCATCAACAGCCTTGGACTAAACAGGAACATGTTGAGGCCATTTTGCACATCTAATCTCCATGACTAGAAAGTATTCTCCTGATAAATATATTCACTGTAAAAGAAATTTTCATGGTGCTGTTACCTTACCGTTTACTCCCTTATCTCCTTTCTTAAGTAATTATGGTTATGAATATATTCTTTCCTTGGCCATTAAAGGTTGTATTCCAATCTTGTTGCCTTCCGCCCATGAATCAGCATGTCCTTGCCAATCAGGAATCAGCTACAATTGTACCATTTCCTTCTTGTGTATTCTAATACTCGGATGTTTGACCCTCCTCTGGCCCACTGAAGGCCTGCCCTTCCCTTTCGTTGATGTATTAGATGCATAAAAATTGCCTATCCCCGAACCCTCCTGCACTGTTGGTGGGAATGTAAGTTGGTGCAGCCAGTGTGGAAAAAAGCATGGAGGCTCCTCAGAAAACTAAAAATAGAATTATCATATGATCCACAATCCCACTCCTGGGCATCTACCCAGACAAAACTATAATTCAAAAAGATACACGCACCCCTATGTTCACAGCAGCACTACTGACAATAGCCAAAACATGGAAACAACCTAGGTGACCATCAACAGATGAATGGATAAAAGAAGATGCAGCACATGTATACAGTGGAATACTACTCAGCCATAAAAAAGAACAAAATAATGCCATTTGCAGCAACATGGATGCAACTAGAGATGATCATACTAAATGAGTCAGAAAAAGACAAATACCATATGATATCACTTACTTGTGGAATCTAAAATATGGCACAAATGAACCTATCTTTCGATACAAAACAGAAACAGGACTCATAGACATAGAGAACAGACTTGTGGTTGCCAAGCGGGAGGGATAGGTAGAGGGAAGGTCTGAGAGTTTGGGATTAGCAGATGTAGACTGTTATATATAGGACAGATAAACAAGGTTCTACTGTATAGCACAGGGAACTATATTCAATATCCTGTGATAAACCATAATGGAAAAGAATATTAAAAAAGGAATGCCAATATGTGTATAACTGAGTCACTTTGCTGTACAGTAGAGATGGGCACAACATTGTAAATCAACTATATTTCAATAAAAAAATTTTTTTTAATTGCCCACCCCCTTTAACTCCCACATACCCTTTAAATTATGGAAAATCTTTCAGTTAATGGAAACATTGCTCAAGTACCTCTTATCTTCTTTCACCCAGGCCTGGTGACTTCCTGTTCATATATACTTATATATATATATGAAATTGCTACTGAATATACATATATATACCTAGGAATATATAATCCATAAAACATGCTTTACATATGTAAAGTTTTTGAAATGTTTCAGTATTTTAATTAATGATATATGCTTATCCCCATTGTACAGAAATTGGAAAATATATAAGTGTTTTAGAAAGAAAAAAATACTTGGGTTAATCCTACCACACAAAGATATAATTTACTTCCAGGATTTTTTTCTATGTATATTTGCCACATAATTTTGATTATATTGCAGATATCTAATGTTGTGTCTTCCTTTCTCCCTTAGTATTTATAACCTGTCTTTGTTCTAGTTATCAAACTGTACTTTTAACATTATTTTAAGGCTCTGAACTATTTTATCATATACATATACCAGTTTATTTACTCCTCCCCATTACTGGACATTTCGATTATAGCTTTTTTAATACTATAAAGAAGGCCGCAGTGACTCTTTCAAGGTATATGGCTCTTTGGTTATGTTATAATATTTCTTTGTAAGAGATTCCTAGAAGTAAAATTACTGGATTCAAATGTGTATTATTAGGACTTTTTTGGTTGGGAATGAAGGAACTCAAACTACTAAGAAAAAAAGGGGCCGCTGGTTATTGATTCCTGTATGCAAACCTGAACAAAGGCAAGGGTTGGGGGGTGGGGGTGCTGGCTTCAGGAAGCTGGGGCCTGAGACTGGAATTGTAGCTTTCTGATTTTTCCTAGTCTCTGGAATGGCATAATTAGCATTTATGTTACAGAGATAAGTGAAAATAGATGTAATGCAATTCAAAGGCCCAACCCACAGTGACAAGCCTGCACCATCTTACATCTTTTTTACATCTTTTTTAGAGCCAAGATTGTGTTTATGAACTTGCCTTGCCTGGTGGCTGAGCGTTCACCCGTCACTCCTCCTGGCACCTTTTCTCCTTTTGGCCTGTGTTCCTTGGATGTCCCCCCGCCCCCGCCCCCGCCCGCTAGCTCCTGCACTTCACACCCCCATCTCTGTTTCCACTCCGACCGCCCTGCCCAACCATCTCCCACCCCAGCCGCCCACCACCGCGCAGGGAGCCCAACGTGGAAAACAAAGCAATCTCTGGTGGAGACCCGGCTAGTTTGGGAAGGACAGGCCAAGAAGGGGAGGTGCGCGGGGGCTCTTTTTCGGCAGAGCCCTGCCGTCACTGCATTTCCCTCTCAGCTCGCTCCTCTGTTGTTTGCTTGCTGACCTGGCTTTAGGTCAGACCCGCGTCGCGCTCCGTGCCCGGGGTGACACAGGGGAAAGGGGAACCGGCCCAGCCGGGCCCAGGCGGCGGGGTCCTGCGACCCCCTCCCCTTCCCCCAGCCACGCCCCTCCTTCCCCTCCCCCACCCCACCCGCCCGCCAGCTGGGAAGACGGAGACGCCTCCCCAAAGGCCCTTGGGACCCGGGGGCGCACAGCCGCGCTCTGTGGCTTCAGGCGGCATCTTCAGTTTTGCTAACGTCCAGGCCACATTGCCTCGGATCCCTCTCAAAAGAAACAGTGACGCTGGCTTCCGCGCCCTGCTCCTCGGCTTCCTCTCCCGCCCCTCCGCCCACGGCTTTCTGATCCCCTTTAGGCGGCGGGAACCCGGCCCCCTGCGGCTGCGGGGAAAGCCCTGCGCCCGCGCGCGCCTCCCGCCGCTTCCCGAAACCCCTCGGACCGCACTGAGTCACCCGGCGCCCGGCCACTCGCTCCCGCCGCCTGCCTGGGAGCGGGGATCCCCGGGCAGCCAGAGGCCCCGACTGCCCCCGGAGCTCGCGTCGGCGCGGCCCGGGCGGAGGGTGGGCTCCTCTCCCAGGGTCCGGGTGCAGAGGGTGGGCTGCTCTCCCAGGGTCCGGGTGCGGACCCGTACACGGAGCAATAACAGGGAGAAGGGGTGCCCTGACCATCACACACGGGTTTTGTTTGTTTGTTTTCTTAACCACATCCAGGAAGAAGGGAAACCTGTCAGATAACAGGAAAGGAAGAAACAGGGAGGATACATCAGAACTTTAGGAAATTGTTTTAATTGCCTCACGTGACAAACTGTCAATTGAGAGAGGGAAGCCGGTGGAAACACCAGTGGGGGCCTGGCTCAAGGCCTGGCCAGGCCATCTGGGGCAGGGCGGGGTCCAGGGCTGGATCTCAACAGCTGGAGGGTCTTGGGCGGGTCCTCAGAGCTCCAGGGTCTCAGGCAAAAGGGTGCGAATCTTTATCAGAAAATGCTTTTATGACTTTTGTGGCTCATATCCTTTCAAAGGTAGGGATTAACTTAATTGTGAGAGCCTTCAACTATAGCGAGAGATTTCCTTTAGTTACATTCTAAGGCAGGTTCGGACTATCGATGCTGTTTCCAGGTTCTCTCTCCTTCATCCTTGCCCTTCTCTCCAGGTGGATCCCCTGAGACAGAGAAGGTACGCTCATGAATGGAAAAGAAAAGTTGACACCAGGGACGTTCTGCCACTGTGAGCATTCTTTCTTCAAGCATAATATGTGAGGTTCCTGCCATCCTTGCCTTTTAACCAAGGGATGAAATTCCCCGCAGGTCCCTCGAGGTAGGGCTCTGTTATCTGTATCTGCGTGTAATCCGAGGCAAAATGATTGCTGTAGAGCTTTCCTCTCTTCTTTCTTTGCACCTTTTTAGAATATGCCGCTTTCTTTAGCCCCCCCACCCATCTTGAGGACACTAAATATTCTGAACGCACTTCAAATCCTCCTAGCGCAAATGCAGAGCCATAGGAAAACTAGGGACCGTGTAATATGTTTATCTGTGGTATCATTGCAAGTGGAAGATTTCAACTGTCCCTTCTTGAAAAGAACAGTCCTTTATTCTGCAGTTACGTTCTTTAAATATTTATTTTGAACTGTCCATTCTACTATGAAATAATAATGTTTTATTATTGTTTTTTGCTGATGTCCTCTCTCAGAAAAATGAGAAAATCAGTAAATCTGTGTGAGTCCCCCCCAAAATCTTTTAAAATTGTTTCATGAAAACCAGAAATCCTGGGCACGGTTGTTCTCTTCAACATCTGGTTCACACCAAGATGCTAGAGTCTTCTTGTTGCCTCTCCCAAGGGCATTTGTATCTATTCAAAGAAACTGCTAGAATGAGAACCTCAAAGAATTTCTAAGCTGCGATGTGAGGAAAAATATATTTGGGTCAAGAGGCCTTTTGAGACTCTCGACAGCTAGCACTTGGTCTAGTTAAAAGCAGTACAGTTGTGTCTGTTCTTAACTTCTGGCATTTAGCAATTAGTGTGACTTTCGGCGGACCACTCCTTTCAGTAAAACAGAGAGCCTGTTTTGAATGTGCCAGGGTCTCTTGGTCTTTCAGTTTGCACATCAGCAGAAAGGCTAATGAAGATGCTATGCTTTTCCTTAAAAGGTGAAAATTAGATCATGCGGGTAAGTGATAAGTAGTACTCTTCACTTTAATAGTGGCATACTGTGGTCTTACGTTGTACCTTCTTAAATTAGACCTCACTGGTTAACATGTATTGAATACTCACTCACAGGGTGTTTGGTGCTGATCAAAATATCTTCAAGCCACAGAATCACTGCCTTCTGGTAACTGATGGTGCAGCAAGGTCTGACTGTTGAATGGTAGCTACCCGCATCAGTGCAGACATTACACAGTCATAGCCATCCCTTTGGGAGGTTAAGATCAAATTTTGCTTAAAATTTTTTGCTTAGATTTCGGAATTAGGGGAAAGGCAGATTTTTAAGTTTGAAATGTACATCCTAGGACTCCTGGCCAGGATGCACGCCCGCTTTCCTGCACATTAGTACCCTACTATTTTAAAAACACTTTCACACATGACCTCTGTTGATCTTCCCCAAGACCCTGTGACTCCTTGAGGCCGACAGGAGAGAGACTGTGGCTCCCTCTTTCCAGAGAAGGAATTTAAGTGGTTTGCCCAAGGCCACACTGCCGGTGGGGAGTCTGCTCAGAGTTTGTTCCTCCCACTGCCCCCCTGCCTCCTTCCACTGTCATCTTCCCTCCGTGCAGGCCTCCGGGAGGGAGGTGAGCACAGGGCCCTTGAGCCAGGGGACAAAGGGTAGAGGGGAAGCCTCTTCTGGTGCCACATGCCTAAGAATCCACCTCAGGAAAAAATGGCCAGGCCTGAGGGTGAGCTATTTGACAGCCGGGGGAAAAACAGTGGGGAGAGGACTTTGAGGGAAGCGAGAGAAGAGCTACCAGTAATTCTCAAACTTTGCTGCATGTTAGAATCACCTGGGAAGTTTTAAAAATATCTGAATACCCAGCTCTCGCCCCATGCTGATTAAACCAGCATCTCCGAAGGTGGAAGTAGGCCTTGGTATCTTTGAAAGCTCCCCAGGGTTTTACAGCGTGCAGCCACATTGGAAGATGCGTGGCGCAGAGCTCCTCGGACGTCAGTAACGCAGGAATCACACATGGTCTTGTGAAGATGGGGGTTCTCATTCAGTAGGTGGAGGATGAGGCCTTCTGTTGTTTAGCCATACAATCCAGTGGCCTGGGAGAGAGCTCCACGGAGGGGGACACGTTCGGGCTGGGCTTGGAAGGTTGTGTACGATCCAGAGCCGAAGTGTGGAAAGAGCATTCTGGCCTGTGTGGTGGAAGTTCAGAGGCCTGGGGATGGAAGCATGGCAAGGTGTGCTTTGGGGGACTATGTCTGGTCCACGGTAACTAAAGAGGAGGAGTGTTTCGGTGAACGGATCTAGACAATTTAGCCCTTGCCAGTTGACGGCCTGTTGTGTTGGGTGCAGATGTCTTCTTCCCTCTTCAAGATCCTGGTGCAGACGCCTGTATTTTACTGCTTTTTGTCCCACTGATGCTGAGCCCTCAGCAGGTGTCCAGATCGTGACTGAGGGTTTGCATCTCCACTTGCTATTCCCTCTGCCTGGAGTGTCCTTCTGATACTCCGCTCACTAGCTCCCTTCCTTTGAGACGTTCAACTCAGCTGTCACCTTATTTAGTGGGACTCCCACTATGCAAACAATGTGTAAAGGGACTTGGCCACCCTGTTTAAATGGAAACATCCTTTCTTTTGCCCAGCCCTCCCACACGCTTCTTCCTGCCCTACTCTTCTCTTCAGTACATCTAAAGAGAGCCATCTGATATCTATTTTATCTTGTAGACATTTACTTTTTTAAAAACCTTGCTTACTGTCTGTCTCCTCCATTAAAAGGCAGCTCCACAGGAGCAGAGAATTTTGTCTGTGTTACTCACTGTCGTTTCCCCGGTGCCTAGAATAATATTAGACACTCCACAAATATTGATCGAATGAATGAATGAACTGAACTGAATGCATACACAGTACTGTTGCCAACACAGGTAAATGCAACATTCGGGGCAGAAGAAACCAAAAGAATTGATCTTGCTACCATTCCATTTTAGAAGGGGAAATGATGACAGTATTGGGTCACTAGGTAGGAAAATTTGAAATAATGTGTTCATAAAGATAAGTTGCCCTCCCTGATGGACAAGGGCTCTGCTTTAAATCTCCTATATTATAAATATAGGATTAAATGTTTGGCTGATCAAAAAGGTCAAGTATCTGAAAAAAAAACCTTTTTTTTTTTCAAGGATACCTCATAAAAGCATCAATTATTATTTTCGTATTGAAGTATTTAAAAATAGAATTAATTCAAGTGAAAGGAAAAAGTAAAGCCCAGAAAGTATAACAGATTAAATGAAAATGAGATACTCGAATCTGAGAGGATGTTATTTATGACGGTAGATGTACTGGTGAATTGTGGAGCTTAGGGGTTAGAAGTGACTTGAAAGGTCATGGATGATTCTTTTCTCCGGTGATGTTAAACTCACTACCTCACACAGCAGATACTTCTGTCAGTGAACAGTTCCACGTATTGCAAACCCTTCCTTCTGTTGAGCTGTTGGCAGCATTCTTTTTGTTTATTTATTTATTTAATTTCTTTCGCTGCGCCTGGTCTTAGTTATGGCCCGCAGGATCTTCGTTGCTGTGTGTGAGATCTTTAGTTGGACATGTAGGATCCAGTTCCCTGACCAGGGATGGACCCCGGGGCCCTCTGCGTTGGGAGCACCTTGTCTTATCCCCTGAGCCACCGGTAAAGTCCCTGTTGGCAACCTTCTTGCACTATACAAGTATGAAGAACTAACTGCTCACTACCATCCCACTGGAGAACTGCATTCTTCTTCTGGGCAGCATTTCAAAGTTTGAAGATATCTGCTATATTCCTTCTCCTCCCCACCACCCCACCATCCCAACTCCTACATGTGGACAGAAACTCCGACTCTTTTCCCAGCCAAAAAAACCTCAGTTCCTCCATTTTTCTGCACAGGACAATTGTTGAAGGTCCACTTAACTTCAACGTCAGACTCTTTTGAACCCGACCAAGTTTGCCTGTGCCCCTCTTATACTCTGTTCCCCAAAAAGAGACCTGATGTGCTGGGTGTGACCTGAGGAGCACACAGTGATGTTCTTGCTCTTTCTAGACACTGTGCTTCTAGGGATGCAGCCTGAGAGATTTCCGCATCCTTGTCGGCCACATCACACTTTGAATGTCACGTGCTCCCTGGCTGGTATAAGCAGCAGGGCAGTGAGTTGTGCCCTCCGGGATGAAAAAGTGATTCTCAAAATTGAATACACATTATATGGCAATAAAAAAATTTATACAAAGTTTTAAAATTGAATGTGGCATCTCCTTACTACTTTCTCATCTATATTTATTATTATAAAGATACAAGCTTTGCACAATATTGTAAAGCAACTACACTCCAATAAAAAGTAAAAAAAAAAAAAAGATACAAGCTTTAGAGTCAGACAGACAAGCTACCTCTGCCCCTTCTTAGTTGTGCAGGCTTAACCTCTAAACCTCTGTGTTTTTATTTATTAAAGGGGATTGTAATACTCACTTTTCAGGGTAGTTGGGGAGAGGAAATGAGATCATGTATGTCAATGTCTGGCATGTAATAGATGCTTGAAATGGTAGCTCCTGGAAAAATAATAATCATTATTATTCAAAAAATATCTATTGGACAATTAAATCATCCATGATGGGATTTCATGACATGATCCCATAGCACCTCACATACCTTGGAAGGCACCTAAAAATCCTATGGCAAGGAAGTCTGTCTGAGAATATGAGCTCCGGGTGCAGAGTCCCCAAAGGACACCCTGAGCTAGGAATCTGGGGGGGTCCCTGGCACATCAGTGCCTTTTAGATCGTGGTTGCAGATGGTCACCAAACTCTTCTTTCTCTGCCGCTTAGTTTCTGGAGCCACAGGTCTGCACAGCCTGCGTCGAGTCCTCTAGGGTTGCCCGATGGTGCCCCAGCAGGACCAGAACCACGTGCGTGTGCCCCGCAAACCGCACAGGCTCCCGGTCCTTCTGTGTAAAATCTTTGCAGCGTGTGTGAGTGGGAGGAGCTAAGAGACGTGGAGCTAGAGACGGAGCTTGAGACTTGGAGAGTTTAATACGGTGGATCTGCCCCAGCGGGGGTCCTTTCTTTGTCCGCTTGCAGCAGTGCCGTTCGCTCTTTCCCATTCTTTTCCCTTCCTTGTTGCCAGGCCCAGAACCCAGCTAACCACACCCTCCTCCTAAGGAGCCTCCAGCGACAAACAAAGGCCCCTCACAGGGCCTTGCCACCCCCATCCAGCTGTATCCAAGGTTACGGTGGGGAACTTGGAAACCGGACTTGGCCGAGAGACAGAGGATGCCCTGCGTGCCCGCTCGCAGAGCCGCGCTCATTCCACAGCGGCCAGTGAAAGGACAGACTGTTCTGGGACCGCACTGCGTCTGCACTGTCCCCAGGCCTCATTGTGTGGGTCCTCACTGGGGCCGAGAAACCAGTAAACGAAGACCCCGTCTGGGTAAACAAACAGAGATGCCGAGGGAGTCGCAGTGGAGAAGAGAGTGAGGCTGTGTGTGAGGCTAGCGGCTTTTCCACTGTCATAAGCGACTCCGCCAGTTGCTTCATAGACCCACCTGGTGTGGTCGATATTTCCACTCAATTGACTGATGTCTGAATTGATCTAATCGCTGTGGTTAGTAATGTAGCCTGAACCTTCAGGAAAGGAGCAAACCAGGCTGAAAAGCAAGAGGGACACATTGGTGAAATGGAGGAGATGGGGTTTGTGTCTTTTCTCATTTGCTTTTTTAAATTCTTAGTGGATCAAAACAGCAATCACAGAGAACCCAGGGCGGCACCAGGGGTGGAGCGTGGCATGGCTATTTCTACGCTTTGCAGGCAGGGCGATGCCAACGGCTCAGCCTACTGGCTTCATAGGAATGACCCACTGTCTCCATAGGAATGACCCACTGTCTCTGTCTCGCATTGCATGCCAGCGGCCTGACTGTTCTATGACCCAGTGTGAGAACCGCGTGGTCTGTATTGCAGTGGCCAAAAAATGGGGCAGGGTGTGCCTTCCTTTGCTGGGATGAAAACCAGGGCTCCTGGCCCCCAGTGGCTTTACCCATATTTAGCATTGCTTTGTGGTTTACAGTGCGGCTATTTCCTTTCCACCGTCACATAGTAAACTCTAGTTTCTAGTCTTAGAGTCAAGAAACCTGGGCCTAGGCTAAACTTTCTGACACCCCTAACACCTCCCCTCTTGGAATCCCAGTTTCCTCATCTGTCAAGTGAGGAAGGTGGTGATGGTGTGGAAGTAGCTGGCAGATAGGGCATTACTGTAGTACTTTGGAGAGAGACCTGGCCTTCTTTATCTCTTCGTCTTTCACCCCACAGCACTTAGGAGAAGCCATTACTAAATGAGCTTTGAAATGCTTTTAAATAGATAGTGGTGTATAAATGCCAGGCATAGAAACAGACCTATGCCGTATGCGTGCAATACGTTTATAAAGTGTGCGCCTTTGAAGGCATCAGAGATAATCTCTGCTGTCAAACTCTCGCCTCACCAGGGCACTTTAAAGCTGCTCTGCTTATCAATGGCTCCTTCAGATCCGCCACACTGCACATTCCTCAGGAGGTGGCCGGGCTGGTGGTGGGAGTGGGGTTGTTTATAATTTTTCAGATTAAAATGTCATTGGGTGCTCCTCTGAAACTGCTGACACATTTCCAGTGTTCGCTTCTGATGGTCTGCCCTTGCTCAAATGAGTTCAAGGGGTGCTTGGCTTAGGACCTCAGGGTTCCCAGATCTCCTTTAGTCCCAGGGTCCCACACCAAATAACTGAACATTGTGTGAACCCTGAATTGCACTTCTGTAGCATTTCATGCTTGAGATGAGATTAAAAAATGTCATTTACACAGTTGTATTTGCAAGGAAAAGAGGATCAAAATTGGCCTTTTAATCAGTTTCCTTCTGTGTGTGTGTATACTATTTCTGTACCAATATGTTCTGAACGTTAGAACAATTTGAGAGAAAGAATAAAAATGGAAGGGCTTCAGGAAAGTGATATAAACTATTTTTAGATTTTAAATTTGAAAATAATTTAACTTTCCAATAAAGCAGTAATAAATAGGACTCTGACTCCAGGATGGATTTTGAGTGGGGAGGAGGAGTCAGGGAAGGTGTGTATACGGTGCCTGGGAGCTTCAGGAAATATTCTCTAATTCCAGACTGGAATGGGAATTATCAAAAGTGTTCTGAATCTAATGGCCAAAGGCAAACAGCTCTAACATATTCCCTATTTTTTCTGGCTTTTAACATGTCTTCAGGCATAATCACCTCCATCAACCATTTTTAAAAATTTGAGGTTTATAAAATATGATTTAATAAGGACCAAAAAATTATAACAGGATTATAAGATCCAGGGCTCTGTTAAGGGCCAGTTGACTCAGAAAGGTCCTCACAGGGCAGCTAATCTCTGCACAGCCCAGAGCGGGAATCCTGGATCCCCGGGGTTGCCATGGTGACGATCCCCTAGGTGAGGAGCTCCCGTGATCTGGAGTCCCTCCTGTGTTTGAGCCACACAGTGCATCTGTCATTTCTACCTCTGGGTTCTGATTTGCTGTCCAGGGTCGCGGAGAAAATGTCTTCACCTACTCCTGCACGAAACTCTAACTCTTCACTTATTTGGAAACAGTTCTCACTTTGTCTTAAGACTTCTCTTTTCTGGGTTCAACCTCGCAGCTCCTTCAACCACTCTTCAAATGAGGTAGTGTTCAGGCCCTCTGGACTCCTCTTCACCTTCCTCTGAGTGCCCTGTATTTTAAGATGGGCTTCTACACGCTGCACCCAGAGCTCCAGATGTGGGATGTGGTCTAACTGGAGCAGGTTACATGGGTCTCTCTTTCTCTGTCTCTCTTTCACACACACACACACACACACACACACACACACACACACACACACACACGCATTCCAGACCCTGTGTTTCCATTCGCAAGGCCTGGAGTGGGTTCGCTTTCTTGGCAGTTGTCTCACCGCTCACTCACGTGGACTAGTTGCAGGCAATTGCCATGGTCTTCGCGCCAGGCTTCCTGGCAATGCGAGGCAGAGGTCAAGGTGCTTTCATAGTGACAGTGAGTCCCCCTCTCTGTGCCAGGTGCTATACTTGAAGTGTGGTAGACGTTATTTAATTCAGTCCTCATAGCATCTCGATTCTGTGGCTACTGCCACTTGCATTTTCCAGGTGAGAGCACCGAGGCTCAGTGAGGCTGAATAACTTGCCCAAAGTCATAGAGGAGCAGTCAGGGCCGGCTTGGAAAGGAGCCCAGCCTCCTCAGATGCCAGAGCCCACACGTTTTCTATAACACCACGCTGCCTTGATCAAAGGTGCTGTTTGTTCCATCTGTTGCAATACTGGACCAAAACGGATCAACTCATCATTCCGGTCGGAACCAGGAGTGTTTGTCAGAAAAAAATGTTGTCCTTCCTTCTTCAAAAGGGGCCTCTGAATTTCCATTAGTATTAATATTCTAGTATGGGCCTATCATCCCTGTATCTATCCCAGCTTTGGGGGAAGATATTTACGTTTTCTAACTGTTGTATGTTTCTAGAGGGAGGTGAGGTTAGCAACTCCCACTAACATATTCAAGCAGCATGTAAAGGAGTATTTTAGTGTTTGATGTTGTCCTAAGTCTAATATACTAGAATGTGTTCATCATATCTACCCCAGCTGTATTATGTTTTAATGTTACTTTTCTGAGTTTCTTTCTTGATACAAATGATAAATGTCTGTTTTAGAGAAGATTGCTACGTTATTGTTATATTGGAGTTGTGTAGCTTGTATTTGTACAGTACTCCACAGTCTTTGTGATGATTGGGTACCCATACTCTCTGTTTATCTTCACAGCAATTATTTCTTCATTGACAGTTGCGGAAAATGAGCCCAGGCAGGTTCAGTGACTCATCTCAAGAATCAGATCACAAAGGAGCAGAACCAGGATTAGAAATTCTGACTCCCACCCCATTATTCTGCTCTTTCTAATCAAGCTTGCCTCTTTATTAGTAGGCCTTTTGATCATTACACCTCATTTGTGAGACAGCTACTTTGTGAGAAGTCGGTACTTTGTGAGAAGTCACTACTCAGGTAAAATAGAAATCAGCTGCCAATTCTATTTATCGAACGTGGCAAGTTGACACGAGCGAACGGGGGAAGCGTTGCCTTGGGAGGTTTAAATAGTAGTGCCTGCGTTATGTCTGCTCCTGTTATCACCAACAGTCTTAGAGTCACCCATCAACCCTGGCACATGGGCGACGTCATGGAGGGTACAACCCGGATGTGCCCTAGACAGTGCCGCTTTAAAGATGAGGAAGGATGGGGCCAGATACCATGGGGCACGCCCTCCATGCACAGTGAAGCCCATTGCCCTTCTGGCACCCTGCCGACCTCCCTCACTGGTGTCCCTGACACTTCATCTCCTGGCTCACCCTTACCTCCTGTTTGGCTTGCCATCTTGGTTCCTCCTCCAGCCCCCACCCTGCCCTTGTGGCCTGGCTCCTTGGCAGGACTTCCGACTGACCAGACACTTGCGTGACTTAAGGTTCCTTTGGCTGGGCTCCCTAATCCCTGCAAGCTCTCTTCCTGGCTCCAGACTCTCGACGCTGCTTCTGGAAACATCCAAACAGTAGCTCTCAGCTCCCTGGTGAGATGCTCTTGACAAAGGCCAGATTTTTCTATAATGAGGGAGCTCCAGCCTTGAGGCCGTGCAATCCCCTGAAGTCACCATTCCTGGGCCCTGCCGGCCAGCCATCTGCAAGTAAGGTGACCATATAATTTATCATCCATATTGGGGCACCTTAAGAGTGGAAGAGGGCACTATTGCTAATCTCACCTGCACAACAGGATAAACAAGGGACCTTTCTGGCCCATGGGGCTGTATCCCAGGTTGTAGTCACTCTGTAAAACAACGTTACATGTTTACTGCAGATGGGCTCTGTCCTAAGCACCGCACTAGGCACTTTACACGCCTCCCCATTCATTGAATTCTTATGATATAATCCCATATGTATAATGTTACCCTCATCTTACAGAGGAGGAAATTGAAGCTCAAAAAGGTTAACTTGCTTGAGCTGACATCTAGTGAGTGGCAAGCCCAAGACTGACTCCAAAGCCTTTGTTTTGAGTCCTGCTTTTGGGTCCTGACCAGTGTAATAATGGAATCAATAAGAACAAAACTTTGGTGGAGAGACGATAGAGTCAGCCTCCAAATTCAAAATGAGTTATGCTCCAGGGGAACACTTGTACGTTGAATGGTTGGAATTTGAAATGCATTTTCCTATGGGGAAAAAAAAAAGGTTTAAAATGGTGGTTAGGCTCCAAGACCAATCAACCGTAGTCTATGCAGACTATAATTTCACTGTGGTTTGCTCATCTATGTAATACTGAACTGGAATAAGAAACAGAAACCATAGGTTTCTGTCATAGTTCCTTTGCTTATTGGCTGTGTGATTTGGGGCAAGTTACTTAACTTCTCTGAGCCTCTGTTTATCATCAAAATTGAGAAAATGTCTAGAAAATGTTCTAGGAGCTAGAAATAATGTCTAGCTTCTAAAAAGTGCAAGAATTACAGGAGACAATGTACGTGAAAGTCCTTTAAAAATAGCACTCGTGGTACTATAAGAACCGACCTCATTTATGACATTGTCAGGAGGCAAGTCAGGTTTCCAAAAACCCTAACTCCGACCCTCAAAGTTGGAGACAAAGTGTCTTTTGAGCTGGGTGGGGTACTGGGCAGGTCTGGGAACCTCTGGGGAAATGTGTCCTCCTGAGGTAGAGCTGGTGGCCCTGTGAGTGGGGAGAAGAGGGATACAGGAGGAGAAGGGAGGGGGAGAACACAAAGGCTCCCACAAGGTTTGGGGGCTCAGTCAGGAGAAGGGCCATGTGTGGTAGCCGTGCTGCCATGGGAATCTGGACTCAGAGGAGCAGGGGTGTTGGGCCGTGGCTGGGAGGTGGGATAACCACGGGGCTAGTGTCTCCAAAGCCGTGGGAACATGGGCTCTTACTGTTTTGGGTTTGGAAAGAGCAGCATTTATCCCTATAGGATGTTCACAGTTCATCAGTGTAGGCTGCTCTGTGTGGATCAACTGTACAGGGAATCTGGATCCTGGGGTTGAGTGTAAAAACAGTGGTTTCTGAACAAAAAGTCTATAGAAGACTCACTTACCTATATATCATTTTATTTCATTTTTAACAGAGTGTTTTCATGGCCCATCCATGTCTCATGTGTTAGTACTTCATTCCTTTTTATTGTTGAGTAATACTCCTTTGTGTGGACATGCCACCATTTATTTCTCTGTCCATCAGTTCAAGGACATTCGGGTTGCTTCCACTTTTTTGCCAGTTGTGAAAAATGCTGCTGTGAACATTCATGTATGAGGTTTTGAGCAGATGTATGTTTTTATTTCTCTTGGGTAGATACTTACCTTGGAGTAAAATTGCTGGATCATGTGGTAACTCTTTGTTTAATATTATGAGAGACCGTGAGTTTTAATACTGTATACACAAACATATCTAGTATGTTAGTACATTTTTAATACTTATCTTTTGCTAAACATTGTATTATTTTGGAGATATTATTTTGGGGACATTAACTTGGTGACCTCCCCTAACACGTGTGGATTCGACTACAGGTGTTCATTTTAACAATCAGTTCATATTGGTTTGAATAGTTTGAGCTTGTTTCAGGTGCATCTTGTGTCTCCAGCCCCCAAGGTTCTACACATTTCTGCATTTAAACAGTAGGTGTCAAGTAAATAACAATAACAGTGATTACAAATAGGGGGTAAACAAATTTAAGTCATTATATAAGAACTTGAGGGGTTTCTTTCTGGTCAAAATTTAAAATAGTAAAATAGAGTATAAACTACAAGGTATAATATTTTTGTTTCATAAGTGCAAATTTTAGTTTGCACATGAAATACTTTACTGAAATGGAGTATGTTTAAAATAGAATTCTAATTTTCCTTTTCAAGTAAATTGATTTAAAACTAAAGAACAAAATAAGAAAATAACAGTTATTACTATATTACTATTACATGCTTATTGCTGGAAATAATTCCATTATACAAAGGAAGATGACATTAAAAAGGACCCACTCTGGATGTCAGATAAGCTGGGTGTGCTGCTGTGTATGAGTGTGTACAAGAGGACCAGGTTATTTAGGGAATGTCTCTTGCATGGAGTAAGCTTGAATTGGTAGAAGAAAACGGAAACAGATTAGCTTGGCAGTGTGGAAGGAATTCCTGGCTAAGTTCTAGGAATAGGGAAAGGTCCAGTGTCGTAAATTACTGGGTATGTCAAGAATGAATGAGAAGTGGAAGTTTGGGGAGTTTGCAGAGGCGTTGAACCTGAGCCTGGGTCTGGAGTAGAAGTCCATTTGAAACTCCCAGACAAGAGCTTTGTGGAGGAGGGCTTGAGGTGCATTATTTTGGCAGCAAGATGATGAATATGCAGGACAGCAGAAGAGCACAGTCCAAAGGCGAGTTATAAGTCAGTCAAGTAATTCAGACATGAAATAATGACATTCTCCTTCGAGTGGCAGTTACAGGAATGCAGAAGGAACAAATCAAAAGGATCCATAGACTCACCATAGGGAAGATGTCAGTTTCCCCCTAAAATGACCTATAGATTTAATGCAATTCCTATCAAAATCCCAGCAAGGTTTCTTTTTTGTTTGTTTTTTGTTTTTTTTTTTGTAGACAAAGACTAGTGTATTCTAAAATTTGTATGGAAAGACAGAGACCCTAAAATACCTAGAGCAATTTTGAAAAAGAAGAAGAAAATGGGAAGAATCACTCTACCCTATATTAAGGCCTAGTACATAGCTCCAGAATAAAGGGAGTGTGGCAAAGGGTTAGACACACAGACCAATGCAACAGAACAGAGGACCCAGTAATAGCCCCACCTGAGCACACCCAACTGATTTTGACAAAGGTGCAAAGGCAATGCAATGGAGGACGGATAGGCTAGAGCAATTGAATAGCCACAGGCAGAAAAATGAACCTCCACCTAAGCCTTACACAAGCGTTAACTCGAAATGGATCATGGACTTACGTGTAAAATGTGAAACTATAAAAATTTTAGAAAAAAAATAAGATCTTTGGAATCTGGGACTAGGCAAAGAGTTCTTAGACATCACACCAAAAGCATGATCCATAAAAGAAAAAAACCTGATAAATTGGAGCTCATCAAAATTAAAAACTTTTGCTCTGCAAAGGATCCTGGTTAAGAGGTAAAAGACAAGCTACAGAAGGGGAGAAAATATTTGTAAACCACATCTCTGACAGAGGACTAATATATAGAATATATAAAGAATTTTCAAACCTTGGCAATAAAAAAAAAAACCCTGAACAATGCAATTAGAAAATAGACCAAAGTTATGAGCAGACATCTCACTGAAGAGGATGTACAGATGGATAAGCACATGGAAGATATTTACCGTCATTGGCCACTGGGGAAATGCAGCTTAAAACCACAAGGAGGTACTTGTCATGTAGTCATTTCTAATTTTGCTGAGCCACACATTTATGGAAGACATTGAGGGTCTGGTGTGTCGAAATTAATAATTTAGCCAGCCAAAGAGCTGAGCTCACCCCAGGGGCCATCTCTTAAAGTGACTTGCTCTCTTCTCATTTTATCATACAATTTCAGTCCTCTAGTGGTATCCCCGCATTTTGAGCTCCACAAAGGTCTCCAGTGGTATCTCTTTCAAATGCAGTATACAATTCCAATAGCATCTAGTGACTAATTAGATACAGGACTAGCTCTAGTATCTATGAAAATCGGCACCATTTGATCCCATCAGCCGTCAAATAGCAGCAGCTACGTGGAGTGGCAACAGAGCCTGGGCCCCTTGCCAGCTGTGTGATGTGACAAGGGACCTCTTTCTCTGAGACTCAGTTTTCTCCTCTGGAAATGAGGATGATGATTCTTACCTTGCAGGCTGTTGGGAGGATCAGATCAAAACTCACAGATCTGAGGTATCCAGCCTGGTTCTCAGCGTGAGTGTGGGTATTGTTTTCACCCGCAAGTCAAGGCTGCAGGCTCCAGGAGGCATTCAGTGACTGTCCTTCTGGAGCAGTTTAATTCTCTTGACCGTATGGCCGAGAATAGGAGACAATCCCATATTTATTTTTCTACCTTGCTCTTCTCTGACGTTTGCCAATGCTTGTCGAAGCACGTATCTCGATTGAAAAACCCATCGCTGATGTTATGTAAGAACCAGAAATCTGTGCACAAGACATTCCTGCTACCTCTCAGGGGTCTCCCAGATGTCCTCTCACTTTCTCACACAAGACTGGGAAGCTCTGGGCACTCCTGGAATGTTGATCTAAACCATACAAGACTGCATATCACAGCTTGTACCCAACCTGGTCCCCACCACTTTTTTCTTAAGATGATGATTGTTTTACTTTTTATATTCGTTGCCACATTCCTCAGAGTAAAATCCCTCTGTGTTTCACCGTCCGACGTCCTGTGAGACTCACTGTGTGCGTGGGTGTGGGTGTGTATGTGTGTGTAACAGAACGTGGGCTCTGACTGTACGGGCTTTGAAGCAGTGGTTCTATCCTAGGCCAGCAGCTTCAAGGATTTTTTTCTGTTTCATAAGCCCTGAATCTTCATCCAGCTGTAGCAATGCTCTGCTGAAAACAGACTGAGGTCATTCATGTGTAAATGGAAACACACCAAGAAAAAAATCAATACCAAATGTACATCAAGATCAAAAGAAAAAATAAATTTCTCAGTAGAATACTCAGAGCTATGCAGAGACCGTGGGTTACTGCTGGTTCACATAAAATTGAAGGTCAGAGCATGTTTCAGTAAAATTCTTAAAAAGGCAGTGACCAGCCAGAGGCTATGATTTGAGAATCCCACAAGGATGATTCCTCAGAAAGCCAGCTGACTCCTGAATTACACGGAGAACATGTCTCCTTAAAACACTGTAATAAATGCAGACTATAACTAGGAGCATCAACGTCTGTGGAACTCAGGACCCACAACTAAAACATTTCCATTTGAAAACAAGTACACCAAAATATTGTGCTGAAATTAGTAGCCATGAAATATTTGATCACAGATCACACTTTGATGAATTTTCAAAATCAAAAATTTATAGACACATTGTGACAAATCATTCTTGTGATGACCACTGTCTGTTGAGTCTATAGAGGTAAGTGTGGCTCCTCGGGTATAAATACATTCATTTGTACATTCAATCAAGCATTCATTCAGGAAATAGTGATTGAGCACCTAGTAGGTGCCTGGGTGTATTCTGAAAAAGGAGCGTAGGAAGAAGCTCATTAAGAGTGGGATTCAGAGTCAGACAGACTCAACTTTAATACTGGCTCCACCACTTGCACACCAAATAATGTTCAGCAACACAATAAACCTGACTTCTCATCTGTAAAATGAAGATAGTTATACTTGCCTTGCAGGGTTGTATGGACTGGGTGACGTAATACATATGAGATGCTTAGCCCAGTGCCTGGCATACAGTCAATGTTCTAAGGAAAAAGGAGGTGGGACTCCAAAAATGTATACTCCCTAAAGTCAGAGATACCCTGGTATCTTGCTCCCTCCTTTTCCAAAAGATGTAAAAATATCCTCACCCATCCACACACTCACAGAATCAAAAATATACTTGGTAGCCAAGGAGAAGGGCCACCAGGAGGTGGGAACATGCAGGGGCAGGCTTAGAAGACAAACCTATGAGAAGAGAAACGCCGATCAAGATGTCAAGCCTGGCTTTATCTTGTCCTTTCTCCCTGTTCTCCCAGAGACCAGGTGGGGACGTAGCCTCCCCTTATCTCCACAGGGAGGGCAGCCCACCGACACTCCTGGACATCCAGATGCCTCTGACCCAGAGAGGATTCTGGCTCCCGGACACATCCACACCTGGGGCTGCCCCAGCCCTTTCTCAGTTCCTCCTCTTGTTGGGGGGAGCTAAATCGTGAGAGGTGTCCCATGGATAGGCCTAGGGTTGGTCAGTAGGGTAAACAGGAGTCAGGGAAGGTTTATGGATGTGGCTTTGTACCTGTGAGGCTTAAAGGGAACGTTGCTGTGGCGGGGAGGGGCAGCAGGCAGGAGGAGAAGGACTCAGAAACAAGGTTACCACAATTAGCAAATGAAAAAAACAAGACACTCAGCTGAATTTGAGTTTCAGGTGAATGACACATCATGTTTTAATATGTGTCCCACGCAATCATGCGAACATACTTACACTGAAAATTCCTCATTGTTTGTCTGAAATCCAGATTTAAGTGGTGCTCTGTATTTTCTCCGGCAACCCTACTCAGAAAGGGAATTAGAACATACTCCATTCTCCTGAGGTTCTGGCTGCGACCACATAGGAAGCAGCATTCCTGGACAGGCCACCCGTCAGCTCTTCTGCAAGTGCACCCTTGGGTGGCTGACGCCTGTGACACAGTTCCCTCGGGCAGCCGTGGAGTCAGAATTGCCACTGTGCAGGCCGTGGTGCTGCGCGCTCGGCATCCGGAGAGGAGTGAAACAGCCCTCGGCGTGAGGACCCACTCACTCTAAAGGACCAAGTCCAATCACAGTAATACACAAATAACAACGGCAATTACTAATACATACTGCACGTTTATTGAGATGTTCCAAGCACTTTTCAGATTATTTTATTTAAATCTCACCCTATGAGGTAGACTTTATCATGAACTCCAGTTTACAAATAAGGAAACTGAACCTTATGAGCATGTGAGTCTTTACCCAAATTGGGAAACATTGTAAAGTGAAAGGGATTGCTATCTGTAACTACACAGGACGACGGGCAGAACCTGGCACCCGGTTGGCACGCTAGGATTATGGCATTGACCTCTAGGAGACGTGCGCACGTCGGAAAGTGGCAGTGGGAGGATAATGGCTCCATACCTCGTCCCCTTAACCAGGAACGGTAGAGGAGGAAATTCATTTAGATGAATTCCCTCCCGTAGACTCGAAATTCCCTGAAGATGGGGCCTATTGTTTTGCTTTCCATGGCATCTTTGGCAACTAGCATGCAGCATCCAAAGCATAGAGTGGGTACCAAAACATACTTGATGGACAGATGAGCCTGGGAAGCCTTCATAGCGGGGGTGGGACATAAGCACAGCTTGAACAACCTTTTCCTCTTCCCTGATCTGTCCCTCTTCTCAGATGCTTGAGGGAAGTTAAGTGAGAGAGGACCACTAAGGGAGCTAAGCAAGTGACTCCAAACCAGGATGCTGGGACATACACTTTGAAGTCTGCTCTTGAGACTGAGTAATGAAGGGCTCCGTCAGCCCTTGCCCACCTCTTTTATGCAGACACCCACGTGTCCATTACCTGCCCTCTCCAGTCCCCCTCAGATCCCCTGGATTGAGAATCCATCACACGGCCTGGGTCCTGAGTGGTCCACTGCCCTCCACTGGGTCCAGAGCTCCTCTGTCCTCCATATAGAGCTGATCTGCCTGGTAGATTCCCCAGTCTCCTCAATCACCTCGGGTCTGCTTTGCCCTGTGTCCTCAGGCCACACCTGCCACGCTGCTCTGAGAGCGCCCTCAAAGCCTGCTATTCCATCTCTTTCTCCAAAGAATTTAAGCCACTGCAAGCCCACACCCTCTTTAAACAGGAATCATGGAGTCTTTAAGACAATGTAAACAACCTTCCTCCTTGCTCAGGGTCAGCTACTCACTTTTTAAGAAGAGGAAGCAAATTTATAGAAGGGGAGAGACAGCTTCTGGCAGCTGACTCCCTCTCCTCTCTCTCCAGAAAGATATCATTAAACCCAACTGACTCCTGCCTGAGCGGTAGAATGAACAAGAAAGGGCTCTTCTTGACGTCTCTGTCCTACCCACAATTTAACTGCATGTAACTGAACTAACTAGACTGTAAGCCAAGGTCACGGGCAGCATCTTATGAGTACAAGATACTTCTTTGAATCCCCAAAATCTGGCACCGTGTTTTACACATGAAGATCCAATAAACATACTTAATTTGGTTTGACTGCTAAGGGTGTACCTCAAATTAAATACTCTAAAGTACTTTTGACACCAAAGTGTGTGTTAGTCTGAGCCAGAGAAAAACCTATCAGACACTTACACTCTATTCCTCAAAATTGGAAAGAAGGGAAATCCTAATTTTCAACACTCCTGTACCCTTTTCTCAGACTCCCTCTAACGCTACGGCTTTACCACTATCCAGCTGAGTGACCTGGGATAAGTCCCCAAGCTTCCTGGACCCTCAGTTCCCTGGCACTGAATCAAACAGGCTCAACCAAGTGATCTTAAGGTCCCTTCCAACTCTGACACTCCGAAATTCCAGGCTTCTGGTTGACCAACCAGTGGAAAGCAGGAATGGAGTATGGAGCGGATGCTTGCAGGTAGGAATGGGGCAGCTGAGAAGGAGAAAATAAAGATGGAGTTGGGAAGGAAAAGAAGCCCTGGGGACAAATGTGTACTCTGCATCGAATCTGGGCCTCATGTGGACAATGGCATCTCGCCACATCCTACGTAAGGTCCGGCTGATGCTCATGCCCCTGGCCCAGCCTTTCTTTTCATCATCCACCTATGTGTGCACTTTGCCTTCTTCCACGTGCTGCTTGAGGACCAGACTATAAGCTGAGGTCACGGGCAGTGTCTTATAAATTGAATAAGATAGACATAGCTCCTCAGGGAGTTTACGGAATAGAGAAAATGCAGATGTTTAAAAACACAAAAACAACACCCATGCAATCAAGTGTGAATTTTGTACATGTTGCCCTAAGACCGTATGACAAGTACTCAGTCCTTTTGGGGATCAGGGATGGCTTCCCGGAGGAGGTGACCTGGTGGTGAGTCACCCTGTGCCTAGATTCTCTCCCAGAAGGTTTCTCTGCTTCTAAGTTCTCCTCACTGTAATTAATACTGACAGATCTTTTAAAACACCAATTTCTTGCCATTGTTTTCTCTGTGGAAGCTTTGCAGTGGCCTCCTTGTGTGCAAGCTTGGGTAGAGGCTCACAGTGGCCTGCTTGTGTGCAAGCTTGGGTAGAGGCTCAGTGTCCATTTGGAGCCTCTTTAGCCTGTTACTCCCAGCACGGGCTGTTGCTCTCTGGTGCCAGAGAAACCCAGGGGGCGTTCCTGACCCCTCCCTAACCCCTTCTGTGTACCCAAGAAAAGGGATCAGAACCTGAGCCTTACCATTTAAATACTGCTCATTCTTGGGCTACCCTTGGATCAGATCTGGCCAATGACATTTTCTATAGCAAAAGACAAGCAGCAGAAATTTCCAATTTTGAAGCTGTTAGGAAAACGGTGAGAACAGACGTTAGGAAAGAACAATTTTTGGGGCCTCGCTGTGTGGCTTGGATCCTGATAGCCCGACCAGGGATTGAACCCAGGCCCATGAAGTGAGAGCACCGAGTCTTAACCACTGGACCGCCAGGGAATTCCCCAAAAGTTAGACATTAAAAGCATAGAAAGCTGTTTGGTACCTAGCTTCTCTAACTCTGGAAATACGTGTCTGCATGGTAAACTAGCGTTTTCTTTATTAATTGCCTATGGCCTTTAGGTATTATTTCTGACTGCCTGCTCCTCTAAGAAAGTGCCCAGAACTTTGACAGTAATCCTTCGTGCCATCTTTATCATTTAGCCTTAGTCCTAAACGTATCTGGTGAGGATCACTTCTAAAGACAGAGCTGAGAGTAGGGGTCTAAGAGTGGTGAGTAAGGAGAGGAGCGGTCAGGTTCAGGGAATTATAGTATCTGACCTCTGAATGAAGCTGTTTCTGCACAGGAGACATTTCAGAGCATACTAAGTAATTTATGAGCTGCAAAACCTCAGGATAAAAGCTTGAATATCATCATCCCTTGCTGTTTTAACAAACCGCAGATTGCTATTAATTTTGCCTGATTTTACATGAAGACTAATGCACTCCCTGCAAAGGTAAAGATGCAGTCTGGAGGAGCGTATCTTTTTGTTGTGATGTGTCAGAGATTCAGAGAGAAAGGTGGGAAAGGGAGGAGTGTCAGTCTCCAAAACACTCTACATCCTTTCCCTCGACTGTGTTCCCTGAGGCCAAAAAACCCAGAAACTCAAAGAAATTAGACTCTCTTGATTTGCATCACACAACAGTGTCCAGAATTCTAGATTATACAGCAGAGCTTTGCGTCCTGTTTTTTGGCAATTTACTCTATTTGAGGTTACAGGAAAGGCTCTAGAGAAGTGTTCTGAAGGACTGTGCAGCATCTGGGTGGGGCGTGCATCTCAGTCAGAAAAAGCATGAGGGGTGGGCTTCAGGGACCAATGGGCAGTCTGCTGTGACTCGAGAGGGTAGTGTGGAGGGAAGGGGTCACAAAGAACCAATGGTTCTTGGTCTTCCCTAGGGACAAACACAATCAGATCTGTGTTCTTGAAAGTTCCTTCTGGCTGCTGGCAGGGAGATGGATGGCGAAGACGCCTGGCCCTAAAAGTCCCAACAGTGTTACCACTCTGCCACCTCCCCAACCTTTTCAGGTTCAATTGCTACATGAGCTCCTGCCATATTTTTTTTAAACAAACTTTTTAAGAGGATCTCTTTGTGAGTTTCTCCAGGAGTCCTCCTAAGAATTTGCAGGGGAATCTCCAGGAAGCTGCACTTTTCTTAAGCTGCTGAGAGCCTCTTTTGCACACCAATATATGAGAACCCCCAGGAGGCTGGTTTCTAGACAGGACTCCGTGTCTCTGTGTCAGCCATTGCGAATGGTTGGCCCTAGGTCCAGGGTAAATCCTGTGTATATTGATACAGTCATAAACCATGAACACTAAAGAGGTTTCAGTTTCTGACAGAAGAGGGTGAGATTTGGTGATTTTTCTTTTCTTTTGCTCATCTGTATGTAAATTTTTTTCTACTTGCAGTACTTGTATATGAAGGGGAAAAAAAGCTAAATAAGATAAATTTAATGAGCACCCAGTATTTGCAAGCACAGAACAAGCTCAAGGAAGAAACGAGTTGCCCCAAAAGGGTTATTACATAGGCAGGGAAGTGCCGTTGTTTTCAGCAGGAAAGAGAGGCCTTGTAACAACAGGAAGCTCTGGGAGGCCACGGTATCCAGGCTTCCAAGCAGAGCAGCTCTGGAAACAATGGCTGCCTGTGGCTCGGGAATAGCGGGCAGGAAATGAAAGGATGCTGGGAGGGGGTGTGCCGGAGGAGCTGATAAGCGCTACCTGGCTGTTCTTCGCTTAGGCCCAGCGGGCCAGTGATGAAGTTGTTTTTTCTAAATGCTCTCCATCTTTCATTAGCAAAGATGATTTTAGGAAAACACAGAAATGAAAAGAACCCCTGGTGCCACAGGTCTGGAAACCATCAGGAAGCTGAGCCTCCTAGAAAACCAGAAGGTACAGTAAGCAAGAGAAGGTAGTGCTCACACTCAGGGCACGGTCCCATCAGCCAGGGGGACCTTCAGATGAACTCAACACCATTTAAAGCCAAGTCCCTGGAGGACTCCAGCCTCCATAATAATCAAAATAGCACTGGGGTGAATAGGAGTCCAGCCATACCAAAGGAGATGCGTGCACACCTCCTGAGACTGAAGTTTATATTTATGTAACACAAACTTCTGTTCTTATGGGACAAGTTGGGGAGTCGATTAACAATACAAATAAGAAACAAAAACAAAACTAACAAAAAATAATGCTGACGTTTTGCCCTAGAAGACCTAGAGGAAAACCAGAAGCAGCAGGAGGGAGGACCCGGACATTGCAGGGAGAAGTCAGCTCTGCCTTCTTAATTTCTAGCCCAGCTTCTCCCCAGCTTCATCCAGGAAGTTCGCAGGTCACAGGATGTTAGCCCTGGAAGGAACATTAGCAACCATTTAGATCCAGACATTGAACCTAGTGCCGATGAACGTCTGAGGCTGGGAGTCGCTATTTTTTTGCTCCAGGTTATACGGCTTTAACTGATATGTACCCAACACCTCGTACCTGTGCGTCACCTGCGGGCAACTCAAAGAAAACAGTTACTCTCCTCAGAGGTTTGAAATCTAGTACTGGGAGGTCAGGACTAGAACCCAGGTTTCTTAACTCCTTGTCATAAGTCCTTCTTTCTCATCAAGCTGCTCTTATACATGAAATCACCTCAGCTTTCTGCGGCTTTCTGGTCTTCCCCTGCCTGGTCAGTGCCTGGGTTTCCATGATGTGGAGGTTAGATTTATACAATGTATTGGAAAGCAAACGAACTTGGAATTCAGACAGACTCATAATTGCACCCCAGTTTTACCACTAGCTATTTGACCTTGGGCAAGCCATCCAACCACACCAAACCTTTGTTTTCCATCTATAGGATAGGAATAGTGTTGCCTACACCTCAGACTTTTGAGAATTAAATGAGATAACGATCGTTAGTATGGGACCACACATAGCATTTGGTTACTGCATCTCCTGAATACCTACTAAGGCATGTGCAAAAAAAAAAAAAAAAAAATGGCCTGGACACACTCAAGAGAAAAAAAGCTTACATCGTCCTCATTCTTAAGATGATTGGTGTCAATGACGCATACAGTTCAAGAAGCTGGTTTATTTTCCCTGTTTCTGCCTCATTAACCTGCTCGGCGCCATCCCTTCTTCTGGGACTCTCTCTGGAGGCAGACACGTTCATCCGCTTTATCCATCACTGCAGAAGCGTCTCCATCCGTGGCATCTCAAGGAGCAGGTGGCAAGAAAGAGAGGGTCTGCTAGTCCAGCAAATAAAATCTTGACCGGGTGATGCAAGCTGACTGTGGTCTTGATGCAGTTAAACTGAGGAGTGAAGTGATTTGTTGGCAGTGATAAGGGAGCTGATGCTCACAGCTGGGCCTGGGAGTGTGCTGGGGCATGCCTGAAAGATCTTCCTGGCACCCGCGAGCAGCCTTATGGAGTGAGTGATGTCTGCTCCACAGCTCCCCCGAGAGCAGAGTCAGACAGCAGGAAGGGCGAGCCAAAAAGTCTTCATAAATTATACAAAGCCTAGCAGCCTCCATGTTCAGCAGGGGACAAAAAGGACGTTCTCGGCAAAGGGACATTTTCTGCGCAGCTCCTGTGTGCCAGGTGAGCAGGGCCAGCTCTAAGCCCAAGGCTGTGTCGGGGCCCCTCGGGGTCTGTTCTCTGTGTAACCTCATCACACTTCGTCCCTTTTTCCCTGGTCAGCGCTGCCCTTCCTCATGGTCACGACCCTCCTCCCCCAAACCAAAAACACACCGCAGAGGCCCCGTGATGGTCCCCCCTAGGCTGTTTGCACTTGCTCATTAACCGATGATGTGTGGTCCCAGCTATTTCACTGCCCTCAACCGGCCTTTTATCTCTGAGTCACAAAGGCGCTTTGCTTTCTTAAAGAAATTTTCGGAAGCAACTACAAAAGAGGGAGGTTTCTCCCCTCCCCTTTCATCCTCGGCAAAGCGTAAGAGGTTCTCTGCACTGGCCCTAAAGGGGCACCTTGTTTCCCCTTGTTGGAACTATAACTTTGTGGCAAGTCTTTTCTTTCATATTACCTCTCCCCCCAACCCTTTTCTCAAAAGCCTGTCCCTTGAAGGGAAGAATTCCAGGGTCACCCCTGCCGAGGCAGCTGCCTGGATTGGACATTATTCTGTGGGCAGTGGGGAGTGAGTGAATGTTTTGGAATAGGGGAGCTTTGTCATAGCGTTTTAGAAAGACTTGTCTGGGGAGTGGAGCTCCAGATAGAATGCAGTCTCCCTAGGCTGTCCAAACTCCCCCAATTTACCTGAATTTACCTTCTCTTCTACCAGACTGGTCTAGTCAGCATTCCTGGAATTCACCACATTATTGCTTGTTTTTCCACCTTGTTCATACCATTCCCTGCTCTAGCTCCATCAGAAAGTGGGTGATATTTACAAAGTGCTTATTATATGCCAGAAGCTTACCTACGCTTTCTGCATGTATCACAGTATATATTGCATCACATTGTATCTTATCAAATTACAGCATCTCACATCACCCCTAGGAACCAGTGTCAGAGTTCTTATTGCATCACCTTGTATGACCTTCTTTATCAACAGATCTGACAGCATTGTGAAGCCCCCTGGGTGAGGGTCCTGCGTCAGCCCTCTCTAACAGGTCCCTTTCATACCGTCGGCTTTCTGTAATGCACACAATTTCCTGTTCTTGTTCAACACCTAAAAGCCCTGCCTGACTTCCCCCACCATGGTGTAATCTTTTAGAAGTCCTATCGCATTTTTGTGCCTCTCAAGGGCCCTTTACATATTTTGCTTGATCTTTTCATACTGGGTACAATTACTTAATACCTGTGAGCTTCAGTTTCCTCGTTTATAAAACAAAGATAAATACCTTTCTCAGAAAGTGGTTGTGAGGATTGCACTGGGTACACATACTGCATGAAAGGGCAGCACTCAGGGCTCGGCACATAGTAGGTACACAGTAATCATCCGTTCCCTCTTGGTTTCTTGAGGGCAAAGATCGTATTCACCTTTTTGTCCCTTGGGCTGGAAAGGCTCTCAGTACATCTGCTTTGGTAGAAGGAGCATCGTTGGCATTGGTAGGAGTGGGTGTATAGCCCTCAGGCCTCCGGATAGTGGAGGCCTGAGGGCTCAGCTGGGATGAGTCAGGGTGCAGACCAGAAGGAGGACCTGGACACTTCTGTGGGAAAGAGCTGACTTGACCTGGCATCTGAGACCCTGGAAGTGAGGAGGGGAGGGGACTCCAGGATGCAGTCTTCCATCAGGAGCCTCACCCAGCAGTGGAGCAGAGCTCATCCTTGGTCACACCAGGTCAGCACGTTAGACAAATACTTCTATTTAACAAGGAGTAATTACCTCACAGGGTCATTGGAAAGGACTCCAACAAACATACAGAAATTCCCTCACTAACTTTAGAAAGCCCTCTGGCTTCTTTAACGAAACTTGTTTTTTTAAAAACCTATTTTTTTCTTAAAAAAAATTATTTGTACCTCATCCTCATTGTAGGAAATTCAAAAAAGCAAAATTGAGAATGTAGAAAAACAAAAACACACAGCTTTTCAGTGTGTGTGTCTTATTGTTTCAGATATTGGGAAGGGTGGTATAAAAGGGACAGTCACTCTTTGCTCTTTATATTTGTGTATCTTTTTCATTTTTTATTCTTTTTTCCTCTGGTGTTATTGTGATATAATTGACACACTCCACTGTATAAGTTTAAGGTGTACAGCCTAATAGTTTGACTTACATAAATATATTGCGAAATCATTACCGCAATAAGTTTAGTTAGCACCCATCATCTCATACAGATACAATAAAAAGAGAAAGAAAAAAAATTTTCCTTGTGAAGAGAACACTTAGGATTTACTCTCTTGACAATTTTCTTATGTGATGGACAGCACTGTTAGCTATAGTCACCATGTTGTATGTTACAACTCTAGTACTCATTTATCTTGTAACTGGAAGTTTGTATCATTTGACCATTTTCATCCAGTCCCTGCTCCTCACCTCCCCCACCCCTTCCTCTGGGAACCACAAATCTGATCTCTTTTTCTATGAGTTTCTTTTTCTTTCTTTTTTTTAAAAATTCCACATACAAATGAGGTCATACAGTATTTGTCTTTCTCTGACCTATTTCACTTAGCATAATGCCCTCAAGGTCCATCCATGTTGTCACAAATGGCAGGATTTCCTTGTTTTTTTATGGCTGAACATTATTCTGTTGTATGTATATGCCACAACTTCTTTATCCACTCATCTTTTGATGGACACATGTTGTTTCCATGTCTTGACTATTGTAAATAATGCTGCTATGAACTGGGAGATGCAGATATCTTTTCAACTTAGTGGTTTTGTTTCCTTTGGATATATTCCCAGAAGTGTAATGGCTGGATCATCTAGCAGTTTTATTTTTAATTCTTTGAGGATCCATACTGTTTTCCATAGTGGCTATACCAGGTTATAATCTCACGAACGATGCACAAGGGTTCCCTTTGCTCCACGTTTTTGCCAGCGTTCATCTCTTATCTTTTTGATGATGGTCATTCTGACATGAGGCGATGTCTCATGGTGGTTTTGATTTGCATTTTCCTAATGACTAGTGATGTTGAGCATCTTTTCATATATATCTTGACCTTTTGTATATCTTCTTTGGAGAAGTGTCTATCTTTTGCCCATTTTTTAATTGGGTTATCTGGTTTTTTGCTCTTGAGTTGTTCGAGTTCTTTATATCTTTTGGATATTAACCCCTTATCAGATACATGGTTTGCAAATATTTTTCCTATTCCACAGGTTGTCTTTTCACTTTGTTGATTGTTTCTTTTGCTAAGCAGAAGCTTTTTAGTTTGGTGTAGTCCTGCTTGTTTATTTTTGATTTTGTTGCTTGTGCTTTAGGGGTTATAGCCAAAAATCATTGCCAAGACCTATGTCAAGGACCTTTTTTCCTATGTCTTCTTCTATGTCTTCCATGGTTTCATGTCTTACATTTAAGTCTTTAATCCATTTCAAGTTAATGTTTATGAGTGGCATAAGATACAGGTCTAGATTTGTTCTTTTACATGTGAATATCCAATTTTCCCAGCACCAGTTTTCCCAGGCTGTCTTTTCTCCATTGAGTATTCTTGGCTTCCTTGTCAAATACAATTGACCATATATTCTTGGGTTTATATCTGGGCTCTCGGTTTTTTCCCCAGTGACCTTCTTGTCTGTTTTTATGCTAGTGCCATACTATTTTGTTTACTATAGCTTTATAGTATGGCTTGAAATCAGGAAGTGTTTTTCATTTTTTTATTAATGTACATTGCTTCTGTAACTTTTTCAAAAGGAATTTTAAAATAGACGTTAACCACTAGGTGTTGAACACCTAAAAGCCATCACCACTGTAAGGCAGGGACTACAGCGGTAGAATTTCAGGCATTTGGGTAGTCAGGGGCAAGGACCCAAACAGCTCTTCTCAAATGGTGCCTCCGTACCTGGCCACTAACTCATGGGACCTGCCCTCCTGACGGGGAGGGTTTGAATCAGGTAGGTGTAGCCTGGGGCTTTTCCTCTTCCGCCTCAATGTGGTACCATGAAAAAAGCATGAGTTTTGGAGTCAGACAAACCTAGGTTTGGATTCCAACTCTGGCACTTACTAGCTATGCAATGATGGGCAACTTACCTAACCTCTGCGACTCAACTTTCACATTTTCAAAATGGAGAATTTTACCTCTTTCGTGGATTGGCTGATTATACATTGGAGAATGCTGCCAAAAGAGAAAGAAAATCACCTCATGTAGTGCCTAACATATAAAAAGTGTTTCTTCTTTGAAAGGCCCAGATATCAGTGGAGCACTGAAAACCCATCTCCCTTGTTTAGCAAAACATTTCAAGTGCTTGTGTCTTCAAGGCTATTCTAGATGGATGAGACAGAACTATCCTCATTGTCCCTAAAGAGCTCACAACTTAGTGATGGAGATAACATAGATTCAGGCAACACGTAGCACCTAATGTTGGATAAAAGTGGGTTTGCAATAAGTATTTGTTGAATTGGGTTTTTTATGAAAAATTTTGGGGAAAGGTAATATATTCTTATAGTTCAAAACTCAAAAGTATAAAAGAGTATACAATGAGGAGTCTCCCTCTCACTCATAGCCCTGGTCCTAGCTTCCCAGTTTCTTTTCCTGTAGGCAACTAAAGTTATCACTTTATTACGCATTCTTCCATAGCTATTTAATGCATGTACAAAGGAATTTATAGCTGTTCTTTTATTCTCTCTTTTTAAAAAACAAATGCTAGCACACCATTACGCTGGTCTGCACCTCATTCTTTTTGCTTAACAATATGTCTTGGAGACTGCTGCATATCTATACGTGAAAGTGTCCTCGTTCTTTTTGATGACTATATAGTATTCCATTATATGGATATCCCATTATTTATATAAATAGCCTCCTGTTGATGGCCTGCCTCGTGCTATTACAAGAATTGCGGCAGTAAATAACCTTGTACATATAGAAATGTTCTGGAATTGGAGTAATGAAAATGTTCTAAAATGTGATGGTTGCTTGACTCTTTCAATATACTGAAAACCATGTAGTTGCACGTTTTAAAAGGGTGAATTTTATGACATTTGATTTATATCTCAATTTTTTACAGGTTAAAAGAACAAAAAAGAAACTTTATTCCAAGGAGGACAGGCTAAAGCCTGACATATTTAAAAAATGTTTTTCCTTGGAAAATTAGAAAACAGTTAATTGGCCTTTGGTAAAGAACAGAGAACATTATACTTTAAAAAATAAACACCACACATTTTCAGACTTTTCTATAATTCTACTTTAGGCCAGGAGGAAGAAAGTAGAAAGGTTAAAACAGGGAGGAGAAAGAAAAATCAAAGAGGGAGAATTGCAGGAGGACAGCGGCCTCTCAGGCAAGCGGCAGCCCACAGAGGCTGTGAGGAGCACGGCACAGGAGACACGGAGTCTCAGGACCAAGGAAGGCGGGGACAGACATACAGAGCGGGAGCTGGCAGAGGGAGAAGATACGGGAGCCACTGTGATGGCTCTGAGGTTCCTGGGGAGTGCGAAGCTGGGAAGCTCTCTCTGAAGAACCAAAAATAATAGAAAAGTGATTGAAATCTTTACTTCATCTCTAGAAAAAAATGCCCTTGTAAAACGGGCTCATTCCCAGCACTGCAGAGCTGCCTGTGAAGCCCTCCCTCCCTCCTCTGTGCACAGCGGCAGACTCTCAAACTTTCTTCCTGTTCAGCGGCTTGTCTTTCTTTGCTTCTCCCTCTGCAAGTATCAGTTTCTCATCCACCCGTGGTCCTTGGTCCTTTCTATCACCTCAATCAAGATGATAAATACATCCATCACGCCCAAAAGTTTCCTCGGCCGATCCGCAGTTCCTGCCTCCTGCCTCTTCCCTGCTTTCTCCCACTGTAAATTAGTTTGCATTTTCTTGAGTTCTATGTGGATGGAATCATACAGTATGTACTCCTCCGTAGAATGGCGTCTATCACACATAGGCTATATCATTCCTTTTTATTGCTGAGTAGTAATCCATTGTGTGTATGCACCACTAGACTTTACCTTGAAGATTAGGATGTAGGACCCAGAGAGGGAATGAAATCTGACCAGTACAAGACCTTAACAAAAATCCAGAGTGAAGAGGGAGGAATGCCGTATTTCCCTAAAACACAAATGCAGTTTGCACTATTGAAAGAATGCAGCTGCCACGATCACATAACTGATCCAATAAAACTGTGTTTGTTCCAGTTTTCATCTCTAGATCGGATCAGATTCCAGCCATATAGGGAACCAGGGCAGCTTAGCAGACACTGCCTCTGGGGGATCCAGAGAGATGATTTGACTGCTGGCCTTTTCTGCCCTAAACCCTTGAAGAAGTTTGGAACTGAGGAAAGAAATACCCTCACATTATTTATGAGTATAAAATGTCTTTTAGTTGTACCAAGTTGGAGCAAATGAAACAAAGGACCTTAAAATGTTTTGTAAACTGTAAAGCATAAATCAAAGGCACAGTGTTTTTTTTCTGTCAGAGATCACTTCAGGATTTAGTTTGTGCCCAGATTAAAATTTAACGTTTAAGATCGCTGATCCAGGAAAAACAAAACAAAACAGAAAAGGAACTTAGAGAACCATCAGTGCAACAATTCAAAGAAGTTATAATATTGTATCATAGTCAGCAACTGTGTGTACCTCTGTAGGAGGAGGCTTAAAGTTCTCTGGGCCCATGATAAATCCCACAGCACTAGCTCTGTGACTCTGACCTCCAACAGCAACCGAAATAGACAATAGAAGCTTTCTTTCCATCTATAACTACTCAGCTATTTTTCTTTCCATCTATAACTACTCAGCTATTATCAAGCCTCTATCCTGTCCAGAATCCTAGGGTGTCCCCAGTTTGGTTGGACCCCAGGAACAATGGTTTAAAGAATTCTGAGACTTGGAGACTAAACTCTTAGTAGCGCCTGCAACACCACTGGCCAGTGTTACCTTTACAGGCTTGCTCCCCTAAGCATGGGCTGCAGATTGGCTGTATCTGAATCACCTGGGAATTTGTCAGAAATGCAAATTTTGGACTCCCACCTCCACCCTCCCCTTGGCATCTGCATGTTAAAAAGATCCCAGCTGTTTGTATCCACATTACAGTATGAGACGCTCTGGTCTAGACCGAGGTTCTTCAACTTCAGCGTGCATCAGAATCACCTGGGAAGCCGCTGCTGCTTCTGGACCTCACCTGGGGACCACAATCTGAGAACCACTGCCCTGGCTCTAGAGCTGGATGATCACAGAGATCAAGTGGATCCTTTCCCATTTACTGAGTATGAAAGAGAATTCCTACATCTTCCAGCTCTGCCCGAGATGAGAATCCAGGAACGCTAACATGAGTCAGGGACCAGGACCGTGGCCTTTTCCCTTGGGTTGTTTTAATATTGCCTCCTGTTTAAACAGAGCTGTGGACGAGAGGTTCTAGGACCTCTGTACCAAAGCCAGAATAAATTTATGGCAGAGGCTCCGTCCGGGAATGTGTTGTCCTCACCTTTAAAACAAACGGAGCTTGGGGCTATACAGCTGAGAGCCATGGTACTGGGAGGCGGCGCTCTGAGAACAGGATAGGACAGATTGGTGACCCTGCACTGCCCTTCTGTAGAGTGTTCTTTACACAAGCCCTTCGAGGCCGAGGCGTTTGTCTTTGAGTCCTCTTTGGTAATGCTCCGAGCTCTCAAGTCCACCTGTGCCCTGCAACAGCCGTATACCTTGGTACAGACGCACATGGTGAAACACATCAAGGTCAGGCACAGTCCCAGGACTCCTAACAAAATCCGAACACTGCTGGGTCCTGCTGCCTTGGTATTATGAAGATACACCTCAATGCACAGAAAAGCGACCTCAACCAGAGAGGCGCACAAAAGCCATTCTGAATAGTGGAGGTGAGTGTTGACTTGTGAGAGGTTGGTCAGCTCTACCCCAGCTGCCCATCAGATGGGAGGCAGCAAACTGTTTTCGCCAAGACTGAATCTCACAAATGATAAATTTACATCATATAGAAGCTTCAAATAGAAATAACTGTCATTGTAGAATGCTTATTATATGCCGGGGTCTGTGCTAAGTGGTTACAAGTATTACTTCAATCCTAGCTATGAGATTAATATCACTGTTAGCCTTGGGCTTCCTAGGTGGCGCAGTGGTTGAGAATCCACCTGCCAATGCAGGGGACACGGGTTCGATCCCTGCTCCAGGAAGATCCCACAGGCCACGCAGCAACTAAGCCCATGTGCCACAACCATTGAGCCTGTGCTTTAGAGCCTATGAGCCACAACTATTGAGCCCATGTGCTGCAACTACTGAAGCCCATGCGCCTAGAGCCCATGCTCCGCAATAAGAGAAGCCACGGCAATAAGGAGCCCGCGCACCACAACGAAGAGTAGCCCCCACTCACCGCAACTAAAAGGAAAGCCCACACACAGCATAAAAGACCCAACACAGCCAATAAAATTAATTAATGAATTAAAAAATATGTCACTGTTAGCCTCATTTTACCGATGTGGAAACTAAGAAACAGAATTACTGCATATTTTGCCCAAGGTTACAAAGGCAGCTTGACATCCCAATCTGTGCTCTCGACCATGACCGTGCCTGGCAGGTTACAGAACAACATCTTGGTATGGTTGGGAAAGAGTGGACCTACTATGCAAAATAGGGATTTTTTTTTTTAAACAATGCAATTTTTTTAAGCATTGGAACTCTGTTTGTTTATAAAATTTATTTAGAGGCATGAGGATGGGAGACAAAAATCTCACCAAGAACCCTATTTCATAAAACAGATCAAAGTAAAGCTCTTCTAGTTGAAGCCAGGCAGGGGCTCTGGACCCTTGCCCACGCTCACAGTCCCTGCACCACACCCCGTTCCTACCCTGTATTCACTCACAGGAAGTAGTTCCAACTCTGTGGTCTTTGGCCTCAATATTTCCAATCCCAAGTTTACTCCCTGCCCTCTTTCTACCTGGGGTAACTAAGAAGTTTCTCACCAGCTGGTCATGAATGACCAGGGCAAAACATGGATATGTCCTGGAAGCGAAAGGCTCTGGGGATGCACGGCCTTTGAGAGGCAGGTGGAATACTTTAAGTATGATGAATTTTCAGCACGTAAAATGATAGTAGTTGAAGGAGATGATGGGGGAGTTGTTTAGAAAGTGCTGTAATAGAGAATCCAGGAAGAATGTTGAGTCTGAACGCCTGGTATCTACCCAGGTAAAGGTCCAGTCCAGCTTGGAATTGTGTGCGGGTGTGATCACGTGCATTAAGCATTCATGGACTGGTATGAGTCTAATCTAAGGCATTAATGGACTGAGGTTGTTTTGGGGAAGTGAGCACAATGGTAACCCAAGCACTAGTTCACGGAGTCCCCATCCACCTCTATGCCTGAAGGCTTTGGCACCCAAGGCTTTGGTAGTTGCATACCATCCATAGCACTCTCACAGAGGGCTCTCACGTGGACCTGCCCAAGGACCAAAGTGGTAAGTGATTTGCCACTCTCTCCATGCCATCCAGAGGGCCTGTGGCTTCCATTCTGGGTCACTGAGGAGAGAACAGCACAGCCAGACTCTTCTACCCAGACCCGGACTTCTGGAGTGGCAGGAATTCGAGAGGCCACGTTGGTCCCTTTTTTGAGGCCCATTCAATCAATGACTGATTTGACCACCCATTTGGTGGTGGTAGGGTGGGGGGCAGTTCTCACCTTTAAAAAAACACTTTCGCCTGTAAGTCAACTTTAACCTCCTGGCAGATATTCTTCCAGTCTTTTTTTTTCCCTTTGTAGTTTTTTTAAACATAGTTGAATTCACAATATATATTTGATTTTGTGCCTTGTTTTTCTTTTACCCACCTACATCGTAAGCATTTTTCCATGTGTTACTTACTTTTCATAAGCAACAAGTACTCTTGAGTGAGGTAAATAAATTTACCTGCCCTTTGGTTTCTTCATGTATCGAATAGGCAAGAGTTCTCTAATTTTATCACACAACAGTCACCTGGAAGGCTATTTATTTATTTATTTATTTATTTATTTATTTATTTTTAGCTCTTCATTGGAATATAATTGCTTTTCAGTGTTGTGCCAGATTTGCTGTACAACATAGTGAATCAGCTATATTTATACATATATCCCCATATCTCCTCCCTCCCGCAACTCCTTCCCACCCTCCCCATCCCAGCCCTCTAAGTCATTACCCATCATCGAGTTGATCTCCCTGTGTCATGCAGCAGCTTCCCACGAGCTATCTATTTTACCTTTGGTAGTGTATGTATGTCAATGCTACTCTCTCACTTCGTCCCAGCTTCCCCTTTGCCCCCACCCCCTGTGTCCTCAAGTCCGTTCTCTACATCTGCATCTTTATTCTTGCCCTGTCACTGGGTTCATCAGTACCATTTTTTTAGATTGGAAGGCTTTTTAAAACACAGATTGCTGGGCCCCACTTCCGGAATTTCTGATTCAGTGGGTCTGGAGTGGGGCCTGGGAATTTGCATTCCCAACAAGTTCCCAGGAGATGCTGGTGTTACTGGTCAGGAGACCACACTGGGAGAAGCAGTGAAATGAGATTGAGTTGTGGGATTTCTAAGGTCACTGCTGGTTTCAAAAATCTAAGTGTTTGCATATTTTTCAAATTCTTAAAAAAAAAAAAAAAAAAGACCTAATTCTTAAAACACATGAGTTTTCCAAACTGTAACAAAACCCTATGATTTTTTTTTTAGATACCAGAGATCACCTACCATTTACAAGTAATCGTTTCCACTTGTAACTCACATGCGTTCCATACTTACTTCTCTTTGAAGTTACCTGGGTTTTTAAAAGGCTCTCTTTAAAAAGACAGCCAGGCTTATACCTAATACTTTTTTTCTTTTCCTTTGCATAGTTCCATATGTATTGAAGAGCTGTGCAGAATTTATAGAGACTCACGGCATTGTGGATGGAATTTATCGGCTTTCGGGAGTCACCTCAAACATACAACGGCTAAGGTAAGCCAAAGAATAGCCCCCCAAAGGATTCTGCCATGATCCTTCCTCTGTCCATACCTCTATCTGCAGGTGTTGGGAGTATTAAAAACTGAAGGGATTGAGGGGAGGATGACAGGGCAGAAGATCAACTGCTGATGTTTTTAGATGCCTAACTGTTCTTTAATCTAATCAGGAAGCTCTCCAGTCTGATGTAATTCTTTCCAACAAAAACTCCTGAGGGCTTTCAATCTGTTCCTGTGTCTTGCCCCAGATTTATCCTTCTTAGGTGGATTCAGCTGAACACAAATGATTTAAATAAGTTGGTAAAAAACAATTTATTCTTACTCACTTGCCTGTCCAAAGCTCAGATCCCCATTACATGGTATTCAGAACCTGGAGATCAATGTGAGTTTTTCTGCTGGCACACACTCAACATTTGATATTACCTGTGGTCGAGAAATCACACATCTGCATGATTGTGCATTTCTCTGATGCCTGCATTTTTAAAATTATTGATAGAGGAACTATTTCCAATTCTGTGAATTTATCCTAAACAATTCTAAAATGTATCCTAGAATTTTTTGGAAGAAATTTCTACCACAATGAATTAAGAGGACAGTAATCTTCTTTAGATGTGTTATACCTGTAAAATAAAGGGTGTATATATAGTGTATATATATATAAAATATATATACACTATATATAATATATACAGTTCTATGACTAAAATAATAGGTTTATGTATTTTGAATATTGTTCTTTAATACAAAAAGAACATATTTTAATATATTTATTATATATTCTTTAGTTATAAAAGTAGACTTTTTTTTTTTAATTGGCTATGTTGGGCCTTTTTTGCTGTGCATGGGCTTTCTTTTTAGTTGCGGTGAGTGGGGGCTACTCTTCGTTGTGGTGCGCGGGCTCCTCATTGCCATGGCTTCTCTTATTGCAGAGCATGGGCTCTAGGCGCGTGGGCTTCAGTAGTTGCAGCACATGGGCTCAATAGTTGTGGGTCACGGGCTCTAAAGCGCAGGCTCAATAGTTGTGGCGCATGGGCTTAGTTGCTCCGCAGCATGTGGGATCTTCCTGGAGCAGGGATCAGACCCGTGTCCCCTGCATTGGCAGGCGGATTCTCAACCACTGCGCCACCTAGGAAGCCCAAAAGTAGACTTTTAAAATAAAACATTCTTGTTACAAGATTAATATGTAAAATTTACATTGTGCAGGTAATTCATTTTACCTTTTTTCCTCCTATTTAGTTTTCTGCCCCTCCTCAAATTACAGTTGTCATGAAACTATACCAAAGGAATAAAACATTCTTTTCACACCCAGAGACATGATAGCTGTTAAAAAATAACTGGTTTAGTGCAGCCATAGATTTTAACAGATCTATGTGCTTACATCATGTCACTAATTTACTCATGTGACATTTTTCAGAGTTTCAACAGCAAGTATTTTTAATGGTTTACTCTTAGCTCTGAAACATACTACCCAGTAGTTGGTATTGCGGAAGGACCCTTGGACAACGGCCAAATCTTTTTCATTTAAGGACTGACCTTAGCCTTGACAAGGGAAATTTTTGGCTAACTAAATGAATAAGCTCTAGGTTGTTTGTGTTCTGCCCTCGTAAAAAAACACATGCCTATGAATTTATGAGGTCATTGCATGGTTTTCAAGGCCTCACTCAGTTCCTTTCAGGTTCTGACAGCATCAGGGATTTCCCTTGCCTTTATTAAAGGGGCAGAACCAGAATACAGGAGAGTGGGCAGCAAGCTGTTTTGAGATGCTGGTTCTGAGCACTTCTTGTTGTCACTTCTTGTTTGACCAAACGAATACTCTCAAGAAACCTAACTTCTCTTCTGTATGAAAGCTCAGATTTATCATCTTTTAAGTAGATTTTTAATGTGTAAGTATATATTATTTGAGGTAGTATATTCATGTAACCTTGTTAGGAAATTTTTTTTTTTTTAATTAGAAATGAGGCCTGGAATCTGACGATGCTCCCAAACACCCCACTATAGATTGTTTAAGGAGATATTTATAAGCTCATTTGTCGTGTGGGAGTCACGGTCAGGCAGCCTAGAAGTTGCCATTCAGCATCAAAGAGAGAGTGGATTGAAGTTCTCAAACCTTGAGTTTGAGTCTCCAGATAAAACAAGTTTGCTGACATGAATATGTGGACGTGAACGATAGCAATCGGACTCACCCTGGTTTTGGTCTCTCCTCCAAGAAAGAGAAGTTCATTTAGAACAATATTTTGGAAAAACTCAACTCTCAACAGGGTTTTTGAAAAATTGTTTTCATATTTCTCCACTGTTCATAATTGAGACTACAGACATAATGCCATGAGAAATCCATTGGTAAATGGGATTATGTCTTTCTAATTACAGCAGCTTCTTCAGGGAAGAACCAGACGGAAGTGGAAATCTTTCCCGTAGCTTCCTTGTGCCTGGAGTAGAAGGTCTTTGTGAATCGAGGTCAAAAATATGGTCAGATCAGCAGTTTAGGGTCTTTTCACCCCCTACGCAGCCAAGTAGCTGCCGACATGGAACACACGTTCCTGAGATTGTTATGTCTCTGTCTGTGTTGTTTCAGGCAAGAGTTTGGCTCAGATCAATGTCCAGATCTGACAAGGGAAGTGTACCTCCAGGACATCCACTGTGTAGGCTCTCTCTGCAAACTGTACTTCAGGGAGCTGCCCAACCCCCTCCTGACTTATGAGCTCTATGAGAAATTCACGGTGAGTGTTTGGATTTCCATTATGGTTACTGGGTGGGATGCATGGATAGGCCAAGGAAAGGTTTCCACACTAAAATTACAATAATAATACTCACCAGATGGTCACCATTATCTTGGTGATGGAAGTAGGATGGTATCCTGGGGAAAGTAGGGTAATAGGATTGTTTGCTAAATTTTTCCTTTCTTAAATTTTCAGAATCCTGTTTGTGTGTAAGAACTGGGTTAAGTCATCTCCATATTTATGTAACCAAATGTGTGTCATTCTGTAGGGAGGAAACTAAGAACCAGAGAAGGGCGTGACTGGCCCAAGGTCACTCTGTCCCCAGGCAGGACCGGAACCTGAGGCTCTAGATGCCACCCCCCACAGCCAATTCATTTCAGGCTATTCCTACTGTATTTCTTTTGGGGGTTGCACAAAGGGGTGGGTGTGTAGAGAAAGGAGAGAGAACACACGGAAGTCAAGAGAGAGGTCAGAAAGCTGGGAAGATAAGAAATTCTGGGAAAAGCAGCCGAGAGGGAGTGCATTACCCAGTCCGAGCTCGCTCTGCTCGCCGCACGACAGGCCGATGAACCGAAGATGAGGTGTTGAGGCAAGGAGTACGACTTTACTCAGAAAGCCAGCAAACTGAGACGATGGCAGACTAATGTCTCCTAAAAAACCATCTTAGTGGGGTCTGGATGCCAGTTTGTTTTATAGAACCAGAGAGGGAGCAGCTGTGAGGAAGTAAAGTGAAAGGGCCATCCGTCTTACAGAAGATCTCCGGGAATAACCAGCCTCTATGAGGGGATATGTTAATTTCAGCCATTCACACAGGTGGGCAGGGCAGAGCGTCTGCCTGTGAGCTGAACTGAGGCACTTTAGTTTACATTCAGGCATAGGGGCAGGGTTCCCTGAGGCAGGCCATCATGTATGATTACAATAACAAAAGCAACAAAAAGCAAAGGTTAAAGTCAAAGAAACAGATCTACCCTGGAGTCCGATTTAGCTCTACACAGCAACAAGCGCAGGCTAGGCCAGCGCGTTGGGTTTGTGGAGGATGGATGGGCTAGAACAGAACACCTGCATATCAGCTGCATGGTCACCAACTAGGGCCCCCGCAGGAAGAGGAGAAAGGTGAATAAATGCTTGGAGCATGTCTTAGAGACAGCATTAAGAATAGGGCTTGAACATTCGGCTGCAGGGTGGGGGTGGGGGGGAGTGGGAGGTGCAGACTAGGTGAAGCGTTGGGTTTAACCGAGGTTGAGGCTCAGCTAGAAGAAGAGGGGGAGGGAGATGAGAGTATGTGCAAGGGGGTGATTGAAATAATTGATCGTAGCGTTTTGTCCGGATACGAAGACAAATTAGGGCCTAAGGCAGGTGAGTAACAGTGAAGAAGGAGATCCGTGGATCATTCATCCCAGTGAGGTCAGGAGACTGTTGGAGTGGGGTGGTCAGGGGGGATGTTTGAAATTAAGGTTACGGAGTTGCAGTTACTGGTAAGGACCAGATCTGGGCTCTAACCATGGGAAGGAATCTTTCTTATGGCTCTTGTAATAAACCTATTTTGAGCATATAAATGTTCTCCAATTTGAAATTATATAGGAGTACATGAATGCTTTTTAGAAATTGGGTGTGGACCCTTAAAATAGATTGAGGAGTTTTCAGTGATACAGAGAAACACTCCTAATGATAATTGGAAAAAGCAGATACACAATTGTACATTGACACGATTAAAAAGAAAGACGTTTGCAAGATTAATAGCCGCTTATTTTAATGATGGGATTATAGATAGTTTTCCCTGCTTCTTTGTACTTTAACTTTCAAAATCTTATCCACTAAAAATATGCTAATTTTTAATGAAAAAAATTAGGCCAAAACGTGCCAAAAAACAAACAAAAAACATGGGCATGAATGTTGACCACAGGAGCAGCCAACATAGACCAGCTGATGTGGATGTGTCAGTGGTCAGGGGACTCTGGAAGATCTCAGGGGACCTTGAGATCTAAGGCAGAAGGCAGAGGAGCCCGCACTCTGCGTGGCTCAGTCATGAATAACGGCCTCTGACCCTCCAACCACAGGGGAGTTCTTCCCGGGAACCAGGAGGAAAGGTTGTGGGCCTCGTGTGTCTGTCAGATTATCACCAACACTGTGATACATGAGCATTTCCTCATTTTAAAAATAATAAAAAAAAATAATAATCATACTCAATAAAAGAAAATTTGGAAAATGGAGGAAAGTAGAAAGGAACCCTTGGTCTCTCTTCTTGAAAACCAAAGACAGCGACAGTTAACGTGGTTATTTCCTTCATTCTTTTACTCTCTGCATAGTGTTTTTGTTGTGTTTTGTTTTTCTAAACCAAGATAAATTTTTATTGCAAAAATTAAACCAATCGAGAAGAATATAAAGGAGAAAGTATAAATCACCTGAAATCTCACATCCTGGGCATATCTGCTATTAACATTGAAGGAGACAGCCTCACAGATCTTTCTGTCTGTCTGTCTGTCTGTCTCTCTCTCTCTCTCCCCCTCTGTCTCTCCCTTTCTCTCTCCCAACTTTTGTTCCTCAGTACTACATATTGCTGTTTTGGAATTGTGCTAATTCAACAATGTGACCATCTTTCCATGGTTACAAATACAGAGAGGCACTATTTTTACAGAGTATTCTCTCACACACACAATGATTTCTTAAACCAGTTTCCTACTGATGGACATTTAGACTTTTTGTTTCTTTCTTCCTTCCTTTCTTTTTTTCTTTCTTCCTTTTCTTTTTTTTTTTTTTGACCACACCACGCATGGCATGCAGGATTTTAGTTCCCGGACCAGGGATTGAACCTGTGCCCCCCTGCAGTAGAAGTCTTAACCACTGGACCACCAGGAAAGTCCCAGGACTTTTTGTTTCTTAACACTTTGCTTTTATAAACAACATTATAGTAAACATTTTGAACATATCTTTATACTTTTGTCTATTTATATCCTTATGAAAAAGATCACAGAAGTAGATTTACTGAGTAAAAAGTTCTTATTTAAAATTTTGTCACATGTTGCCAGATTGTTCTGCAGAGAGACAAGAATGTTCTTTTTCACGCAGCCTTGCCAACACTGGGTATTTTCAGTTTGTTCAGTTGTTTGCCAATCTCAATCAACCAAAAATATATCTTATTTTTCTTTTAATATGTACGTAAGATTACAATATCATCACGTTAAATAACTGACCGAGTCTAATTTAACTAAATTTCATTCTATGATAGAAGGGGATAGATAGGAATTCTCACCTAAAAACTTCAGAAATACAAGTTTCTTCTTAGATCTTGTTTATAGGCTCAGAACAAAATCCATGTCTATCTCTCCCCACTTCTGTTCTCTGACATTGTTAATCATTTTGTCTCCCATGGCAAAAAAATAAATGAATAAAAAATACCAAAGCAATGTTATTGTCCACTTGTTATTGAATCTCAAGAAAACTTAACATTGTATTTAAATATAGTTTAGTGCAACTAAGAACTAAAATAAGAATGTTTTCTTGTGACAACTGAGCTCTACATAGATAAGACCTAGTGATGGTTAACTATGTAGAAAAATTTGTCATTGAGTAGATTTCTTTGATCACAGTGACAAATTATGAAAATATAAGCAAACCTTCTCCAGGGACATGGGAACAGTTCTATTGCATTGTCACACATTCTTACAATGATTTATTGAAACTCACTTGCACAGCTGAAGTAGAATAACATTTCAGTAGAATATAACAGTTAGAAAAATATTAATAGAAAATAATGATGATATCTGCCACTTATTGAGTGCATACTATATGATAAGCTTATTACAAATATTATTTCATTCAGTCCTCAAATAACTCTTTGGAGTAGGTTTCATTGTCTCTTTTACAGATAAGTAAATTGAGGCTCAGAGTGACTTTCGCCTGGGTGTGTACAGCTAGTAAGTGGAAGGAAAGATTCAACATTCTGTCTCAGAACTACCACACGATTTTTAAAATAGATTTAACTGCTCTTAAATAGGCTCAGGTATTAAATAATTTAACAAGAGATAAAGAAAACATACCAAACTAATGAAGGAACAATTCAATAAACAATGTTAGGAAAATTGGCTGAGTGTTGGGAAAGGAGGGGAGTCAAGTTACATTCTTACCATTTAGCAAATCTCAGGGTGGAGAAGGGCTTTCTAAGAATAAAAGCAAAGGGAAAAAAATCACAAAGACAAATTTAACAAACTACGTACAGATTATTTTTTTCTCTATTAAAAAATACATTAACAAAATTAAAAGGCAAATGACCAACTATGGAAAACATTTACAATAAAGATGACAGGAGATTAATATTTTTAATTATATAAAACTCCTACCTGTCAATAAAAAATAAAAACCATATAACACTCTGCTAAACAAATGAGCAAAGAACTTCAACAGACAAGTCATAGAAGAAATATAATTATTTAAAAAGTACAAATGGGGAATTTCCTGGTGGTCCAGTGGTTAGGACTCTGCACTGTCAATGCCGAGGCCCCAGGTTCAATCCCTGGTTGGGGAACTAAGATCCCATTAGCCGCATAGCCAATAAATTAATTAATTTTAATAAATAAATAAAACCAACTTTAAAATATAAATGTATTAGAAAAAATATAAATGTATTAGAAAAAATATGTTTGCATATTAAAGAAACATATTTTAAATGTTAATATTTCATGCTGCCAAGCCTGTGGTGACACTGGCTCTTTCATAGTTTTCTCCTGCAAGTGTAAATTGGCTGGAAATTTCACAAAGTCATTTGAAATTACTATCAAGAGTCCTAAAATGCTCATATTATTTAATACAGTAACTCTATTCTAGGACTCCATTCTTATAAGATAATAATCAGATATGCACACAAACAATTGATTTATAAATATTTCACTCCCAGATTACAATAACAAAATTGGGAAGTATCTACATGTCTGACAATAAGGGATGGGTTAACTAAATGATAATAAATCTATTGTTTTCAATCCTGGGTAGCCGTGAGAAGTCCTATTTCTGAAGACTATTTGCTGGCCACAATATAAAGTTAAATAGAAAAAAGCAGTATATTGCAACTGAATGGTGCCCGTGTTCATATTTAGTGCTGGGAAGTCTGGGCAGATTGCTTCTTTTATGCTTCACATGTGAGTAGGTTCCTAGTGGTTATGTCTGGGTGGTGGGATAGCAGGTGATGTTTATTTCCTTCAAGTACATGTGTCAGTTTCATGTGGCTGCTGTAACAAATGACCACAAACTTGATGGCTTAAACAGCAGAAAGTTATTCTTCTAGCAGTTCTAGAGTCCAGAAGTCTGAAATCAGTTTCCCTGGGCTGAAATCAAGGTGTCAACAGGGCCATGGTCCTTCCAGAGACTCTAAGGGAAAACCTGTTCCTTGCCTCCCCCCAGCTTCTGGTGGCTGCTGGCATGCCTTGGCTTGCGGCCGCAGCACTCCCATTTCTGCCTCCATGGTCACACTGCCTTCTGCTCTTCTGTCTCTGTCAAATCTTCCTCTGCTTCCCTCTTTTAAGGGTACCTGTGATTGGATTTAGGGCCTACCTGGATAATCCATGAGAATCTCATCTCAAAAGCATTAACTTAATCACACCTGCAAAGACTCTTTTTCCAAATAAGGTAACATTTACAGGTTCTAGAGATTAGGATCTGATATCTTTGGGAGCAACTATTCAGCCTACTACCCTACATTTTATTTTTATCAGAAAAAAAAAACTTCATTTTAGGAAAAATTCAATTTAGGCCAGATTGATTCAGCTAAAGTTATTATACCCAAGGTAGAGAAAGGTTGCTGACTTAGGATTTTTAGAGAAGGCAGTTTAGAGAGGTATTAAATTTTATATTGAAATAATGTCTTTGTGTATCCATCTTCCTCATTAAACTCTCAGCTTCCTGAGGGCAGAAACTATGTTTATTTCATTCATTATTGTGCTTCCTTTCCCTGCTGTCCAGCTACTGGAGAATGTTGTGACTGTTACCTAGTAAACGTTTGCTGGCAGGTTGGGTGACCTGCACACGTCCTCTGAAGTGCCACTGGGGGTGGACCACTGGTGTGTGGCATCAGGCAGAGGCTGACTGGCTGTGAGCTCGAGATGCTGCAACAGGGCAGCGGCCAACTGTCCTGGTTTGCCAGGGACTCCCCCACTTTTAACTCTGAAAAGTCCTGGGTCCCAGAGAACTCCTCAGTCTCAGGCAAACTGGGCTGATTGTTCATCCTGCCAAGAGCCCAAAGTTGAGGGGAGTTGTCTCAGCAAAGCTGGTGCTCCCCACATAGGAGGTTTGGTCCTAGGATGGTACTGTCCTGGAAGTGCAGCCAAAATGGGACTCTCTGGCATTTTGAAATGCAAAGCAAAATATAGATCCATTCACTTATTTCATATGATAAATGTCTATTGAGCACCTACTGTGTATACCAGGCAGGCACAGTTCCAGGTGCTGGGGGTTTAATGGTAAGCAAGACAGAGAAAATCCTTGTTCTCATGAAACTTACATTGTAATGACGGAGACCGATAATAAACCAATTTAAAGCACAGCTATGATTTGAACCATTGCTCAGCACTATGAAGACAGTTAATGCAGGGTGCAGGGCAGAGAATGATGGGGACTGCTATTTTTGGTAGGATGATCAAAGGTCTCTCTACGACGAGATATTTGAACAGAGACGAGGATGAAGCAGGGGAACAAATTGTGCAAATGTCTGGTGGAAGAGGGAGCCAAGAAGCAGCAGCAGGTGCAAAGGCCCTGGTCGAGGACAGGCCGAGCCTGCTTGAGGGAATGTATGCAGGCCAGCAGGGTCCACAGGGGACAGGCAAGGAGGAAATGACGGGAGACAGGGAATTTGCAGATGGGCCAGGTCATGTGGTCATGCTTGCTGCCACGGGCGTGGCAGAGACAGGTAGGTAAGTGACTATCTGAAGACAGCAGTGGCTGTCTCTGGAGACCTAGGGTCTGCAGTTGGAAGACTGACTTTCTTCTGTGTACTCCTTTGAATGCTTTGCATTTTTAAAATCGTGTGCATAAATTACTTTTTAACCTCATAGCTTAAAATAATTAAAAATAATGAAAGTGGCTTTATAATAATTTTTAAATAATTAATACAAAATAAAGGGTAAAAACTGAGTTGCAGCTGGCGTGCAGTTGGAAGGGACAGCCATTGGTTGTTTGTCCGTGCTGGGGATGGCGCTGCCCGGGTAGCAGGGGTGGAGGTGTTGTTCGGGTAAACAGAGGAAGCTAGAGCCTGGGCCCGGCCAGAGGGGACCAGAGTCCTCAAAGGGCAGGAAGCTGGTCTTACTGATACTGATTGGAAGAGAAAAAATAGCCACAGATTCAACCTAGATCTTTTAAGGTTTAACCATTAGCAAGATTGGCTTGGCTAATGTTGAGTGAAATTCTCTTTCAGGCAAAAAATTGGGGTGGGCAAAGTTTCACCTCCCTTCCCTCAATTCCCCAGTGATGGGTTCTGCTATCCTAATGGGGGAACATAAAGAGATCGAAAAATAGCTTTGCAGTGAGCAGACCCCGGGAGAAAAATGAAGATCTAGAGAGCTTCTAAATAGGATTGGGGTGCGATGGGGAAAGGCTGTGAATAATGAAATGAACACCAGTCCCAAATGGGACCTGCAGGCATCAGAGGTGAGCCCACCCAGCCTCTCAGAGCAAAGGTGATTAACAGCTTCCTAAAATATTAAAGGAACTTTCCAGGAGGGCTGTTAAATTGACCTACACATGTATTCCCCAGACACATTTTTAGAAAGTGGAGGGAAGAGCGGGAGGCTTGGGAAGAGGGTGGGCACGAAGCTTTGCAAAGCTCACCCTAGCTTTCCTGAGAGAAGAGAGGCCTCCCTCTCTCTCCTCCCCCTCCTCCCCCTCCTCCCCCTTCGCAGGGTAGAATGAGGGAGGATCCAGGCTGCATTCCTCCACCCCTCCGTCCTCCAGCTCTCTCCCTTCCCTTACTTTATTGGGAGTCGGGTCCTCTCCACAAATCTGTTTTCTAACTGCCAGCTCCCAGGAAGAGGGCAGATGTGTCAGGTGTCTCCTCCAGGCCCCATTCTTGTCCCCACCCTCTACATCCTACACATCTCAAAAAGTGAAGACTGCAGCAGAGCTCATGCTTCTGTTATACTCTATCCTCAGGCTTGCAGACACACCAGGACATTGAGACACCTGTGACAGTGACCCTCCTAGCCCTGAATTTCTCACCACTTCTGATTAGGAAATGAAATCTAGTTTTTCCACGTAGAGATTTTCGATTGTCTTTGAACGTGGTTAGCTCCTGTGACCGCTTTACTTCAATTAAATAAAAAGTCAAACAAAAACAGAAACAACGTGGTGGGCAAAGCTCTGGCATGATGTCCCACTTAGGGAAGTGGAGCACGGGTAGTCCTCCAAAGGGTCGACAGGGAGCACCTGCCGTGCGGCAGGCACGTTCCAGGCGCTGGGATTCATCACATCCCTGCACTTACGGACCTTACGTCGAGCAAGAGAGACACAACATGCAAAAAGTCTGTAAATAAGTACATTATATGTTTAAGTAATGATGGCAAGTGCTGTGGGGAAAAATGGACACACGTGAGGGGGATTGGAAGGTGCAGGCTGCGGCAGCGTCTTGGAGGTCTCCTCCGAGTGAGACCAGAACAGACACAGCAGGCGTGGCCTGGAATAGGGTCCGGCAAACAGGAGGTGCCCCATAAAGTTCGTTTCCTTCCACTTTTCTGTGCCTAAAAACTCTCATTCCTGAGAGTTTGAACTTCAGCCTTCACATTCAAGCAAGAAATAACAGCCAGTGACTGAACAATATAAGAAAACCACACCACAGCTGGGATCTTCTTTTTGGTTGTGTTGCAGGAGGCAGTGCTCATCACATTAAAGAATATGTTTTCTGATTATGCTTTTCGTTATATATAAATGTAAAGCAAGTTTCCAGCACTGCGAGGGGATGCGACTGTGTAAGTCACATATGCTTGTGAATTCAGGGTCACAGGGACTGACGTGCGCTCAGGAGCCCCTTTTAAAGTTTGTCTCGATCTGAATGGGGTTCCACGGTTAGTATGCATGTGAAAGGACTCAGGGAGCTGTACCAGAAGATTTGTACATTTTTAACATGTGTAAACTATACCTCAGTAAAAAAAAGAAAGCTGTGATTACCATTGACCTTGAACTTAGGTACAGCTCCCATGCTGGCAGTCCGGAGTGCTCAGCCACTGCCCTGCCTGAGCCTGAGCACAGGCAGGACAGGTTCTCAGGACGGGGCGCAGGGGAGTCTGTCGGGGACACTCGCGTGGTGCAGGGGCCCTGGGCAGGCCTGTGATCACACTGCCTTTCCTGAAGTCCCAGCCTCTCCTTGAGGGCCTGGGCTGAGGGGGGAAACCAAATACCCACACAGGAAACCACCAGAGAGCAAGTCCGGACAAGGCCACCGGGTCTCAGGGACAAAGCTCTTATCCTGCTGAGAAGGCACGTCTTCCCTTCGTCCCAGCTTCCTGGCATCCATGACAGGCAGCCACGGAGTAGCCCAGTCAAGGGATAGTCTCAGGCTAGGTGGGGAGTGGCTGTTTGCACCCGGCTGAGTAAATGTGGAGCCACTCCATCATCTCCATCCCACTCTGCCTGCCTATCTCTGTCTGTTTCTCTCTCCCAGTGTGAGTCTCTGTGACTCTCTGTGCCACACAGGACACACCCAAGATTCTACACCTTCTTTACCAGGTACCTACCAACGATCTGAGGATGCACAGAGACCCCGTGTGCCCACAGTGTTAGACACCTCCCATCGTGAACCCTCAGAGATGTTAGTGGTTTGTTTTTCCTAGAAACGCATGCCTCGTGGAAGGGCGATCTCCAGGCATGGTTGGGAGGCTGGAATACCAGAAGCCTAAGTAGAACGCGCAGACGCAGGTGGGTGTCCCCCCATCTCAGGCACTCACCGGGCTGCGTCATTTCCTCTCCACAGGAGGCGGTGTCGCACTGCCCGGAAGAAGGCCAACTGGCCCGCATCCAAAATGTTATCCAGGAGCTCCCCCCGTCCCACTACAGGTAAGAATCCTTGGTAAAAGAAACAGCCTCTCAGTGTGGCGTAATGCCACAGATGCAGGCTGGCATCATAAAAGGGGACACATTCAGTGGATAGTGGCTTTCCCGAGGCAGGTTGAGGTGGGCGAACAGGTCACTTTTATCAGAGTGAGTTGGCGCCTGACCAGAGCCATTGGCGGGAAGGGACAGCCCATGTCTAAGGTCCTTTCAGGGCACCCCTCAGAGTCCCACAAGAATCAGTCTGATCTCACAAGCCAGCCTCACAGAGACGGTCTACGTTCTTACCCAGGTTCGTAGCATAACCAAATCTGTGGAAACCAAGGTGGGTTTTATTTATTTTATTTATTTGTTTGTTTATTTAATTAAAGCTCTTTATTGGAATATAACTGCTTTGCACTGCCATGCCAGTTTTTGAGTGAGTGAAATCAAAAGTGAATCAGCTGTGTTTATACACATATCCCCACCCTCCCATGACTCCCTCCCACCCTCCCTATCCTGGCCCTCTAAGGCATCACCCGTCATTGAGCTGATCTCCTTATGTTATGCAGGAACTTCCCGCGAGCTATCTAGTTTACATTTGGTGGTGTATATATGTCAGTGCTACTCTCTCATTTCGTCCCAGCTTCCCCCCGCCCCCGCTGTGTCCTCAAGTCTGTTCTCTACGTCCGCACAAGATGGTTTGTAAACAGGATTTGACTGTTGCTCTTGAGCGTTCGGCTGACTGATCTCTGTATGCTCATCAGTGCCATCCGTTACATCATTTCATCCTTTCATTGCATTCTCACAACTTAGCCCTTAATCCCATCAACCTTCCCAGGGCTCCCTAAGCCTGCCCAGCTTTTACAAGGGGGTAGATTCTGATGTGGTGTAAGAGCGTCCCAGCAATTACAGATGTTACTCATCCATCAAATGAGCTCCCTAACAAGTACCAGGATACCTGGAGGTGGAAGAATTGCAATAAAAGCTGACATGAGGGCCAGTTTCAAGACAGCATGGAGGCGATGCTGCCCTGGGTGAAAGGAGGCGCAGGCTACAGGTGCTGTGAGACCCCGGTTCTGTCTCTGGCTGCTGCTCCAAGGGCCTCAGCTGACTTCTGTCAAGACCATCTCTTCCCCACCCGCAGCCAGTACTCCTAGGGCTAAGAATATTGCTTCCATCAATCTTGATATCTTCCTGGTAGTCCTCCAAAATTCATGAGATAGACGTATTTAGAGTCTCTAAAACTCAACCTTTAGAAATTATGTCCAGATGTCAGGCTTCACACAGGCTCTTAATTTTCTTACATTGTTTTTTAAAAAATGAACCGTAATAGGACCTTGGAATACCTGATTCGACACCTGGCCCACATCGCCTCCTTCAGCAGCAAGACCAACATGCATGCCAGGAACCTGGCCCTGGTGTGGGCGCCAAACCTCCTCAGGTAACCAGCACCCCAATCCTCGCTACCCCAGTGGGCTCAAAGCAGCCCCCAATTCAAACAAAGACTGGATTCTTCAAAACTGAAGCCCCTTATAGACAAACGTGCGGCTGGGTGGTTATTTGTCACACATGGGAATTAAAGGTGATTTTAATAGTCTTTGCCTGCTATCCTTGCGAACTCTGGAACCCAGAGATATTTTCTGGCTATAACCAGGATGTGGCCAACGTTATGGGTTTATATGTTAGAATTTACTGAAAAGGCCTTTCTGGGTCTTCGGGGCTCCTTTGCTTTTGGTGGTTTTGGTGGGTGGGCTATAACTTGCATCAGCTGCTTCATATGACTTCATAAATGATGACCTGCCTTTAGAACCATTGTGTGGAGGTGGAAGAAGATCCTGTGAAGAAAAAAATCCATTCCTCTATATTCACTGATATAGTGTTCACAGTTTTGCAATGTATAATATCGGGTAACTGTTTCCAATTTGTTCCGTTTGTTGGGCTTCACAGCTTTGGGAGAGGCCTTTTAATTGATCTTAAAGAGTTAACATAATACAAATGAACAAACGATACACTTAGCAACTGGGGACTTGTCCCAAAGGCCCACTGGCTCCCCCTTATGCTGCAGCGGGTGGGGCAGACATTCACTGAATGTGTTTCTTCCACGGTTCAGGTCCAAAGAAATTGAAGCCACTGGTTGCAATGGAGATGCTGCCTTCCTTGCCGTTCGGGTCCAGCAGGTGGTGATTGAATTCATCCTGAATCATGTGGATCAAATCTTTAACAACGGCGCACCCGTGTCTCTGGAGAACGATGGTAAATGACTCGTCCTGGCATATACCCTACCAGTCCACCCTTCTTTGCCTTAGGCACAGGGCGCAGGAATAAGTTAGGGTGGGCTGGGATCTAGCTCTCAGGGTCCGCTGTGTGTGTGTACTGCCTACACTGCGTGTGCGTGTCTGGGGATCCTGCCCACATCCACGTGTGCCTGTGCACCAGAGGTGTGGTGTGTGTGCATGTGTTTCTAGCATGTTTCTGATCGGTTGTGTACATGGCCTATCACGTGAATGTGGCGTGGGGAACTGGAATACCATTCTGTTGCTTTTAGTGAGTTCCTAAACTCTTCCAGTTATTATCTAGAGGCACTGGCAATGTTCCTCTAACTATTAGATCTCATCTTTACTTTCAGTATGATATTTCAGAAGTCTTAGGTGAACGACTTAAGAGGCAACCTGTTTATACTTGCATATGTATTCAGAATGTCTTCTCTTCGCAAGCATTTCTTTTTTTTTTAATTGAAGTATAATTGATTTACAATATTGTGTTAGTTTCAGGTATACAGCAAAGTGTATACCTATATTCTTTTTTTGGTTCTTTTCCATTATAGTTTATTGCAAGATAGTGACTATAGTTCCCTGTGCAATATATAGTAAATGATTGTTAATTTTATTTTTTTTAATATATTTATTTATTTATTTATTTTATTGGCTGTGTTGGATCTTTGTTGCTGCACACAGGCTTTCTCTAGTTGCGGCGAGTGGGGGCTACTCTTCCTTGTGGTGCGCGGGCTTCTCATTGCAGTGGCCTCTCTTGTTGCAGAGCATGGGCTCTAGGTGCGTGGGCTTCAGTAGTTGCGGCACATGGGCTCAATAGTTGTGGCTCACAGGCTCTAGAGTGCAGGCTCAATAGTTGTGGCACACGGGCTTTGTTGCTCCATGGCATGTGGGATCTTCCTGGGGCAGGGATCGAACCCGTGTCCCCTGCATTGGCAGGCAGATTCTTACCCACTGCGCCACCTAGGAAGTCCGATTGTTGTTTATTTTACATATAGTACTGTGTATCTGTTAACCCCATACTCCCAATTTATGCCTCCCGCCTTCCCCTCTGGTAACCATAAGTTTTTTTCTATGTGAGTCTGTTTCTGTGTTGTGAATAAGTTCATTTGTACTATTTTTTAGACTCCACGTGTAAGGGATATCATATAATATTTGTCTTTCTTGCAAGCATTTCTTGAGTACTTACTTTGTTCTGCCCTGCACTGGGCGCTAGGCATTCAGCAATGGGTGTGTGTTTGTGGGTGCGTGTATGCAGAGACTAGCTAGCATTGAAACCCACTATGTGTGAGAAACATGTAGCTATTTCGGGCTGGATGTGATGCAGTGCAAGATATGATGTTTCAGTCCTGTCGTTCTTGTAATAACATAAGTAACCCTAGGAATGCATTGGTGTTGGTTTATGCTGCTTGAACTCACATGAGCCTAATTTGTAAAAAATAAAAAATCCAGCTGATCCGTGAGCCTGGTAACTACCATTTGTGTGGGGGTGATTTTCCAGTATTAGCATGTGTCTTTTGAAGGGAGGGCTTTTGAAGCAGAGATTCCTGGACCTCATCCCCAGAATTTCTGATTTAGCATGTCTGGAGTGCTGCCGAAAATCTGTATTTCTAACAAGTTTCCAGGTGCTGCTGCTGCTGCTGGTCAGGGTCCACACTTGGAGAACCAGTGGTGTATGAAAGCTGTATCTGCAAAATATTTGTATTAGCTGATCAAAGCATTCCTTTCTAGTTTGGCTAATATACTTGAGAAAATCAATTATAACCATCAAAGTAGTCAATTGCAATTAATATCAGATTTGGATTTCTGGTAGAATCATTCTCAACCCGTCCTGTCCTCTGTGTGGTTTATGAGCTTTCTTTTAAAATTCACATACCATAAAATTCACCACTTTAATCATTTTAAAGTGTACAATTCAGTGGTTTTTAGTGTATTCACAGAATTGTGCAACCATCACCACTGTCTAATTCCAGAACATTTTCATCACTCCAAAAAGAAACCCCACACCCAGTAAGCAGTCACTCCACATCTTGCCCTCCTGCCAGACCCTGGCAACCATTCATCTCTTTCTGTTTCTGTGGATTCTGTCTCTTCTGCACATTTCACATAAGTGGAATCATACAACACGTGGTCTTTTGTGACCGACTTCTTTCACTCAGGGTATGTTCTCGTGTATCAGTATTTCTGTTTTTTATGGCTGAGTGATATTCTCTTGTATGGATATACCACATTTTATTTATACGTGCATCAGTTGACGGACATTTGGGCTGTTTCTACTTTTTGGTTATGATGCTGCTGCTCTGAAGTCATGTACAAGTTTTTGTGTGAACGTGTTTTCAGTTGTCTTGACTGTATACTTAGGAGCGGCTGACATTTATCGTTAACTCGCACGTTACAGACGTATTTTTTATTGTAAGCTATATACATCCTTTTTGAAAGTAAATAAGAAATAATATGCTTTCATTCATTCATCCTTTTGAGTCAACCGATAATTTATTGAGGGCTTATTCTGTGCCAGGAACTATGGCAGGCATGCCATATATATCATCTCATTGTCTCATCACAACAACCATCATAAAGTTATCAACCTTATTTTATACATGAAGAACCAGAGAACCAGGAAAGCTTAGTAACTGGTAGGACTGAACATTGAACCTAAATCTTCCAGCCTGTGCTCTTTCTTTACCTGGTGCTGCCTCTGAAAGGAAAACATAGGAAAACAGACAAATAAACCATTGTGGAGAATTAATGACTTTTGGGAAATGTGCTTCTTGCAAGCAAATTCCATCCATGACTGTTAGTGTTAAGGATGTTCCTAATTCCAACCTAAAAATGCCTGTTCTCTTCCTGACCATTGCCTTGATCAGCTTTTGTCCTGTATATTGAAACCCAATTTTCTCTTGATCCTTTAACTCTATTTTTTTTTTTTTTTTTTTTGGCTGCATTGGGTCTTCGTTGCTGTGCACAGGCTTTCTCTAGTTGTGGTGAGCGGGGGCTACTCTTTGTTGCAGTGCGCAGGCTTCTCATTGTGATGGTTGCAGAGCATGGGCTCTAGGTGCACAGGCTTCGGTAGGTGCAGCACACAGGCTCAGTAGTTGTGGCACCTGGGCTCTAGGGTGCCTGGGCTCCAGTAGTTGGGGCTCATGGGTCCTGGAGCATAGGCTCAGTAGTTGTGGTGTACGAGCTTAGTTGCTCCACAGCATGTGGGATCTTCCCAGATCGGGGATTGAACCTGCATTGGCAGGTGGATTCTTAACCACTGCGCCACCAGGGGCGCCCTTGATCCTTTAACTCTTGATTGCCTCCAATACCTATTATTCAGTGTATTTCATTTAAATGTTCTCATTATGAGTTCTTATTGACTTCAGTACCATACTTAATGTTTACACAAAATAGAATAAGTCATACCCTCTGGAATTTGAGATTTAGAAAGAGTTCTGTTTCAAACTGGAAAGCTTTTAGAAGTCATAGAATCCAACAGCTTTAATAGATGAAAGCAATGAGGCCAGAGAGAGTGTGATATGCCCAAGGTTTATTAAAGCATAAATATGTACTGAGCACCTCCTACATGCCAGGCACTGTTCCAGACACTGGGGACACATTAGTGTCCAAAACAGCAAAGCCTCTGCCCTACGTAGAGCTATGGTCTGGTTGGGAAGACAAACAATAAATAAGTTTACAAATAAATACATTATCACTTCAAAGACAATAAATGCCATGAAGAAAGTATAGCAGGGTAATGTGATAGTCGGTGACATGGGGCTGTAATTTTGGTACAGAGTGAACATAGCCTCTGAGGAAGTGATCTTTGAACTGAGACCTGAATGATGAAAGGAACCAGTCATGGGAGGATCTGGGGGAAGAATATTCCAAACACAGAGAACAGGGAGTGTAAAAGCCTGAGGTGGAAAGGCGCTCATCGTGTGGCAGAAAGTCAGGCGGTGTGGCTACAGAAATGCAGTCTCCAAAGTGGGATGCCCCACCCCAGGGGGCACCAAAGACCAAAGTACCAAAGTATGGGTGTTGGAAGAAACTATTTGAATTTTTTTTCCACTGGTTTTATTGGATACCTGGTAATTTCTCTGATGTTGTGTGTTTTCTATTACACCATACACAAGTACAGTGGTCTATATGTATAATTTACAAATATATACATGTATATAATGGGACTATACATTGAAAAAAAACTTTACTGTATATTTTTATAGACCACTGGATCAGTGGGCAGAGAGGAGAGGGAAAGCAGATGGAAGGTCCTGGTTGGTCATGCTAAGAGTCTGGTTTGTTCTCTGTGCTGGGGAAAGCACTGGAGGTGTTTGAGCAGGGCGTGTGGGATCTGAGCATCTGGATTGCTGTGTGGAGCAGAGACTGAATGGCTGGAAGCAGGGAGACCAGTTAAAGAGCAATGCTAGAAATCAAGAGGGAAATCATGGTGGCCTGGACTGTAGATCTTCCTCAACTTATGATCAGACTGCATCCCAATAAACCCATCATAAGTTGAAGATATCGTAAGTCGAAAATGCATTGTGGGCTTCCTAGGTGGTGCAGTGGTTGAGTATCCGCCTGCCAATGCAGGGGACATGGGTTCAATCCCTGCTCTAGGAGGATGCCACATGCTGCGGAGCAACTAAGCCCGTGAGCCACAACTGTTGAGCCCATGTGCTGCAACTACTGAAGCCCACCCTCCTAGGGCCCGTGCTCCGCAACAGGGGAAGCCATGGTGGTGGGGAGCCCGTACACTGCAGTGAAGAGTAGCCCCTGCTTGCCACAACTAGGGAGAGACAGTGTGCAGCAACGAAGACCCAACACAGCCAGTAAATAATTTGATACACCGATGGTGTAATTTGATACACCAACGTTCAAAACAAACAAAAAACAAATGAACGTTTGCAACAAAAAGAAAAGAAAATGCATTGAGTACACCTATCCTACTAAACATCATAACTTAGCCTAGCCTACCTTAAAGGTGCTCAGAACATTTGCATTAGCCTACAGTTGGGCACAATCATCTAACGCAAAGCCTATTTTACAACAAAGTGTTGACGCGCTCATGTCATTTATTAAATACTGTACTGAACGTGAACAACAGGATGGGTGTATAGGTACAGAAAGGTTATAAGCGTGTTACTTGTTTATCCTTGTGATCGTGGCTGACTGGAAGCCGAGGTTCCCTGCCGCTGCCCCGCATCACAGGAGAGTATTATACAGAATATCACTAGCCAGAGAAAAGGTCCAAATTCAGACGTCAAAGTATAGCTTCTTCTTCTGGGAGCTAATGGTGCACTCTGGAAGGGCTCACGCCAATGAGCACTTCTCAGAACCCCTGCTGCCAGTGCCCCTGTCTCCTTGGTGAGCCACAGCTGCCCCCCATCTCTGCAGGCAACCCTCCAACACTAGCAGAGCCTGGAATTCAGAATTCCCTAAGATTTTACACAGGTTACTTGCATTTTATATTAGAACCGAAGCATTTGTTGAAATCTAAGCAGTGATCCAGGGCCAGAGCAATGCAGAACTAGGCATCTTCCATCTAGTGGCTGCTCCTGAGGCAACAGTGCAACATTAAATAATTTAATTTTTAAGAATATATGTGGTTCTTTCTATGAGCCTCAAGCAATACAAATTTACTTTAAAAGACTACCAAAGAGAGAAAAAGATGGCGGCCAAGTAGAGAGACGTGGAGTGCATCCCTCTCCACAGATGCATTGGGAATGCACGGAAGGACACAGTCATTCCCACAGAGAACCAGCTGAACACCAGCAGACGGCCTCGGACACCGGAAAGGGCTGCGGAGAACCTGACATAGCCGACTGAATATTCGTCTAATCCAATACTTGGACATTAGTCTGAGGCTTGGACAGTCTTCTATAAACACCTCTATCACCAGGACAAGCAACCCCAAAAGCTTGGACAACCATGAGGAAACAAAGAAACACCATGCAGGCAAAGGAGCAGGAAAAAAACCCACAAGACCAAATAAATGAGGAGGAAATAGGAAAAATGCCTGAAAAAGAATTTAGAGTAATGATAGTAAAAATGATACAAAATCTCGATAACAAATTAGAGAAAGTACAAGAAACAGTTCATAAGAACTCAGAAAAACAAACAGCAATGGATAACAAAATAACTGAAATTAAAAATACTCTAGATGCTCTAACCAGCAGAATGACTGAGGCAGAAGAACGAATAAGTGAGTTGGAAGATAGAATGGAAGAAATAAACGCCACAGAGCAGGAAAAAGATAAAAAAATAAAAAGACTAGAAGACAGCCTCAGAGACCTCAGTGATAACCTTAAACGTACCAACATTCGAATTATAGGCATCCCAGAAGAAGAAGAAAACAAGAAAGGGTCTGTGAAAATATTTGAAGAGGTTCTAGTGGAAAACTTCCCCAACATGGGAAAGGAAATAATGAACCAAGTCCAAGAAGCACAGAGAGTCCCATACAGAATAAACCCAAGGAGAAATACACCAAGACACATATTAATCAAACTAACGACAATTCAACACAAAGAAAAAATATTAAAAGCAGCAAGAGAAAAGCAACAAACAACATATAAGGGAAAACCCATCAGGATAACAGCTGACCTTTCTACAGAAACTCTGCAGGCCAGAAGGGAATGGCAGGATATACTGAAAGTCCTGAAAGAGAGAAACCTACAGCCAAGAATACTTTACCCAGCAAGAATCTCATTCAGATTTGAGGGAGAAATCAAAAGCTTTCCAGACAAGCAAAAGTTAAGAGAATTCAGCACCACCAAACCAGCCTTACAACAAGTGCTAAAGGAACTTCTCTAAGTAGGAAACACAAGAAAAGGAAAACACCTACAAATACAAACCCAAAACAATTAAGAAAATGGTCATTGGAACACACATGTCAATAATCACTTTAAATGTAAATGGATTAAATGCTCCAACCAAAAGACACAGACTGGCTGAATGGATACAAAAACAAGACCCTTCTATATGCTGCCTACAAGAAACCCACTTCAGACCAAGGGATACATATAGACTGAAAGTGAAGGGATGGAAAAAGATATTCCATGCAAATGGAAGTCAAAAGAAAGCTGGAGTAGCAATACTCATATCAGACAAATTAGACTTGAAAGTAAAGACTATTAAAAGAGACAAGGAAGGGCACTACATAATGATCAAGGGATCCATCCAAGAAGAACATATCACAATGGTAAATATCTATGCCCCCAATATAGGAGCACCTCAATACATAAGGCAAATGCTAACAGCTATAAAAGGGGACATCGACAGTAACACAATTATAGTGGGAGACTTGAACACCCCACTTACATCAATGGACAGATCATCCAAACAGAAAATAAATAAAGACACACAAGCTTTAAATGACACATTAGACCATCTCGACTTCATTGATATTTATAGGACATTCCATCCAAAAACGACAGACTACACTTTCTTCTCAAGTGCACACGGAACATTTTCCAGGATAGATCACATCTTGGGTCACAAATCAAACCTCAGCAAATTCAAGAAAGTTGAAATCATATCAAGCATCTTCTCAGACCACAACGCCATGAGACTAGATATCAATTACAGGAAAAAAACTGCAAAAAATACAAACACATGGAGGCTAAACAATTCACTATTAAACAACCAAGGAATCACTACAGAAATCAAAGAGGAAATCAAAAAGTATCTAGAAACAAATGACAATGAAAACACAACAACCCAAAACCTATGGGACGCAGCAAAAGCAGTTCTAAGAGGGAAGTTTATAGCAATACAGTCCTACCTTAAGAAACAAGAAAATGATCGAATAAACAACCTAACCTTACACCTCAAACAACTAGAGAAAGAAGAACAAAGAAACCCCAAAGTGAGCAGAAGGAAAGAAATCGTAAAGATCAGAGCAGAAATAAATGAAAAAGAAAGGAAAGAAACCATAAGAAAAATAACTAAAACTAAAAGCTGGTTCTTTGAGAAGATTAACAAAATTGATAAACCATTAGCCAGACTCATCAAGAAAAAAAGGGAGAAGATGCAAATCAACAGAATTAGAAATGAAAAAGGAGAAGTCACAACGGACACCTCAGAAATACAAAACATCATGAGAGACTACTACAAGCAACTATATGCCAATCAATTGGATAACCTGGAAGAAATGGATACATTCTTAGAAAAATACAATCTTCCAAGACTGAACCAGGAAGAAATAGAAACCATGAACAGACCAATCACAAGTACAGAAATTGAGGCAGTGATTAAAAATCTCCCAACACACAAAAGCCCAGGACCAGATGGATTCACAGGCGAATTCTATCAAACATTTCGAGAAGAGTTAACACCTATCCTTCTCAAACTCTTCCAAAATATTGCAGAAGGCGGAGCACTCCCAAACTCATTCTATGAGGCTACCATCACCCTGATACCAAAACCAGGCAAAGATGTCACAAAAAAAGAAAACTACAGACCAATATCACTGATGAATATAGATGCAAAAATCCTCAACAAAATACTAGCTAACAGACTGCAACAACACATTAAAAAAATCATACACCACGATCAAGTGGGGTTTATCCCTGGGATGCAAGGATTCTTCAATATACGCAAATCAATCAACGTGATACATCATATCAACAAATTGAAGGATAAAAACCATATGATCATTTTAATAGATGCAGAAAAAGCTTTTGACAAAGTTCAACATCCATTTATGATAAAAGCTCTCCAGAAAATGGGCATAGAAGGAAATTACCTCAACATCATAAAAGCCATATATGACAAACCAAAAGCCAACATTGTTCTCAATGGAGAAAAACTGGAAGAATTCCCTCTAAGAACAGGAACAAGACAAGGGTGTCCACTCTCACCACTGTTATTCAACATAGTTTTGGAAGTGTTAGCCACAGCAATCAGAGAAGAAAAAGAAATTAAAGGAATCCAAATTGGAAAAGAAGAAGTAAAATTATCACTCTTTGCAGATGACATGATACTATATATAGAAAACCCTAAAGACTCTACCAGAAAACTGCTAGCACACATTGATGAGTTTAGTCAAGTAGCAGGATACAAAATTAATGCACAGAAATCTCTTGCATTCCTATACACTAACAACGGAAGAGCAGAAAGAGAAATTAAGGAAACTCTCCCATTCACCATTGCAACCAAAAGAATAAAATACCTAGGAATAAACCTGCCTAAGGAGGCAAAAGATCTGTATGCAGAAAACTTTAAGACATTGATGAAAGAAATCAAAGATGACATAAACAGATGGAGGGATATACCATGTTCCTGGATTGGAAGAATCAACATCGTGAAAATGACTGTACTACCCAAAGCAATTTACAGATTTAATGCAATCCCGATCAGATTACCAATGGCATTTTTCACAGAACTAGAGCAAGAAATCTTACGATTTGTATGGAAATGCAAAAGACCCCGAATAGCCAAAGCAATCTTGAGAAGGAAAAATGGAGTTGGTGGAATCAGGCTTCCTGACTTCAAACTATACTACAAGGCCATAGTGATCAAGACAGTATGGTACTGGCACAAAAATAGAAAGGAAGATCAATGGAACAGAATAGAGAACTCAGAAGTAAGCCCAAACACATATGGGCACCTTATCTTTGACAAAGGAGGCACGAGTATACAATGGAAAAAAGACAGCCTCTTCAATAAGTGGTGCTGGGAAAATTGGACAGCAACATGTAAAAGAATGAAATTAGAACACTTCCTAACACCATACACAAAAATAAACTCCAAATGGATTAAAGACCTACATATAAGGCCAAACACTATCAAACTCCTAGAGGAAAACATAGGCAGAACACTCTTTGACATACATCAAAGCAACATCCTTTTTGACCCACCTCCTAGAATCATGGAAATAAAATCAAGAATAAACGAATGGGACCTCATGAAACTTAAAAGCTTTTGCACAGCAAAAGAAACCATAAACAAGACTAAAAGGCAACCCTCAGAATGGGAAAAAATAATTGCCTATGAAACAACGGACAAAGGATTAACCTCCAAAATATACAAGCAGCTCATGCAGCTTCATACCAAAAAAGCAAATAACCCAATCCACAAATGGGCAGAAGACCTAAATAGACATTTCTCCAAAGAAGACATACAGATGGCCAACAAACACATGAAAAGATGCTCAACATCACTCATCATCAGAGAAATGCAAGTCAAAGCCACAATGAGGTATCACCTCACACCAATCAGAATGGCCATCATCACAAAGTCTGGAAACAACAAATGTTGGAGAGGGTGTGGAGAAAAGGGAACTCTCCTGCACTGTTGGTGGGACTGTAAGTTGGTACAGCCACTATGGAAAACAATTTGGAGGTTCCTTAAAAAACTACAAATAGAACTACCATATGATCCAGTAATCCCACTCCTGGGCATATACCCAAAGAAAACCATAATCCCAAAAGAAACATGTACCATAATGTTTATTGCAGCACTCTTTACAATAGCCAGGACATGGAAGCAACCTAAATGCCCATCAACAAATGAATGGATACAGAAGATGTGGCATATATATACAATGGAATATTACTCAGCTATAAAAAGGGATGAGATGGAGCTATATGTAATGAGGTGGATAGAACTACAATCTGTCATACAGAGTGAAGTAAGTCAGAAAGAGAAAGACAAATATTGTATGCTCACTCACATATACGGAATCTAAAAATGGTACTGATGAACTCAGTGACAAGAACAGGGAAGCAGATACAGGGAATGGACTGGAGAACTCGAGGTATGGGAGGGGGCGGGGGGTGAAGGGGAAACTGAGAAGAAGCGGGAGAGTAGTACAGACATATATATACTACCAACTGTAAAATAGTCAGTGGGAAGTTGTTGTATAACAAAGGGAGTCCAACTCGAGGATGGAAGATGCCTTAGAGGACTGGGGCAGGGAGGGTGGGGGGGAATCGAGGGGGGGGCATCAAGGAAGGGAGGGAATATGGGGATATGTGTATAAAAACAGTTGATTGAACCTGGTGTACCCCCAAAAAATAAAATAAAATAATTAAAAAAAAAAAAAAAAAAAAAAAAAGACTACCAAAAAAAAAAAAAAAAAAATATAGCTTCTACTGGATGCATATTGCTTTCACACCATCGTAAAGTCAAAAAATTGTAAGTTGAACCACTGTTTGAGTTGGAGACCGTCTGTGCCTGTTAGCAGTGGAAAGGAGGGAAGTGGCCGGATTCAGGGTATATTTTGGAGGTAGAGTTGCAGGACTTGCTTATAGGCTTGCTGTGGCGGGGGGTGGGGGTGGGGGGTGGTACATCAAGGAAAGGAATGAATGAAAAATACCTGCTCCGGGTTTGGCTTCCACAGCTCGGTGATCCATGGTGCCATTCACTGACTTGGAGAGGGTGGGAGGAGGTTCCAGATTACAGATACGCAGCAAATATCACCAGCTCTGTTATGAGATGTAAAGCTGGACGTGCCTATTGAGCATCTAAGCAGAGACAGTGAAGAGGCCTTAGGATACTGGAGCACAGAACCAGGGCAGAGGTTGGTGCGAGCCTTCCTGACCCTCCAGTGTATGTTTTTCTCATTGTTCCAGTTGCTCCGAGAATGCTCCAACTTTTTAAGTAAACAAGTAAGTTAAAAAAACCATAAATAATCTAGGATCTATGGACAAATATTGAGAGTAAATTAAATTTAAATATTTTTAATCTCCTTTGGATTAAGTCAGAAAACTGGGTTAAAGTTGGAAACTTTACTGAACAGTCTTTTGGATCACAGATCTACCTAACTATAGTCCTGCTGAACGATGGCCATGCTCTCTCCCTGGAAACACCCCAGAGTCCCGTGCAGACTCTGTTTTCTACACGGCCCTTTGTCAGTGGTTTTATTTCCCTCTACCCAGAGAGGGTCATGCTCTGCAAAGAGAAATAGTGCCATTAAGGTGCTTTCTGCAAATGAGTTGAGTCATATACCAAATATGATTTCACAGTCTCAAGTGGTCCATGTTATCCGTGAGTCTCTTCACACCTTCCAAAGTTACAGAAAACTGGCAAGGTTGCCAAAAGACTAAATAGAGGCACACTTAGACCTTTCTTTTTACTTAGATCAGGGTGGCCCAGCTTTGACACTGCTGCATTTGAGATATAAGGCTAGGTCATCTCAGGAAAGGTGAGGCTCGAACCTTAAACTGCCTTGGAGCTCGGGTTCTCCAGCCGCCAAGAGGAGGGGCAGTCTCCCGCCCGGCCCTAGCTGAGTGTGCTGAGTGTGCACACATTCCCACCTATCCAAAGCTCTAGGTGGTTCCCAGGGGCAAGTACCCCCTACTGTTACTCTGACCCAGGGTAAATCCTTAATATGTGTGTTATGTGAGTGAATGAATGAAGGAAGGAAGAGTCCATCTCTGAAAAGTACGGGACTGTGGGCTGCCTTCTGAAGCCCCCGTGTGCCCTGTGGCTGGTCTGGCCAGGAGGGCTGCCCGATGCCTGTGTGCGGCCTCTGCCCCAGACCCCACCATGCCAGGAGAAGCCCCTGCCAGGAGGTCAGGGATCCAGGGGCTGTGGATGCGGGTCCGGCCAGACCCAGTGCCCAGGCCTTCTCCCAGGAGGACTATGAACTCTTCTCTTCTTTTTACAGAAAACCGGCCCATCATGAAGAGCCTGACCTTGCCAGCCCTCTCCCTGCCCATGAAGTTGGTGAGTCTGGAGGAAGCTCAGGCCCGGAGCCTGGCTACCAACCATCCTGCTCGGAAAGAAAGGAGAGAGAATAGCCTGCCTGAGATCGTCCCTCCCATGGGCACCCTCTTCCACACTGTCCTTGAGTTACCAGACAACAAGTAAGTGGCCTCCTTCCAGACCCTGGGGGATGCTTGGGTGGGGGTGGGGACAGAGATGGAGATGCTTGGGGACAGGGGAGGCAGCGACGGAGTCAGAGTCGCAGGGCTGTGATGGCAGCGCCGGCTGGGGATGTGGTCTGGGCTGGGGGGAAGGAAGCATTCCAGAAGAGAGGAGAGCTGTCTCCACGACATGCACCAGCGGCTGATGCCTTCACTCACTGCCCCAAAGTCATCAAGACCTTGATCTCCCCGCAGAGATCCCTGGTACCATGGTGGGCTAGGGCTCATAGGTGTCCAGAATCATTACTAAAATCCTTTACTCCTTAGGTTAGCCAAAATAGGCTTGATATTTTCAAAAGGAAGGTTGCTAAAAACAAAACCTTGGCCCCCTCCTCCCAGCCTTCGCCTTCATGGGACATTACAAAAGGCACAGAGGTGAAGGGAGGACAAGGTGGCAGAGAGCGCCACTCTGGACTGAGAGCTCCGGGAACCGGCACCTGGGGACGCGCATCCCGGCTTCTGCTCCTCCTCTCTCACCTGTCAGAGCCCTCCCTCCCTTCCCAAAACAGACCAAACACCATTTTCATTCATATCTTTCCTCACTTCTTCTCACTGATTCCGGGGTAGCCCTGGTTTGCACACATCCCTCTCGCACCCTTACCCTCATGCCCTGCTGTGGAAGGGAGGCGGTGACTGAAGCAGAAATCCTAAATTCTAGGCAGACAGTAGGTAGAGGAGCTGAAAGGCAGTCTTTTCCCTGGAGAGTGTCCTCCTCACTGTTTGGTCAGTGAAAGGAGGTATGAAAACAGACCTCTCAGACCACGAGTCAGTGTCCTCTGCACGATGGCAAGGCTGTTTCCCTCTGGTGGGGGAAGGAAGAGCGCCGCCACATTGCACAGGGGAGGGGGCACCGGTCACACTGTGTGCTCTGGGAAGGGCACCTGGAACGCACCTGGCAAGACACCCTCCGTTTCCCGGAGTGCACGGAGGACGGTGCTCTCTCTCTCTCTCGAGGCTGAGCCCCACGCTCCTCCCCCTAAATCCCTGGAGAATAAGACTTCCACCCAGGGGTCAGGAAGAGGAGTACCTCTGAAGGACAGTGAAGTTCATGTTCTCTGTGCCTTCCACCTCACCTGGGGTGCAGCATACCTCAAGGTATGTGATCCTGTAAAATCCACCCCAAGGCCGAGTGCTTGAAAACATCAGGCCAGATCCAACAGAAACCACTAAGCACTGCAGATCTATCTCTGATTGATTGTAAAAATGTGCTGGGCTTGAGATCTGGATGTTGTATGAGAACCTGCAGAGGAAAGGTCCTTTGTAGAGCCTACAGGCTGCAGGGTTTCATCCCGGGACGTTATGAAGTCTGATAGCCAGGCCAGCCAGAGCAGGGCAAGGCCTCTGTGGTGACCCCTCGTGGCACCAGCCCCTCTGGGCCCAGTCTAGCACTCAGATTTCCCTGCTTCATCAGGGAAATGCGAGACAAAGCCAGAGACACAGTGCCCACCCTCTGCCTTTCCCTGCAGGGACCGCTGACCACACCCGGCAGCCTGCAACTCTCCCAGGCCAGGCTCTCTTCCAAGTTGCTTTCACATCCATCCCCTTTCCAGTCCACTGAAGTCTACCCCAGCCCTCTCCTCACCTGTGGATGTCCCAGTAATGTGGCTGCAGTGCAGGGAGCATAACAGGACTGAGGTCGCCAGTCTTCAGTGTTTACCCCTGTTTAAAAAAAAAAGGTATCTTTGAAAACCCAGGACTAAAGTGCTCACCAGAATTCCCGGAACTGCGGTTACCTGTGACCTCTGAGTCTGCTACCGACCTCTGAGTCTGCTACCGACCCCTGCCTCATTTTGCCTCCACCCCTGCGTTTAATAGCACATCTCTGCCCCTTCTTCTGGGCAATGTGGTCCTTTGCCCTGACTCATGAAAACCTAGCTTGGTCATCATGGGCACCTCCAGACAGAGTGAGAGTCAGGCTTGGATTTCAGAGAGGAATTTCCTGACATGTCAGAGCTGTTGATAACTAAGAACATGTCTGGGGTATTCTTTCTTAATGTAAAAGTCCCATTGAAATAGTTAGTTCCCAAACTAACCTCCTGTGGCTTGGCTCCTTTAGAAGAAAGCTCTCCAGTAAATCAAAGAAGTGGAAATCAATATTTAACCTGGGACGTTCTGGCTCAGACTCCAAATCAAAGCTGAGTAGAAATGGGAGTGTATTTGTGAGAGGACAGAGGCTCTCAGGTAAGAATCAACAGCAGTTATGTTTATAAGAGAGATATATATATATATTTTTTTTTTTTCAGTTCTGTTTCTTAAGTCTTCGGTTTGATTATGTCAAACTCACTAACCCTGAAAGAGAAACTTATAAATTAACTGGAGTCTTTTTGGTTTTTTTTAAATAATTTTAGATTTACAAAAAATTTGCAAAAACAGTACACAGAGAACCCATATATCCTTCACGCAGCTTCCCCAAATATTAACATATTAGATAACTGTCATACATGGTCAAAACCAGAAATTAATAGCAATATAATACTGTTATATAATGTGCAGACGTTATTTGTATTTGGCCAGTTGTCCCACTGATGTCCTTTTTCTGGTCCAGGATCCAGTCCAGGAACATGGCATTGCATTTAGATGTCATGCCTCCTTAATCTTCCAACCTAGAGCAGCTCCTCAGTCTTTCTGACCTTGACCCTTGGGAAGAGTTTTGGCCGTTTATTTTGTAGAATATACCTCAGGTTGGGATTGTCTGATGTTTTCTCATGGTTAGATTGAGGTTATGTCTCAGTGTGTCGTATCAAGGGGCACATGAGGTCAGTATTTCATTGTTGGTAATGTCAACCTTGAGCACTTGGTTATCTACAAGGTTTGTCCCTGTAAAGTTGCTATTTTTTTTCTTTGCAATTAATAAGCAACTTGTGGGAGACATTTTCAGACTATGCAAATATCCTTTTTCTCATCATACTTGCATCCATGAATTTTAACATCCATCAGTGGTTCGTGCCTGCAACAGTTATTACTGTGGTGTTTGCCAAGTGGTCATTTTTCCATTTCCATTATTCCTTCTACATTTATTCATTGAACTCTACTATAAGGAAGATCTGTCCCTTGTGCCCCAGGGTCAGGGTCATGATTTTTAAATAGGGATGCTGCCCTGTGGGAATTATATCTGAGTAGTGAATACGAATTGATGCAGGGGGGAATTGAGGGAACCCGTATGTGATGGGGAATATAACCAGTCCCGCTGAATATTGTGTCAGAAAGAGAAGGCCAAAGAAATGTGCCACGACAGTGTTATAAATTGAAAGCATGATTTTAAAAAAATGAGGGCTGTAGTTATAAAAGCAAGTAGTAAAAGGCAAATGTACGAATGTAAGGAGCAAAATTGCTTGAATCCTAGTTTGAAAGAAAAAAGACTACAGAAGGTAATTTGGGGGACAAATAGATTTGATTTTAGATGATACTGAAGAATAGTACATTTTCTTAGTGTGCTGATGGTTCTTAGGAGATATATGCTAAAGTTGAAGTATTTAAGGATGAAGTGTCAAGATACTGAAACTCATTTTCAAATGATTCAGCAAAATATATGTACGTAGGTAAATAAATAGATAGATAGAAATAGATAAAGTGAACATGTGGCAAAATGTCAACCTAGGTGATAGGTTTAGGGGTCTTCAACTTTTCTGAATGTTCGAAATTCTTAACGATAAAAGATTTGAGAGGAACAACTAATGCCTATAGGAAAAAATGGGGTAATAATTTTAAGGCCCTTCCTCAAGTCCAGTGATAATTGTACTCCAAGGATCATAAAGCACAGATGTTAGAAATTGTCACACTGACCTGTTGGAGTAATGAGGGATGTCATGGTATGGCAGGTGCAGTGGTTTAGGCTTTAAGTAACAGCAAATCCAACTCAACTGGCTTATGCAAGGAGGGACTTTACTGGGACACCCAGATGTAGGGAAGACTTCAGGGGTGGTTTAGTACAGTGGCTCTGTCTCCATTTTTCCATGTTTTCCTAAGCTATGCCCTCCTCTGTAGGTCAGCTTTATCCCCAGACTGGCTTCCTTTGCCGCCACTAAGTGGCTATAGTAGTTCTAGGCTTTACCTTTGACTTTTACTACGTCCAGGAGAAAGAACATCATTTCTGGTAGCTTGCTCCTAAGGACAGGGACCCTTCCTTCCCAGAAACCCCAATTAAGTGTCCATCTGCCCCCTCCCTCCACCCCACGATGGTAGCTTTCACTGAGTCGCATAGGTCAATCCCTATGGCCAAGGGAGTGCCCTGTGCTGATTGGCTTAGGCCTGGGTTCCTGAACCAATCACTGGTATGAGGAATGGCATTACACCCCTGTGTGAGGAATGAGATGTACCCAAGACGTACAGGGTTCTGTGAGAAGGGGAGAGGAAAATGGATTCTGGGTAGACATCTGCAATATTCATTAGCTGGTGAAAAAATGTCTTTCACAAAATGACAAGATAGCCAGGTGAAGAGAGCAGGTTGCTATAGGTATGGTAGATCGGATACAAATCAGATATTAGGATTCTCAAAGGACAATTGGGGGTGGGGGGTACTTGGCAAGAAACTCCTGATCTGATAATAAATTCGTTGAAGCACATCAGAGAGAACTTCGGTTACAGGATCAGTGACACAGGGAAAGAGGTTCACCAAGTAACAAGAAGTTAAAAAAAATAGAACAAAACAATCGAGTAAAAATAGATTAAATGATTTACTTTGATCTTGACTTATGAAGATTTCCACCTCCATGTGGTTTTCAAAAGGAAGAAGCCCCAGGGACTGGATCAAACACTGCTAAAACTCACAGAATGTGCAGGATGTCCCTGGCCAGCCTCTCAGCTTGGCTGCAGCTCAGAATCACCCAAAGCAGCTCTGCCTCAGGAGTTCTGGGGGGAAGTCAGAGTACTGGGAATTTTTAAAAAGCTCTCCAGGTGATTCTGATATGCAGCTAGGGTTGAAAACCACTGCTATCTCATGCATAAACTAATCAGAGACAGTTCCTCAAACTGGCTGAATTTTGATGGGATGCAGGCGTGAAATTAAAGAACCATCAGCGGCAATATAAGTGGCTCTCTGTGACCTTGACTATTTCCCAAGTGGCTGCTTTTTACCAAAAGAGTGTTGCTGGAACCCTAGAAACTAAAGACTGGGGAGGGGAGGGAGTGGGGAGCCTTCTGGTCATAACCCACCAGCGTGGTTACTGTAAATGCCACGTGGCCTTGCTGTTTGTTGAAATATGGATGTGCAGAAAGAAAATCAGTGGATTAATGTATTTATTGACAAATAATTTTTAAAATCTTTTTTAAAAAACTCCATAGTTAAGAGCATTTAAAAAATTGATTCGCCATGTATATAGTATTGGGTTTTTTGGTGGTTTTTTTTTTTTTTTTTTTGGTGTGGAGGGGGCAGGTGAAGGGATGTTTAATCATGTTTAGAAAATGGAACAAAAATAGGAAACGCTAAAGGATAAGAAAACCTTGGGTACTGACTGAATGGAGATGCACAAACTTGGGAGTCTCCCAGACACTGGTGTGCTGGAATTTGTATATTATCAAACAGGAAGATTCCAAGGAACCCTCCAAAGTGAACTCCTCTGAGTAGGGAAATAAAGCCATAGAGATAATCCAAGAGAGGGGAACTCAAGGACCCAAAGAAAACTGGTGGATGTATTTCCATGAAGCCAAGGTCCCAGGCAGAAAAATATAGTCTGAATACAGTTAGCCCTCCGTATCCGCGGATGCAGGACTTATGGGTAGGGAAGGGCGACTGTAGTACACCGTTATATAAGGATCTTGAGCATCCGTAGATGTTGGTATCCGTGGGGGTCCTGGAACCAATCCCCCGGAAATACCAAGGACGACTGTACTGTCATGGGCCAAGGAGCCCCGAGTGCTTAGTTACTATCCAGACAAGGATCCAGGGAATTCTCGGAGACTGTTCCTAAAAGCAGCTACTGTGGCCGCCAGGACCACAAGGAGCTGCATTGTCAGAAAGAGGGTCCAACAGGAAAGCTGAACACTGATGGCCCTGCAACCAGAACTGTTGCCCATCTTCCATGACACTCAGGGTCACCCGGTCACTACCCTGAAGGGTGATCCATGAAACCCAGAGGAAGGCTAGAAATGCAGCAATGCAGCTCCTGGAAAACAAAGGCAAAATCTTGTCTCAGAATACACAAGTGGAGAGTTCCCTCATGGTCTAGTGGTTAGGATTCAGCGCTTTAACTGCCATAGCCTGGGTTCAATCCCTGGTCAGGGAACTGAGATCCCACAAGCTGCATGGTGCAGCCAAAACAAAAAGAACACACGAATGAAGGGAGGCTGGTCACGCAGTTTTAGAAAGTCATTTTGCAAACTTGTGGGAATAGTCGATCTTCCAAGGATGAGAATTCTGGCTTACCTCTGGAAGTAAGGAGGTGGAAGGCAACTTTGGCATCACCAGGGCTTTGTCCTTCCAGAGCCCAGTGGGACCCCGGCAGAGAGCCCGGGAGGCCAAGGGGCTAATTCAGAGCCTCTCAGAAGGAGCAGGGTGTGGAGCAAGAAGGAAAAAAATGAACTTTAAAAGAGGGGCAAAGCAAGTGTGAGTTAGGGCCCGATTTGGGTTAGGGCCAACTCTGAGTGCTTCTTGTAGAACCATCTCCGGGGTTCACCCTTGTTGCTGAGCCCTCGTTTATCTTGAATAACATCAACAGTAATAAATAATAGTTACTTCTTCTCAAGCATTTACTCGATTCTAGGTTAATACACCCTATTTTACATGCATTACTCATTTCATCCTCACAACAGCTCTACTTTGCCTCCTTTTCATGCCAAAAAAACTGAAGTTTCAAAAAGGTAAGTTGTTCATCGGAAGTCACACAGCCCAAAAGTGGGAGAATTGGGATTCAAAGCCAGACCTGTCTGGATCCAGAGTTACCCTAAAGCCATAAGTCCTGGGGCTCCCTAAAATGCCGTCTCTCCCCTCCTAGCAAGTTTAACCTGGAAGGAACTACCTTCCAGCCAGTTTGGCTTCCTGAAAAGAGATGAAGTTTGTGAAAGTGCCTAATCCTAGGCCTGCAATGATAAGTTTTTATTTATTTAAACCATACTTTTCTGAACACCTGCTTAGGTAGCTTACAAAGATGCATAGCGTCTACCAGGCACACAGCAGGTGCTCAAAAAAGGTTTGTTTGGTTGGGATCTGCTCCAGGGTGTGAGGTTGGTGGGTGAGAGCATTGGGAGAGCAGCCAGGCTGCAGAACGCTCTCTCTCTCCATGTGGGACAAAGGTGACACAGGGCAGAAAGGGAGAAAAGCACCTCTGGGCCCTCTCTCCTGTTGTACCAGATTCCTGGGTGTTGGGAGACGTGGCTGAAGGATCCTGCCGTCTGGCCTGTCAAATAGGAGGGGTTGCCTGGAGACCCATGGATTCTACTCCATGGATTTATCTTTGAATCTTTTCTGTGCAGTAGAATTGGGTTCAGGACTCCTCACTTGCTAATAGCTATGTGACAAAATTGTAATTTACCTTTACCTGTAAAATGTTAATAAACCTCTGATCTGCAAATGCCCAATTTTTATAAGGTCAGTCCCATCAAGAAAGTGGAACATCTAAGGTGGAGTGGGGAATATTTTCCAAAGGGGAAAATTATAAAAACTTGCATAACTTTCCTAAAGGAATTTCTCTTTTGTACTTACGCCTGACCTATTGTTCCAAATACTTTCTCCGAACAAGCATTCATCGGGGATATTTTTTCTTTTGTCTTTAGTGGAAAAGGCTACTATCCGACCAGCTAAAAGCATGGACTCGCTGTGCTCAGTGCCCGTGGAAGGTGAGGTTTTACAGCTGGATTCAGAACTGGGGATTACCACTGGGAGCCTGGCACTCCCACACCAGACTTAGCTTCATAAACCTCAGAACCTGCTCTGCTCCGGTCAGGATCACGCATAATCCCTCCCTGACCCTTCCCGAACTCGGGGGGGTGGGGGGGCTCCCTTAGCAGTAACTGCCCCTCCTCTACGAGGCCTCTTTCTCCAGCCTTCCTCTCAGCACAGCCTCTTTACATTCAGTCCTGAACCAGGTAAAAGATCAACTCCTGAAAAATAAGGCAGAAGAGGCTCCCCGCCAGGGCATAAAGAAGAGTTTTGAATTTAGGTGTTTCCGTAGGCGTTAGCTTCATTGTGTTTGTCCTGATTTTGAGTGGGGAGATTTATCCATTCCTTCATTCATCAGTAAACATGGACGGGCACCAGCCTGGCACACAGCTCGTTGGAAGCGATGTGGGTACAGTTGCGTGCCAGGTGACACCATCACCAGGGCGGCACCTCACCATGTTAGTTCCTACAGCTCCAGCCTGAAGGGCTGACTTGCCTGTAGCCCTCGCTTCTGTCTCTGTGAAGCAGCCAACAAGCCCGGCTATAACGTGCAAGACACTGGTCGGTCTTCCCTAGCAGCAGAGTGTCTACACTCCCCCATATGCATGCCATGACTTTCGAATCCCTTTAATCCAAGATATTTTGCTCTTTGATAAATGAGGCCGCCTGAAACAAAACAGAAAATCTGTAGAACAACTTTCAAAAAATAATTTCTAAACGTGTAAAATATTCAATGAGATCTTTTTAAGCTGGCTAGATCCTTTTAGCATTTTCTCACCTTTATATTCATCAATTTGCTTGGTTTTGAAACCTCTTGGGGTCAGTTCTTGCCCAGGTTAGCAGGATTTAATATTTCAGAAGCTAAGGAAACAAAACAAAAAAACCCACCAAAAGCTAGGTCATCACTTCCGTGGCCGTTGGGCAGGTTACCTAACCTCTCAAGTCTCGGTTTCCTCATGTGTTAAGGGAGATACAGAGTGGTTCCTAAGAATTGTAAACCTAATGTTACCTAAGATGTAGCACTTAGGTACAATGCCTAGTTGGGGATGATTTTCCAGATTCCTGGCAGTTTGGTTGTTGTCTCCCGGCTTATTTATTTCCCATACAGATTCTTTCTCTTCTTTGCCTTCACTTCTAAGTCAGTTAGGAACTCACTCCTCACAACTGTGCTTTCTAACATTTAGATAATTTACATTTCTAGTTTCTCATCCTCTGAATCAGCAGGTGGAAGCCTGGGAAAAGGCAGAAAGGTCTAGCTGAGGACAGCATTGGTTTCCTCTCTGGGAAATCAAATCCCTGTTTGGGTTCAGCTGCCAGAGAGAACTTAATAAGTTTTAAAGTTTTAAAATGAAACAAGATTCTGTTATTTTGGCCTTTTTGTCTTCTCCTTCATTTTGAGCAAGCATCATTCTATCATCTCTCGTAGTCTTTTTATTTTTTCTTGATCTACATTTAATGCTTGGTGGATGACTGCTCTGTGTAGCAATTTCATCAGTCTTTCTTTTGGAAACGGCTCTACCTGCAAAGTTTAAAACAGATACGTAGGATACAACAGCAGATGGTTCTATGGGGGCATTGTGACAAAATTCTCTGCACATAAGATGTTTCCTCTTGTTACCCGAATGTTATGTGCCTGTCTTTATCAGGGTAGCTGTGCCCCGATTAGCATGCTGCGCCTGCCCTCACTGGAAGGCTGTGCGGTGATGTGTGCTCAGGCTGCTGACCACGTTTGTCTGCTTTTTCACCAGGGAAAGAAACCAAAGGAAATTTCAGTCGAACAGTCACCACTGGTGGATTTTTCATTCCAGCGGCGAAAATGCACTCTACTAGCACTGGCAGCTCGTGTGACCTCAGCAAGCAAGAGGGCGAATGGGGCCAGGAGGGGATGCCGGCGGGGGCGGAAGGGGGCTTTGACGTGAGCGGTGACCGAAGCCAGCTGCAGGGCGCTCAGGCCCGGGCCCCACCTGAGCAGCTGAAGGTGTTCCGACCCATCGAGGACCCGGAGAGCGAGCAGACAGCCCCGAAGATGCTGGGTATGTTCTACACCTCAAACGACAGCCCCAGCAAGTCTGTCTTTACCAGCAGCCTCTTCCAGATGGAGCCCTCTCCCCGTCACCAGCGCAAGGCCCTGAACATCTCCAAGCCCTTTGCTGTGTCCGTGCCACTCCGCGTGTCGGCCGTCATCAGCACCAACAGCACCCCATGCAGGACCCCCCCAAAGGAGCTACAGTCTCTTTCCAGCCTGGAAGAGTTTTCTTTCCAGGGCTCAGAGAGTGGAGAGTGGCCCGAAGAGGAGAAGCCACTGGGAGCTGAGACTTCCACAGGTACAGCAGGGGAGAGGGTCTCTTTCCATTGCAAGAGAGGAAAAACCAGACTTAAACAGAGTGTGCAAGGCAGTATAGTGAAGTGGTTAAGGCTGCGGGCTCTGGAGCCAGACCACCTGGTACAAGTATAGCCTCAGCCATTTTGTTGTACAATCTTCAGCAAGCTTACATAACCACTCCATGCCTCAGCTTCCTGATCTGTAAGATGGGAATAATGGTAATGAATATTAAGTTGTGAGTATTAAATTAGTTAATAGATGTACAGCTCTCAGAACAGGGTCTAATACATAGTAAGTATGCAGTAAATGTTACTTTACCTATTAGTATTATTTTATCCATTAACATAGTGAGAAGGCAGGAGAGAAAGCTCACAGGATGGAACGCAGAGCTGGAATTGGGGATTCAGCTCTTCCAGACACAATCCACCCATCCCACGTTTCTGCCTCACATCTGCAGAGAACATGGCTAGCAGCCCTAGCAATGAGAAAGAGCATCCTCTTCCCAAGTTCCTTATTTCAGACACCAGGGGGATTCTGATTGGGCCTGTTGGGTCACATGCCCAGCCTTGGACCAGCCACTGTTACCAGACTAATAGGATTCTAAGATTGGCCAAGCTTGAGTCTCTGGGCCATCTCTAGAGTGTGAACCAACAACCAACTGTGAGCCACACAAAAAGGAAGTAATGAGAACCTCAGAGGAAAGCATGGCTGAGAGGCAAACCGATAAATGCTCATTGTGGTTTAAGAATATTTCTATTTCAATTAATATTAGCTAAACCCATGCACCTATGGTCACCTAATGTATGACAAAGGAGGCAAGAATATACAGTAGAGAAAAGGCAGTCTCTTCAATAAGTGGAGCTGGGAAAACTGGACAGCTGCGTATAAAAGCATGAAATTAGAACACACCCTAACACCACACACAAACATAAAAGTTAATATAAGCTAGCTTTTTCTGATCACCTCTCATGGTGTCAGGCACTGTCCTAAGTGTCCTGCATGTATCATCTCACGTCTTCTCACCACAGCTCATCCCCATCTGCTTAGAGAGGCATCTGTTAACTTGCCAGAGGACTCCTAGCAAGGACGTGTAAAAGCCAGGATTTTAATCCAGATTTTTAAAAATCCATGCTTTTAAGCATTCTGCCATGGTCCCTCACATGTTTGCTGTGGGCTGCAGAGTTAAGAAGATTGTGAAGATGCAGTCCCATCCCCCAGCAAGCTCACAAACTAGGCAGGGAAACTGAAAGTCTGCACCCACCTGCAGCACAGGGTCAGCCTAACACCCTCCTTGGGCTTTTTTTGTAAATTGAAGTATAGTTGATTTACACTGTTGTGTTAATTTCTGCTGTACAGCAAAGTGATTCAGATATATATATATACACACACACACACACACACACACGTGTGTGTGTGTATATATATATTCTTTTTTTATATTCTTTTCCATTTGGTTTATCATAGAATATTGAGTATAGTTCTCTGTGCTATAGAGCGGGACCTTGTTGTTTTCCCATTCTATATATAATAGCTTATATCTGCTAACTCTAACCTCCCACTCCATCCCTACCCCAACCCCTTCCTCCTTGGCAACCACAAGTCTGTTTTCTACGTCTGTGAGTCTGTTTCTCTTTCATAGATAGGTTCATTTGTTCATATTTTAGATTCTGCATATAAGTGATGTATTTGTCTTTCTCTGTCTGACATTTCATTTAGTATGATAATCTCTAGTTGCATCCATGTTGCTGCAAATGGCATTATTTCATTCTTTTTTGTGGCTGAGTAGTGTTCCATTGTAGGTAGTATGTACCACATCTTCTTTACCCGTTCATCTGTCGACAGACATTTAAGTTGTTTCCACGTCTTGGCTATTGTGAATAGTGCTGCTATGAACGTAGGGGTGTGTGTATCTTTGTCAATTTGAGTTTTGTCTGGATATGTGCTCCTTTGGGCCTTCTGAATGAGGGAGAGCATAAGTACCCAAAGTATTATGAAAGGGGTGTTCAGAAAGGACTTCAGCGGCATCTAAAAGAAGCAGCCCTCTCAGGAGGATTCCAGGAACACTTCTCAGAAGTGGTAACATTTGGGCCTTTATAAATAGGTAGGACTTCCTAGTGCAGAAAAGATTGAAAAGGGCATTATGGGCTGAGAGGTGCTGACTCTTGTGAGAAGTGTATAGATTTTGGACCCCAGCTGGGCAGATTCGGATCTGAGCTTCACCACTTTGGGGCACTGTGATGGCTGGTTGATGTATCCCTGTTTCTCTTCTGCAGCGCAGGGGTGGCTCTTCTCTCAAGGGCTGGGATGAGGTCTGCATGGGAAAATATTCTTGAAATGCCTGCTCAGGGTGTGGCCCTCAGAAGATACTCAGTAAACATCAGTCCTTTACCCCTCCCCTTCCCTGCAGGATAGGGGCACAAGAGGAGTGAAAACTCAGGGGCGTTAAGTGATGCCCTGTCTACAGAATGATGTCCATGGGCTGGTGTGGGTGGAACAGAGTGAGGGTGAGAAGAGGAAGCGAAGCCTTGGAGGAAAAAAATGTTTCCAAAGGCTTTTATAGATTGGTTGTCCTTTCCAAAAGAGAGCGTCCCCAGGCCCCAAGGGGTCTTTGGCAGACAGTCTGTTACTTTTTTTCTGTTTCTCCTTCCTTCTCCCTATAATTCAGAACACCCCGTCTGTATCAAATTGGTCTTGGAAAGACACTGATGGAGACTCCAGTCTGTTTCCCTGACTGTGACCAGGGGCAGCCAGGGCAGAACAAGGCAGCCTGTGAATCTAGGACCAGTGGCTGGAGGGAGATGCCAGAACTTTCAGGGACAGCGGCGGGGGGGGGGGGGGGGGGGGGGGGTCACCTTTCTCTCTGATGGAGTTAGGTTAACATAGGTTACGTATCTTCTTCCGTAATTACTCCAAATGAAGAACTTCACCTTCCTTAATAAATTCTTTTTTCTTTCTTTTGTGCAGTAGCAATAAATAAAAGAAATGAATTAAGGACAATTTTCCACATTACCTGATTCAAATTTTTAGTCACTGTGCTCAAACCCATTCTTCTACTTTTGGCCAAACTAGGCAAAATTCCAATGTAACCCCAAAAGTAAGAAATACCAAGTAAGTATTGTGCTATAACTAAAGTGTTGATAGTTAGATCATCGATCGCTTCAAATGAAAAAAAAAAAAGGATTATTCAGTTAACCATAGTAATTGATTGTCTGACTTCTACCTGATTCAAGGCTATGTCTTGTTAACCTCTATCCTTGGGGTGGAGGACGGGCAGGAAAGGACCATAAACTGGATCCTTCTGAAAGGGCTGACTTAAAAGCTACAAGTGACACTCTCTGTGTCCCCTTCTAGAAGTGCTTATTAGAGGGAGGTCACAGTAACTGTGCAAATTTAAGGAGACCTGATAAATCAAACTCCAGAATTACCCTAAGAGATATTAGGAGTTGCCTCATTCTTTTACTGAAGAATGTACAAAAGAATTCTTTTGCATAGTTATATTTTAGTGCACCTGAAACAGGAGTCTACCTACAAAAATATATTTTGCCTTATCATTTTTTTTAACCAGGAGCAAGCCTATCTCATAAACCCATGGTTCTCTTAGTTAAGGTACAGGCCAAGCTGCTGTAACATGAAGAACAAAACACAGTGGCTCAAACAAGATAGGAGGAGTTGATTTCTATCTTACATTCCAGAGGTAGGTGGCTGTGCTCCAGGAGATCCTCTGGGGTCCCAGGTCTATTAGCCATCCCCAGGGGTGCTGTCGTGCCTGTGTGGTCAAAGTGAGCTCAGCAGCCCCCTACCACCACATTCCTACCTGTGGGAAGGGGCTCAGGAGAGGCAGCCAAGCAGCTTCCACTGAAGGATAGACCCAGAAGTTTCACCCGTCACGTCCACCTCCATCCCGTCTGCCAACACTCACATGGCCATGCTGTCCTTCAATGGAGGCTGAGACGCGTCGCTGGCTGGATGGCCAGGTGCCTAGCTAAACTTGAGTGGCAGGGAAGGTTCTGTTTCAAAATGAGGAAGAGAATGGATACTAGGGGACATTAGGAGTCTCTGTCTCCATGGTCACCTACTTCATGCATAAAGCATCCCATGCTGGGAACCGGACAATGCCCTTCCCTTTTGAGCTACAGCGACTCTTTTATAGCTTGCACGTATCCAGCCACCATGTGTATTGGACTCCTAGGCCCTTTGAAGAGAATTTCTAGATGTAGATACTGCCGCTGTCCTGAGGAACTTAACCTGGGGATGGGCACCCCGTACAAGTGAAAAGAAAATAGTAATCTGACGGCTTGGCACTGCACAGGTAATCACAGTGAGTGCTGCAGGAAGCGGAGGGAAGGAGCGCGTGGTCTGTGGAGGCGCCAAAAGAAGGTGTTATTAGGTTGACGTCATGAGGACTGCGTCAGCATCGAGTCTCGGAGTGGACCAGAGCAGGGGAGTATAAGGCCTGTCAAGGGCAGCGGGTCTGCTCAGCATCTCGCAGGGGAGCGGGAGGAGAAGAGCCACGTGTGGCTGGGCCAGAGTGAGGAGGGCTTTGCGCAGGACAGCGAGAGGTCTGAGCAAGCGCACGTGTGATGCAGGCCTGCCCTCCACTCCTCACTTGAGTAAGAGTGCACAGTCAGTGAATGGAAGACGCTGAGCTTTGCAGAAAGAGACGCTGGCAAACATCCAACTAAGAGTTCTTAGTAAAATGGGGAAAAAACATTAAAAAAAACATCACTGATGCATTACCCTTTTACCCAGAAGTTTCACTTCCAAGAATTTATCCTAAATAAATAGCTGCACAAGTACTAAATGTGTATGCATATCACGGAATTATTTGTAGTAGCAAGAGACAGGAAACAATCCAAATGTGCATCTTTAGGAGACGGATCAAATAACTAGGCTGCATCGTGCACAACTGAGTCCCATAGAGTCCATAGTTTTGTGGGCCCTGCACCATTTCCTCAATCTCTTGTGCATCTCCTGGGGACCGTTTCTTGGCACACAGAAGGTTGACCTATCTGAAGTGCCTGCCTTGTGTTTCTGGTTTTCTGCCTTGGGGCTTAGGGAGAGTCTCACGCAGCCCTTGCTCAGGAAAGCCCAGACCTATGGAGAGTTAACTGGGGCAGCTCTCAACCAATAGGGAGTGGGAGTCAGTGTATTAACGACCCAGCCCTTCACCCTGTGGTGGAGTAACTATGGGGCATGTTCCTCCTGGTTCTTCAGAGGCTCACCAGGGACTGAGTTCTGGTTGCTCACTGCGGTAACCGCTTATTTTTTTTCCTCCATCACTGTCTCACCTTCTCACTTCTGCTTCCTGGGGCCACCTTTCATATAAGCTACCTGCTGCCAGGACTTTGGCTCAGGCTCTACTTTGGGGGGAACTCAAACTAGGCCATGTCGTAAAGAACAGTCAATCTCCTTATGTACTAAATAGGGAAGAGATTTCAAGATACATTCTTAAGTGAAAAATGCAAAGCATAGAACAGTATAGATCACAGGCTATAATTTGTGTAAGAAAGGTGGGGAACGAAAACTATATGGTACAAGTATCTGCTTGTAGATGGAAAAATGAACTATGGCAGAATAAACCAGAAACTAATAAAAATGGTTGTCCGTAGGAGACAGTGGGTGCGTGGAACAGAGTGGAAGCAACAGGGAGGAAAGCAAAACTTTTCCGAGAACACTTCTTTATATAATTTTAACTTTTCAACTCTTTAGTTGTTTTACATATTCAAAAGTTAAATTAAATTTCAAAACACAAGCCTGCTAAGTGATGGGCAGAGGAAAATAGCACTGTTGTCAGTTCTGAAACATTATTAGTTCCGATATCAGGATGCTATTACTGGGTCTGACTGAGCTTCAGAGCCAGCACTGTGGTCAGATGCCTTAAGTCACCAGCATAACTAGTGGCAATGAGGAGAATTTGTTTGTAATCAGTAAACTTTTCTGAGCTTTTACTGTATGTGTGACACTGTACTAAGTGCTTTGACTCCCTAATCTACTTTATCCTCACAACAGCCCTGTAAAATATTATTGTATATTATTATGCCATTGTACCAAGATTACAAGATTCATTGAGACACTAGCATTTGAACTCAGGTTTCTTTCATTCCAATGTAAATAATAACATCACTGAGGATCTGCTATGTACCAAGCACTACGCTAAAGTACTGGGTCTTTATCCTACACTGTGGAAACAGTCTTATACAGTGAAATAGGACCTTCTCCATGCAAGGCAGTAGGGGCCAAACATGAGGTCTGCCTCCCTCTCTGGTGTCTCCATAGATGTTTAAGATCAGAGCTTCATTGCTTTAGATATAAAGATATGCCCAAATTGATGTGCAGATCACCCCTGGGAAGAGTCACACAGGAAGCTGCAATCATAATCATAATACATCTTTGTAGCTCAGTGTAAATAACAGATTTCTGTGACCTTAGGCAACAAGCAAAAGATTGGATTAGTGCCGGGTTTCTCAACCTCAACACTATTGACACTTTGGACAGGGTAATTCTTTGTGTGTGTGTGTGGGGGGGGGGGGCTGTCTTATGCTTTGTAGCATATTTAGACGCATTCCTGGCTGCTACCCACTAGATGCTGGTAGCCACGCCCCCACCCGGTTGTGACAACCAAAAGTGTCTCCAGACACTGCCAAGTGCCCCCTGGAGAGGGGAGAAGCAAATGGTTCTCAGTTGAAAACCACTGGACTAGATGATCTTCAAGGTCCCTCCCATCTCTAACAGTCTGAGAATCTGGGCTCAGAGGTCAGGTCATTGGTAGGAGGAAAGGGTGAAGAGTGTGAGGGAGCAGTGAGCAAAGCAGACCTGGGGCAGGACATTGACTGTGCTGGGCATGGCCTCTCTTGACATGCCGTCTCCTTCAACTGACAGCTCTCATCTTCATTGCAGCATCTGTACCTAAGAAGGCAGTTCTTGAAAATAACAAGCCAGGACCCGAGGCAGTGAGAACACTGGAATGCAGCAAAGGCCTTCCCCTGGAGCCAGGCGCCCAACTGGAGAAGAAAACCTCAGAAAGCTCCCTGGGCTCTCACCATTCAAGTGAATTAGAGAAGAAGTTGGATGCAGAGAACGAGGTGGAGGAGGGAGGAGAGACTGACCAGGTGGAGTCCAGTGCTCTGCAGGAGAGCCCCGGGGCCCGTGCCGAAGCAATATTTCTCCATGAGCTGGTAAGGTGGACTCACTGCCTGGTCCAGCCAGTAGGGTCCTCTTTTTCCCAAGGGGTCTTGGTACAGTTTAAAGTTTTTTGTTGCTGTTTGTTTGTTTGTTTGAAGAACGCGTTTCTGCCAAAGGGACTTCAGGGCACAGCCTTCTAATCAGGTCTGGGATTTTTTTTTGCAGTGAACTTTTCAGGGGTCCTATGGTGATAGGAAGTAACCATCCAGCTCAGATTCCCTAGGACGGACTCAACTCTAAATATTTCTGACCTGAAGTCACCATAAACCAGTAACGTGTCCTGGGAATGCAATGACATTCAATCCCGGAAGCAGCACAAAACCTGCTTGTCATGTCCTGGTCCCAAACATGATGACCATTCATGGGGGCCAGCCGTCTTCTTCCAGACATCCTGAATGGACAGTTGTCTAGGCTTGTTTGTAAAAATCTTCTGTAAGAGTTTCAGGATCTATTCCTTCCTCCTATGGCTTTGGAGAACTTAAAACATGATGCTAGAGCACATTAAACGGTTGCCACTTTTTAGAGGTGGGATTTTCCAAGATGTTTTTTGGGGGGCTGGGGGGTGCAGTGTATCCTTGCTCAAGATGAAGCTGTGAGGAGGTTTTCCAGAGACATCCAAGGAGGAGTCTTGCATTTGGGAAACAGCTCTGTGACCTGAAAGAGTGTGCCAAAGGGGAAAAGAAAACTCTTTGCCTTTTAACTTGCTTCCAGGAACTTGGTTTTTGGGACATGCACAAGAGGCTTATGGACTGGGCGTTAGGGCAGTGCAGGGAGACCACAGTGGCCTCTGGAGGGCTGAATAAGGGTTCCTGTAAGGTGTGTGAAGGAGAAGGATGCAAAAATTATTATGAGGATTGAATTCTGGGAGGGATCAAGTATGAATGACATTGCTTTGAGAAGCAGATGGAGTTAATGCCAGAAGGAGAACCAGGCTGGATTCATGGAAACAAGTAAAAGCGGCAATTCATTCATTTAAAAACATGTATTAAACACCTATTTTGTGTCAGATCCTCTGCTGAGCACTGGGATCACTGCAGTGTACAAGACGGTCACCATCCCTGTCTTCTTGGAGCTGACAGATTAGTAGGTGAAAGGTCATTAACCAAGTCTTTTCTAGAGTGATATGGATGTATGATTTCTGTGGGAGCATATATCAGGGGCGTGCAGCCCAGTCAGAGGGAAGAGGGGGCGTTACAAGGGTCAGGGAAAGCTTCTCTGAAGAATAGATATTTAGATTGAGAACTTAGCTAGGAAAAAGGGGTGGGGAGCAGAATAGGGAGGGAGAGACTCTCGGGCAGAAAGAGTGAGGCGTGCCATGAATCAGAAACGGGAAAGAGCCTGAAACATTCAAGGAATAAGAACAAGGCGGGAGAACGGGAGGGTGGACTAGAGCAAGTGAGGCTCAGAGCACGGCAGGAGGGCTGCTTGGAAGGGATTTGGAGCTTAACCTAAAGGCAGTAGAAACTCTTCTGATTTGCTCAGGGTTTTATCTTTTAAAGGTCACTCTATTCCGTGAGGAGAATGGCTTGGAGAAGGGCGAGAGAGGAGGCAGGGATGGCAATTAGAAGGCTAGTCTGTGGCAGACCAGGTGAGAAAAGATGGTGGTGTAGACTAGGGTGGGGGCACTGGGGTTGGAATTGGAAGGCTTTCAGAGCTATTTGGAAGGTCGAGGTAACTGGACTTGGTGAAGGATTAGGTAAGGAGTGAGGAAGAAGGAAGAATCAAGGACAATCCATGAGTTTCCGATCTGAGCAAAACATGAACTGTGGTCCACTTAACTGAAATGGCAGAGTGGGGTGGAGGGGAGTTTAGATGTTCATTTTATTCATTTAAATTGATTGTTTCTTAGTAAGAGATCAATAATATAGGTGCCGCAGAGAGTAATGAGATGCCTCTGCCCTGAAGGAGGGCACAGCCTAGTAGGCAAAATAGAAATGTATACAGATACATGCAATATAGTAGAATCAGATCTCAAAAATACCCCTGCCTTCTGACAAGTAATCCTACTCCTGGAGAGTTACAGAAGGAAATAAAAGAAAACAATGAACCCATTTAAATTCACAGACCCCTTTCTGAGCAGGTACTCCCAGTATACCAGGCATCATTTGGCCTTGAGGAATCAAAGATGGATGAACACAATTCCTGATCAAAACTCACAGTCCATTGGGAAAGATAAGACAGACATCCAATTAACTGTAATATGAAATGACATGTGATCAGAGCCAGGGGAGAAGTGATGTCAGGTGGGTGGCATGTCAGACTTCCCAGAAGGGCCTTCCACCCCTCCGGATAGAAATGACTTCCCAGACTGCTTCTCATTAGGACAGAATTAGGCCTTGAGACAAGAAGAAAGGAACTGAAACTTGCTTGCCTGGCCCTGACAAGGCCTCCCTTCATCCCTTTCCTGTCAGCACCTTTGGGCTTTGTGTAGGGAAAGGGAGGCACCAGGGAGGGCAAAGAGAAGCTGGGCCTGAGGGGAGACCAGGACAGCAAACGAGACAAAGCAGGAGGCACCCCTCACGTTCGCAGTGGTTATCTGCAGGTAGTAGGAATATGTCGTTTTGCTATTTTTCATTCTTCTTTCTTTTAATAAGTATCAAATATTTTTCCATGTGGAATATGTATTTCTTTAGTAATGAGGGGGGAAAGCTATATTTATTCATTTGGAAAGCAGGTGTCAGGGCAAGAGTTAACGTTTCATTCCACTGGGAGAATCTCATTCTTGTGAGCCATTGGGTCGGCCTGAGGTTATAGGAGGTCAGGGATTGGTTTGTTTCACAAGGCAACAGTGCACAGGGATGAAGTGCTTACGCTCTGGTGTAGACTGAGCTGGATTTCAGTCCTGGGCGGCTGCTGTGTGACTTTGGTAAAATGTTTAATCTGTCTGAACATAGGTCTCCTCACCTCTAAAATAGGAATAATTACAGCAGTATTTCTCTCTTAGGATTCTGAGGGAAATTAGGAACATACAGTGAATGTATGTTATGTCACACGGTAAGCATGTAAAAGCACCCACAGTTACGATCAATGCCGTACCCCCCTTCCCTCTCTCTGGGAAACAGCGCAGATGTCTGCACCGAGAGTCTTTGGTTCTAAGTAAACAGTGTCTTGGTGTTTTTCAGGATGAAGATGATCTGGCCAACGCCCTGATCTGGCCTGAGATTCAACAGGAGCTGAAAATCATTGAATCTGAGGAGGAACTCTCCTCCTTGCCACCACCTCCTCTAAGGGTCAGCCCAACTCAGCCTACTCTTGAGGCTAGTCAGGGGCCTTTTGCTTCCCCAGAGTCTCCAGGGAGCTTGCCTTGCGGCTCCGCCCCAGCGCCAGTGTCTGCCCCTCTGGAGGCGTGGACTAAGGAACCAACCAATCAGAGCACAGAGAGCGCCTCTGAAGCAGCCAATAGAGAAAAGCCGGAGACAACTGGCATCCGCCATCCATCTGAGCTGGAACAGGGCCAGCGCCCAGAACCCGGCAGCCTGGCTCCTCTGGAAATAGTTCCATTTGAGAAGCCTTCTCCACAAGCAAGGGTGGAGGTGGGCGGCCCGGGGAATCTGTCTCCCCTGCTCCCGCCTGCTGCTCCTCCTCCCACTCCTTTGGAGGAGGTGCCTCTAGTCCAGCTGTTGAAGGATGGCTCGGAGGCAGAAGACTCCTCCGGGCATTTGAAAACAAATCCATATACAGACCAGCTGAAGTCCAAAGGCAGCCCTGGGATCCCCAGTCTGTGTCAGCGAGACGAGCCCTCTTCAGAACAAAGTGAAAAGCAAAATTCAAAGCATGCTGCTTCTGAGGGCAAAGGCTCTGGCTTCCCAAGCCCAACCAGGGAGGCTGAGATTCCCCCACAAGGAGAGGAGGATGTTGCCCACTCAGTACAGGAGCCCTCAGACTGTGATGAAGACGACACTGTGACAGACATTGCCCAGCACGGCCTGGAGATGGTGGAGCCCTGGGAGGAGCCTCAGTGGGTGACAAGTCCCCTGCACTCGCCCACAGTTAAAGATGTACAAGAGGCCCAGATGCAGGGCCCCCAGGGCCACCTACTAGAGAAGAGGCTTTCCCACAGGCCCAGCCTTCGCCAGAGCCGTTCTCTAGATGGCAAAACCATGGTTAAGAGCCAGTGGACTCTTGAGGTTTCCTCCTCCAGCAGCTGTGCTAACCTTGAAGCAGAGAGGAATTCCAACCCTCTGCAGCCCGTGGCACCCAGGAGCGAGATTACTGGATGGGATGAGAAAGCTATGAGGTCATTTCAAGAGTTCTCTGGCCTGAAAAGGACAGAGGTTCCTCCCAACCAGAAGGGACCAGGTGGTTTGCAGCCCACATCAGCAGAATCCAGCCCTGTCAGTCAAGCGGAGGGCAAGGAACTGGGAACACACCTGGGGCCATGCACCCCTCAAACTGAGCAAGGTAGTGATCCTGGGCCAGAAAGCAGCAAGGAAAAGTCACCTGGTGCGCAGGACAGCACCTCACTTGGAGAGCAGACCCCAAAGTTACAGCTAAAGAGCACTGAGTGTGGGCCCCCAAAGGGGAAAAATAGGCCTTCTTCTCTCAACTTGGACTCTGCCGTTCCCATCACTGACCTCTTCCGGTTTGAGACTATGGCCTCATTTGGTTCACCTGGAATGCAGCTCTCTGAGGCAGGAGACCCAAAGGTCACATGGATGACCTCATCTCACTGTAAAGTAGACCCCTGGAGGGTTTACTCCCAGGACTCTCAGGACCTGGACATTGTTGCTCATGCCCTGACGGGCCGCCGTAACTCTGCTCCTGTGAGTGTGTCAGCTGTGAGAACCTCCTTCATGGTCAAAATGTGCCAGGCCAGGGCGGTCCCAGTCATCCCACCCAAAATTCAGTACACCCAGATCCCACAGCCCCTGCCCTCTCAGAGCTCAGAGGAGAGTGGGGCTCAGTCCCCAGAGAGGAGCCAAGAGGAACCCAGCTCAACTGGCGGGACCTCTCGGAAACTTGCCAAAGATGATTCGCTCTCCTCCTTGGAAAGCCCAAAGGAAGAGAAACCAAAGCAAGATACAGTAGCTGTTGAATCCTTGCCAATGGATGCCACTGCATCTTGCATGCACGAGGGACCCACCCTTTCTCCAGAACCAGGTTTGGCTAACCTGCTCTCCACTCAGGATGCAGTAGTGCAATGTAGAAAGCGCACATCAGAGACAGAGCCATCTGGGGACAACCTTCTTTCTTCAAAAATAGAGCGACCATCAGGGGGTTCTAAGCCTTTCCACAGGTCAAGACCAGGAAGACCTCAGAGCCTAATCTTATTCAGTCCTCCTTTCCCCATTATGGACCCCCCGCCCCCTTCATCTGCAATGACAGATTCCAAGGTCCTGCTGTCCCCTATCAGAAGTCCCACCCAGACAATATCCCCTGGCCTTCTTTGTGGGGAGTTGGCAGAAAACACATGGGTCACACCAGAAGGGGTTACACTTAGGAATAAAATGACCATCCCTAAGAATGGCCAGAGACTAGAGACCTCAACAAGCTGTTTTTACCAGCCCCAGCGCAGATCAGTGATTCTGGATGGAAGAAGTGGGAGGCAAATAGAATGACATCAGTTCACCTGCTGGTGTCTGAGAAAATGTCATGATTCATCTGGAAGTTATTACAGAGGCAGCTTGCCTTTATTCCAGGCAGAGGTTATCCAAGTTTGGGCTTATTTTGGCCTCTTCTCTTTCCTCAGCCTTTTGACCATTTATTAATTAGATCATTTGCCAGAAGAGAGGTCAAGGGAAGGACCAAAAGTTGACATTCAAGTAAGCCTATGTGAGCAGGCAGGGAAAGGTCAGGTAAGCGACAGGATAAAATGCTGGCCTCCAGTGCTATTTGGGGCTTATAAGTTGCATACTGCCCCACTGCCATTATCTAGTACTGTTGAGAGCTGGATGTGATAGTGTCTTTTGAAAGAAAGAGAAATCCTTTGCCTGTGTTGGAAAATGTTGCTGTTGAGGTTTGAAGCCCTCCTATTTACTTCATGCTTTTTAATGCTCTTTAAAGCATGTGTTCTTTTAGACCAGTTTTCTGATAAGCTTTGTAAAAGTGTACTATCCAGAGTGGCAGCAGGTTTGGAAATGCAAACTAATGTACACTTAGCTATCCAAGTGGGTGAATTTACCCATGCTTTCCCTGTAATCCCTGCAGACCTGTCCCAGTTGGCTCTATATACCAGCATAGAAAATCAGAACCTATACTCAAGAGCAAACTCTGAGATTGGCACAATCCAAGAGGACTTTCTGACTCTGGCTTTTATTAATATGGGACTCCAGCTGCCACTCTCCTGCCCTCTGATTTATAAATCTAGTAGTCGGGCAGGGTGAGGGGCTGAGCTGAGGGTTACCTCAGTGAAATGTGCTAAATCTTCATTTAGGTATGAGATAAAGTGAAGTGATCTGCTCTCCTTCCAATATGAGAGTTCACGAACAGTATGTCATCATAGAGAAAAGCCTCACACATAGACAGAAGTACACTCCAAACGTTGTGTTTAAATCAGTGGGACACTCGCAGGAAACACCTCTAGCTGTTTCACTCTCCTTCCACACTAGGCTGGGACTAGAGTACAGGAGAGGATAAGGGGGGAGCCCTAGGAGGAGAGGGAAGAACGCTTGCAGGGTGGCCATCATCCCGCTTGGTGAAAGCTGCCCTTCTTGAAAATGTATTTCATTTTAGCCAGTGGGTGCCTTCCTCCCTCCCCTCCCCCTCCATTGGTCAAGAGCAGATTTGAGGCACTCCTCCCCGTCCCGTAATCCCCCTCATCCAGCACCCACCCCAGGCACTCAGACTTGCTCTTCTCCTGTCTATATGCAAGCAGAAGCAATAAACCAATCTGATTTTATTTCAGTTATTTAGAACTTCAAACGGTTCTTTCCTTTTCAGCTGGAGAGAGGAAGGAGAATTAACATGACTTGCTGGCAGATTTTTGGTGCTCTTCCAAAAAGGCCTTCACAGGAGCCCTTCTCAAGGCAAAACCCATCAGGGTAGCTACACTTTCAGACCTTCTAGGACAACTGTCTTGTTTGAGAAACAAAGACAGGACCTATTTTTAGCCCGGTGCACCTCTTCTCAGGTTCAAGGCTGGCTGAACTCTGTCCAGGAGCTCAGTCGCTGCAGACATTTCACTAAGAGCTAGCAGTACCTCTGGGCAGACCTCACAACCAAGGCTGGTGCTGGGCTGGGTAGGGGCTGCACTGAAGTTACCTCCTCCAGTGAGAAACTGGAAGCCGATGCCCTGCAACAGACACATATTCCTCTCTCTCCTTCCCTGATAAGCCTTACAGAGAGTTTTGAAATCTTGTCCTATGCCTTTTAAGCCAGTGTCTATGACAGAGGTAACTGGCAGGTCAACTGATGAGTTCTGCTCTCAGAGGGCACTGAGGGAGCCAGGGGAGCAATTGAATAGGCCTTTGGTCAGTGTTTTTTGCATTGGGTGAGCAAGACCTATTGGACCAACAGCCAATGGGATGTAAACCCATAAGAAAAGTCCTAAGGTAGAGCATATCCCCCCTAGGCGAGCAAGGTGAAAGAATACACTGGTGCCAGATGAGGAAGGCCGTGTTCAGGAGACTTGAAAAGTGCATTTCTGCCTTATCAGAAAATGTGGCAGACAGGCTTTATGTCAGTCTCACTACACTGTGGTATCTACGCTTTTGATAAAGACCATGTTAGGATGTGTGAGAAGGAGGGCACCGCACTTTGCTTCACCATCAGAACGCTGAGCCGAGTAATGAAATATTTAACCTATCTTATGATCATTTTAAATTTGTGTTTGTAAGACTTAGGGGATATATTTTTATTTGGGGATAGACTGAGAAGCCACCATTTACATATTAACAAGTGAGTTAAACTGGAGGCACCTACGAAGATTTATTAAATGGCTGCCATGTTCCTTAGACTCTGACATCTTTCATTTGTAGCTCATTTTCAGGAGTGTGAGTGTGTGGATGTCATCATAAGGTGACAACTGTCTGGAGATATTCCCTACTCTGAGCTTGCTTAGCCAATCAATCCAGAAGGCCTTGGAAGCAGACTCACCTTCTTGGTCAGTGTCTTGCTGCAAAAGTGTGGACCTCTCCATAAACTTCCTGTGAGCTGGGGCTAGCCTGGCACTGATGAAATTCCATTCCATGACAAGGAAAACTCATTACATTTCTCCCTTGAAATTGTTCCCCCCAAATCTCCTGAGAGTACCTATTTGGTCATCCACTTGGGACTGAAAAATGAACCCCCGGAGAACGGCTGGATGGAAATCAGACTGCCTGATTCCATCTAGGGGAAGGAGGGAAGAGGTTTATAGGAGGATCTACATGGTGCCCTAGAAAGGGCCATAGAAACAAATTCTCAAAGAGTGCTTTCAAATCAACTATTGGTCCTCAAAATGGGGGTGGCTGATTTTAAATGTTGAATTTAAAGTGAAATACATGCACACTCTAATGTTTCTTTCAGTGTTAATGGTTGCTTAAGAAGATAATAACCTGTATTTATTGGCAAAATGGCCCTCCCAGGCCAACTTTTTTTTTTTCTTTTTTTGCCAAAGTGTACCAGGTAGAGGGAATTTTTTATTCTCTGCTTCAAGTGGAATATGAAGAGGCGTGACCAAAAACTCCATTAAGACACTGTTAGCCTAATCTAAGCTCTAAAATTCAAAATATTGGCCAAGGCAAAATTCTGAATTCTGGGAAGATTAAAAATGTGAACATTATCATCCTCAACAGACAATATTTATTGAGCGAGCTTAGTAATATTGCACTGGGTACCTTAGAACTCTGAAATTCTTGAAGGGTCTAAAGAAAAGAGGGAGAGGAATGGTAGCAAATGAAACAGCCTCTAAGCAACCTGGAGCCAGATTTAGAACCATTAAGTTACCAAATGAAAGCAGAAGGGAAGAACAGGCAGCAACTTAGCTTCTTTTAATATGATTGCTAATAGTGTTCAAGTTACCTCTTGACTTTAACCAAATTAAACACAATTACAAATCCAGTAGAAGGTACTAGAAAGACATTCAGGTGTTGAGAATTATGCTTTGACCACTTAAAAAATTAGAGAGTGGTAACTAAGAATAAATAGTTCTGAGGTTTTTCGTGGGCTTAGTTTGGCTGTGAAGTCCTGTTGGATCTCTGCAGATGAGCCAGGTAACATCAGGGTTCCATACTCCTCGAGAGGGGGTTTTAGACACTTCCATTGTCACAAAATGGGTTAACTCCTGTTGATGATGAAGTCATAGATCCAAGATAAATTGTTACTTTCATGTCTAATGTTTAGCACATGATAATCACATTTGCCTAACACTAGGTGGGACAGTCATTTGTCTACACAGGCCTTGTGTTCTGCCTGAAGAGCTACTGGGAAACATAAGATTCATTTGTCTGGGATTGGAATGGGAGCGGTTCAGGGTAGGTCCAATTCCCACCAGGATTGATAAGGGCCTGTCCTATCTGATGACAACATGCATTTTGGGGTTAAGTGTTGCCAGGAGTATGATTTTAGGCATTTCCAGCAGGCAGGTCAGTTCAAAATGTAGAATGACAAAGAACATGTCCTCCTTTGTCAATACCCTTCCTAGCAAAGTTAGACCAGAAGAGGGAGCGAGCACCTCTCCAAGCATGGAGAGGAATAGGAGATGGTAGAAGGGTCAGTCCAGATGGTATAAAATTGGGGCCACCACTGACTGACTGGCACACAGTAAATCATTCAGTAGCGTTGAAGTTCATGAGCAATGCAGGGATCACTTCTATGAGGATGAAGGAGGATGCAGTTAAATATAAGAAAGCCATGAAATACAGAGCCGTGTGTTTTACTGGATGAATCACAATGCTTTGCATTAACTTAATGCCATAGTACTTCCTGGCTTATAACTGTAAGGTAAAGCACTTTCTCAAAGGAGTCTATTAGAAAGCCACGATTTCAGCTGTTTGTTGAGCTTGACAAATGTTTCCAAAGATATAACCAAAATGTTTTTCTATTGATTAAAAAAGCATAAATATTAAACCTATCCTTAGAGACATTTAAGTGTAATTAAAACAGATTGTTATGCTTTACAAATGTACTCTAATAAATGATATAAAATATAATGCTCATGACGGCACTATGAACTAGAGGACATGGGGTCATCAAAATCAATAATAGGAAAAGCGGACTTTATGCATTCAGGCTCGTTGTTCTAGTTTGTTCTGTTTGATGTCATTTTTTATTACTTCAGGGTTTGGGCTCCTCACAGCAAAAGTCCTGATGGTTTGCTTCAGTAAAATTTTCTTGCTTTGTTATTTTGCATCTTAATAATTGTCAAATATTTGCAACTTCACTCTCTTACTGTTGCAATCATACATGTCACCCAAGATACCCAGTATACATCAGTGGATGTTGTAATGAAAAATGAGAGGAAGAAAAAAAGCTGTTACTTCTCAAAACTCCACAGCTTAAGGAGTTACGTGGGTCTACCTGCAGAGATGTAAACTCAGTTTTCCTATGACTTGAATTAGTCAGGGAGGACCATTTTTTTTCAGTGGTTTTCGTTAATGGTGCTCTGAGGGGGAAAAAGCAAAAGTTTGCTATCCTGGCTTATATCATCACAGAAGGGTGCTGGGGACGGGGAGAGGCACTCAATGAGCTGAAATGACAGGCCCTTATAAAAACAGTCATACAGCCTAGGCTCACAACTTGGTGATATTTGCAGTGAAAAATATTGTTGCCAAGGGAATTAAAATTCTAGCATTGTGGCAATACTCTGTTTAGAACTTTACTCCTGTTCCTTCATTACGACCATAAATGCCTTGTTCTCCTGTATACTCCCAGATCCCCACACTCCTGTTTCTCTCTCCTGAGTGAGCCTACCGCCCTTCCCCACCCCCCAAACTGGCAACACACAGCTCCCCTCACTCCTAATCTTTCCTCCAGTTCCTCCAGTCTCCTTACAAGAGATTGTAAGGAGTCCTTCCCTCCTCAAAATCTCTTCACTGAATGTTGCCTCCACTTCTGAGACGTCAATAAAACTTGACACTCACCTGAAGACACTTCTTTCCCTGCCCGTTTCTCCCACGTTACACAGATTACAAAAAGCCCAGAAATTTTACCCAGCTTCCCACTCCTGCTTCTGCTCCATTTCTTCCCATCTCATGCAGAAATCTCATTACTGAAATTTATGGCATCCAGCTATTTTAATTTTTCCATTCTTTGTGGCCATGACGTAGTCCACGTCCCAGATTTCCCAGTTTTTGTCACCAGGCTGTTTCCTCTCTCTCTCATGTCCCAACATCATCCTGGATGACTTCAGTGTTCCTGAGGAAAACTCATCCTACACCCTTGCCACAATTGCTTATAGCTTTTGCCTCTACTGAATTTTGACCATTTGCTTCTAGGGTTACACAGCAGGCTCTTTTATAACCCAGAACTCTGTGATCCTGAATTCCCATATTCCTTTCTCAGAACTCTATCCTTGCTCCTTTATTCCTTCTACTTGCTCAAGATCACGAACGCCTGACCCAGCCCCGCTCTTTCTGATGGCCCGTACCCCCACCAGACGTCATTCTTCTTCTCTAGCCTATCCAGACCCCACGGTGCATCATCTCAGCTATCCTCATAACTCCCTTGGCTACGAGTCCTTCAGCTATACCTGCTTGGCAAACTTCCAAGCCAGGACAAGGCCTCTTATCACCCATCTTCTCTACCCTTGACTGTGTCTACTGAGTTAGACTAGAGAAAAATCATAAAACCATGATGGTCTTTGTAAATTTATGGTTTACCACCTCAGCAATGGCCTCATTGTCAAAATTCACACAGGCTGTTCCCCCTCCCCGATGGACCACTCCTTCCACAACATAATTGTTTCTTTTTTGGCACACGGGCTTAGTTGCTCCGTGGCATGTGGGATCTTCCTGGAGCAGGGATCAAACCTGTGTCCCCTGCATTGGCAGGCGGATTCTTAACCACTGCGCCACCTAGGAAGCCCCAACATAGTTTCTAACTTAACAAGTTTATGCTGTCAGATGTGTTCCTTCCACCTCACACTGCCACCACCCTTACTCATGTGTGTACCTACACTCCTTTCCAACTCAGAGGAAGCACCATTCCTCTTCCCAAGGGCTCCCAGGAACAATTCTTTCCAATTCACTACTCCCAACCACAACCTGACCTCCACCCACATCGCTCCATTAAATTTCTCTTGCTAACGTTACCAGTGGTCTCACAACCAAATCCAACAGTCAATTCTTAGTCTCTTGACTTACCTTTTACATTTGATGCTGTAATCATTCCTTTCTTGAAACTCTAATTCACCTTATCTCTTGGACTTCCATCTCCTTAGTCTTGTTCACTTGAAAGCTTCCTCTTCCTCTGCCTTTAGTTGTTATTCATCAGAATTCTGTCCTTCCCTTTTCACTCCACATACTTTTCCTACATTATCTTATTCATGTCCGCGGCTTTTTCGCCCCACCCCGACTTTTCTCATTTTCTCTTACATGGACTTTTTAAATGGTTGGCTAACTGGTCTCCCTGCTTTATGTCTCACATCCCCCCGCCCTGCCCCCCGCCCCCATTCTGCAAACCTATCCTACACACTGCTGTCAAAGTTATCTAATATAGATTAGTGGTTCTCATCAAAATCCCCTGAAGAGTGTGTTCAAACAGAACTTCGTATGCACCCAGAGTTTCTGACTCGGTCAGGTTTGGGGTAGGGCGTGAACATCTCCATGTCTAACAAGTTCCCGGGTAGCTGATGTTCATGCTGCTGGCCCAGAAATTACACTTCCAGAACCCCTGACCTGAGAACTTTTCGGGTCGTCCTAGGTCCTCAGCTTAAAATCTCTCATTAGATGTCTCCTGTCTACAAAAGTCCCCAGCCTTCTGTCCACTTTAGAATTACCTGAAGTGCTTGTGAAAAGTGTGTATCACTGGGCTTCTCTCTCAAGAGCCTGACTTGGCAGAGCTGATGCAGTGCCCAAGGACCACGCCTTTGACAATCTGTGACCTACAAGATAATAAAAATCCAAACCACTTAATGTGGAATTCAAGTCCCTCTGTAATCTATTCCTTGCCTAGCATTATTGAACTATTAGTTAAAAACCTAGTGCAAATCCATGCGAGTTTTTATATGTTCTGTTCACACTGCATGAGCCCACCCTCCGTCATCTCTGTGGTAAACTAGTGCTCCTTCAAAATGCCTCACGTGTGTTACTGATGCAGTGACACATTCCCTGACGCTGCGGCTTCCCAGCCAAGTTGACTACTTTCCTGCACTCGTTCTCTCTTGCACGGACTTCCTTGACTGAGCCCCTTTGTGTTACAATGATTGAGTTACTTGTCTGCCTTCTAGTTAATGCCCTCTGAACTTGAGTATCTCTGGTCCTCAGCAGTATCCAGCATGTAGGAATTGCTCAGTGAACAGAAATGAGAGGGGTGGTGTAGAGGTAATTGATGGGGAAGGGAGGGAGGGAAAGCAGCTTAGGGAATGTAACATGGAATCAGGGTAAACAAGATATTGAGGATATTTCTGTCAGGCTAATGCCTGTGAACTACCCTCCTCTACTCTGAGATATTTACTCACTTTATGCCACGCAGGCAACTGGTCAAGCATCTTTCCTTTTCCAGTATCCTAAGTTCACCTAACTGATCTTTTGCTATACCACTTTTTCCCACACACCATTTCCCAATAGTTAACAATTATAAAAAAGGCCATTCTTTAAAGGGGATGCATCTCGCCCTATCACTAAACAAAGATGGTGTCCTTTCTTTCATGCGATCCCTAAGTAACAGGACACACAGGTAGCTAGTCATTCTCTCCCCCATCTGAATGTGGCATCTGCAAATGCCAGCTGAAATGGGCAGGAGCATGATGGACTGAAGGGTTTTAGCTCCCTGACGCTGTCCTATCTGGAAGGAGAAGGGGGGCACTTTGCAGTTCCTTTCGTCAAAATTAATTTCTATTTATTATATTCACTCATTTATCTGGCCAGGCTGGCATCTGGTCCTCCTGTGCTACTTCTTTAGGGTATGGCCAAAACAGGTCAAACCAGAAGGGGGAATCATGTCAGCTTTCAAGACTAGTCTTGTATCTCTAATCAGTTATCTGGGCTACTTTTCAAGGACAGAACCAATCTGGGGCCATTGTGATGAGACATCTTTGGGCCCAGGCCACCCATTATGCTCTTAGCTGTCAAGTAATCACATCAAAATGTTAGTCAAAAGAAGCATGTCTTCAAGATCCTAAGGAAAGAATATTGAGATGGCAGCTTCCCACCTTCCCCTACTCTAAGAACCACTTTACAAAAAACACACAACACACTGGCTATCTTATTTTTCCAATGTACCTGAGGACACTCCCTGCCTCTGCTGTTACTGTAACATGGAATTCTCCTCAGTCTTGCTTCATCTGATCTCTGCTCAAAAATCATCTCCTCAAAGATGCCTTCTAGCAATGCCATTCCTAGCACTATTTCCTTGCTCTGACTCACCTTCTCTTTACCACACTTATCACTACTGCTAGAAGACACTATATTATCTAGGTTTATTTACAGAATATTTTGCACCTCCCACCCCTGACACTATAAGCTCTCTGCGGTAGGGCCTTTGGTTTTCTTACTCAGTGCTATATCCCCAGGGCCTAAAATAGTGCCTGGTGGTTAACACATATTTGTTGAATGACTGAATACACTTGGATTGAATGCCAAATAACATAACTTAAAAGAAAAAAAAAAAAAAGCATACCCATCAAAATATTTAAGGAAACAATGGTTACACATAGCAGTCACCTTGGGGAGCTGTACACACACCTACTCCTCACAATGCTGCCTTTGCTGAAAACCTGTTGGGAACTCTTCTGCAAGAAGTATTTTCAGAGCCAGTTTATGAATTACATGGTTTTTTTTTTTTTACTTCATAAGCCATATTGTGTCCCACAGTTTAAAAAAGCTAAAGTGAGCACAGAAAACAAATGAGAATATATGTCAGGCTCTTAAGACAAGGCCTGAGAAATTTAGATGTCTAGTGACATCAACTGACTATATATATCACTCCTCAAGAAAATGGACTGAAAGGGGTTAATGCTCACAGACATAAAGGTTCTGGAGTATGAAATTTAAAACACACACAGATCAAACTACCTGAGGACAAAGAGGTAACTTCTCATATTTCACTTCTGCTCATAACTCTAAACATGCCACACTGTAGGGGGGTTGCTGCTAGACCATCCATTCCTCCGGTCACTTGGTGCCTTCCACCTGCCCACACCCCAGCCCAGGGGATCTGTGCTCCTCTTCTCCCACTCATCCAGTCACACACCAGCTCCTACACGAGTCTGGACACTCTATTCTGTCCTAAAAAGTATTATTTCGAAACAGCTAACAATAAAAAGAAAACCTTTACTAGCGAAAGAAGTGAAAGAACAGGGAAAATGAGAGCAATATCCTGTTCCAGGATAAGAGCTTACACACAAGTGTCTTTAAATATCACAGGGCAGACAGAGCACTGAGTTCCTACCTTATAAATGCTTCCTCCCAGTAGGTAATAAAGAGAACCCCACCAGGACTAAAACCCACTTTTGCCCCATGCATTCCAGTACTATCTGCCAGTCAAAAAAAAAAAAAAAAGACAGTGAGTACTGTCAGGCAACTCCACTGATGTCTCTTTCTGTAGCAATAAGGCCAACTAAGGACTGATAATGAGAAGGACTGGAAGGAAAGTAGACACACAAAAGGTACTGTGTCAAGTGATATATGAGATGTGTTCATAAATGAATGAGTTATTCCAGAGCCATACAAACAAATCAATCTCTTTACTGGAGAGGCACACCTCTCCTCTGTATATTATTCAAATATACTAACACATGAAAGATCACATCACCTTGTTTATGGATACATTTAATATCCCTTGCCCTTCCCACCTTTCAAAACATAATAGTATACAAAATATAAAATATCTTAAATATTTATAAAAATCGCAAGAAAAAAATAGAACGTATGAAAATATTTTTATCTGAGTTCTCCCTCACTGTTGAGAGGCAGCTTAGTTTGCCTTGAGTTCGTAACTGTTGAGTGGATAGGAGTATGCCCTGCCTAATACTATCCTGTCCCGGAGGAGTTTAAATAAAACATAGTAGTTGCAGAAGAGGATGAGAGCCATGGAAAGTGTGTGGTTCCACTTCTCCGATCGCAGCAAGGAATAGAGCTGGTAGAAGACAACACTGCCCTCAATAAGGATAAGCAGATTTAACAGCCTTAATGGACGATGAAACAGGAACTGTAAGGAAGTTAAAAAGCAAAATGTTATTTCATAGAAAAGACTGCAGTTATTCTCACCTTTTTATTCTAAAATCATTTCGTATTTACAAGTTCCTGTGTACACTAACAAGTAGTTCTGCTTACTGAATATCAATCAGGCTATTTCTTGCTAAAGAGACCCAAACCCTTTCTTTTTTGCTCAAGGAATAATGAAATGCATTTTATTTTAATGCCCCCAAGACATGAAAAGGGATTATATCCAAAAGAACTCTGCCTCAAAAATTTTTCCTAGACTAGACCTTAGGTATGTATTTTATTTGAGATAACCAAAAGTATATTTATTTATCTAAGACTGGGGCTGGATAAAGGACCAAACAGGAAATATTTTAGAGTCTGCAAGTCAAGAGACAAAAACTGAGGATACTATATATAGGTAACTCATAACCACTTAAAATGTAACCACTTAAAAATATAAAAATCATTGTTAGTTTGTAGACTGGTCTAAGACAAACACCTACACTAGACAAGTCTGGAGGGAGCAGTGGTAATATAAGTTGAAATATCAGTGCAGTAATTTAATTTTTTTCTTCAGCTGTTACCCACCGTGCTGTCTGTTCTATTTTGTTTAGTTTTTCTGGATATTGAGAAGTAGGGTGTACAAAGACAGAACAATGAGGAGGGAAGGAAGGAAAAATGAGAATTAGAGTTTGGCTAAAAACAGAGCTTACTGTTTTCATTCCCACCAAATTCTTCACTCTAAGGGGCTAAATCCTAGTTGACTAATAAAAATGTATTATAAATAGGAAGATAGAGGTCCTGGATTGCAAACTGTGGTAATGGTAGTACATCAGACCTGAAAGAATAATTCAGACCTCAGGGCTCAAATCTGAGAATAAAGCCAAATCACCATGACAGCTCTGAAAGGTAACTGGGTTCTCAGGATCCTTCTGTGGGAGGAAGAGCATGTTTAACCCGGGTTTTATTACATGATCTCCAGTAATATCATGTATAAAAATGGCTCAGAATTAACATTCTAAAAAAAAAATTAGGCAATTTTGGATTCTGTAGCAATTACAACAATAACAATTAACTGTGTAGGTAAGCTATAAACTGAACGGGCAGAAATGTGAGGACCGCCACAGACATTAGGCACATCTTAAGTGACTGTTCTCAAACTTCAGTGTGCCTAAGAATCATTTCCAATTATGCAACTGATGCAAATTCCTAGGATCCTTCAGAGATTCTGACTCTAAGTGACCCAACCACCACTTTGAGAAGCACTGATTTACCTGCTGGGTCACGCAAAATCAGTAAGAAGTTAATCTCCTTAGTCTTTCTTCTATGGATTCCACCTGATTTTTCAGCTGTCCAATACTAGCAAGGAAAATGCTTATTTTTCAAGCAGAAAATTTTAATAAACTATCTGGTTACTGTAGGTTTTCAGGGGACTGCAAGGGCCAACAGATGTCCTTAATGGCCTGTGGAATTCAGCTGGCTGAATTAAATATTATGTGTAGAAACCAAATGCTTATGTAGTTGTTACCTGAGTCCACTGCTCCATTTTAAGGCAATCCCACAGCAGTCTAGGAGATTACTGTAGTTCCCTCATTCAAAGGCTTTTCACCTTGTCCCACCCTCCCCTACACGGTATTTATAAACACCCTGCCCCGATACAAGTTTCCAGTATTTAATTTAAAAGGCCCTTAGTTGCAAACACCCAAAGAACCAGAAAATTCCAAGTACTCTCATAAGGAACTGGAAGGGATGAAGAAAGGGATTCGAGTATCAAATAAATAAATAAATAAATAAATAAATAAATAAATAAATAAATAAAATCTCCAATTCTTTTTAAAAACATGATCTCCATTCAAAGGCAATGCACTGCACTATGGGCAGTTTTACTAAAAACAGTTCCCTGCATGTACCTTCTTTCCCCACTCCCATTAATCAGCTGGCCTTTCTCTTATAAGTAAATACTTTGCCTCCTAGAGCCAGAATTTCTGGAAAACTGAAAGATCAAATAGAACATAACCCAAGGTGTAAATTCAAATGGGACGGAAGCTGGATTTACTGGGTGTCTATTGCTTTTTCCTTTTAAACTTTTAAGCCTTTTTTCCTTTCAATCCAAGAAAAGGTAAAAGGCACAGACCACACCATTTGCCTGAGTTCCAAAGGGGAAGTCATGGTATTTCAAGGAGATAATATATATGACAAATACCAAAAAATAAAATCATCACATTATTACTATATTAAATATTGCTTAAAGATACACAGATATAAGGACACCACCAAACCAAACTATTACAAATAAAAGCTGTAAGATGAAAAATGGAAGTCTTAAATAATTGTGTACTTATTTCAAGTAATACTAGACTCAGCAAATTCCAGTGTAACTAAAGAAACCAGTCAAGCTATTAAAGTGGAGATATTGTTATTTCACCTTCAATCTCCAGTTCAGAAGATATTTCCAAAGCATAGAGGCCATTATAGTAGTAAAATAATTACCCTGTATTAATTTCCTAGTTCATACCACACACTGTGCTAGATGCTTACACATAGAGTGGCCTCCTAACACTTACTCCTATGCTTCTGTTTGAAAAGAAATAAGCGGTACTTGCATAAAAGCGGGCATGGGATACGTCTGAAGGCACTGCCACGTTGTAAGGCCCCATGGCTCTATATAAGCATCTGCTGTGTCGCACCAGCACCCCTTGAGGCCATATTGTATTTTCTGACCAACTAAGGGAGAAAGAAATGCAATGTTAACATATTGGCAGTTACAGATAAGACAGTGTCTGGCAAGGCCAGCTCTATTTCTATGGAAAGGATTAAGTATTGAAGGCTTCATCTGCCTGAATTCTGAAAATACAGTAATTCCATGGTCAAACTGGAAGGAGTCAGAAAGGATTTATTATAACTTCATTGCTATATAGTAGAGAGAAACTGCAAAGTTAACTCAGTGTCAAAGGACTTAAGAGGCTTAGGAGAACAAGCAGAAATAAAGGTGTAAGTAAGGCATCTATGAGCCAGAAAATCGAGTGTAAGCAGGTGGACTGTCACTTCAATCCCAAGTGAGCAGTCTACTGGTGGAAATGCTAGAGGGAACAAACAAGAAGAGAAAGTGGATGGTAATATGAGTAGTAGAGAAATTAACATATTATCAAACTAGCGTGACGTTTACTGCAGAATTACATCCCAAAAAGCTACAGAAAATCTGCTCATTTATCACACACTTCAAATGCTTCACATATGTGAGAAGCTATACAGAAGAACATAGAGACACACAAGGTACCAACACACAGACTTTCTTTTTACCGCTTTCTTGGTTTATTTTTATAGAGGTCTCTTTAGGAAAAAGAAGTTATGAAGAAGCGTCATTGTTTCCAGCACCAACGTAATGGAGTTGGGGCAGGGATGGGGATCTTCGGGTTAAGCTTTTTAAAAAATCTAAGTTAATTCATCTCTTCCTGATTTGGGGAAGGTTAGTTTCCTAGGGTAAGAACTGGGACAGCATTTTAAGTATGTTAAAGAAAAATTCTAGCACCCTGAAGCTTTCCAGTTCAGAAAATGTTCCGTCGGCCTTGCTCACACTTACCAGCATTAAAGTGATGAAACACCTCATGGCCATGTGCCATCAGGAGCCTGAAGATGTACAGTACTAGTACTGTGGATTGTATTTTCAATTTTTATTGAAATTTGTCCTTTGCCCACAGTCGGGTTTCTTTTCAGCCTGGCCCAATCTCTTTCAGTTCCTGGGCTTGAAGGCCTGTGCTAATCTGTATCAGACATCAAGGCAAATAATTGAAGGGAGCACTCTGAGGGGGAGAGGGGAAGGGAATGTCACCTCAATCTGTCCCACTTAATTAGGAAAGAACTTCTAGGTGATGAAATTTGTGAAATGTTCAAATTACAAAAAGGAGGAAGATGAAGATGGTCCAGGTCTGAGAGAAAGGCATGATGAACGGCTCAGAAGCAAGAGAATAAAAGGGTTCTAAAGTCAGTCATTCTGGACCATAGGGACCATGCAGAGAAATGACTGACAGGTGGACACAATGACACAATGAGAGAAATACTCAGAAAGAACTCAATTAGGGACAGTTTTCATTTGAATATAGGAAAGGCAGGGCAACATTCATCAGCAAGTTTAGGAAGAAAAGAAAAACACAAAGACGCAGGCTAAAATAACAGCAAAACAAAAAAAAAAACAAAAATAAACAAACAAAAATGCAGGCTAGGAAAATTACTAGAACAAATTTACATTTATCAGAAAGATGAGAAAAGCAAATTCCAGCCGCCTAAGTATAAGACAATTAGCTAGCAGCTATTTAGCTATGGCAATGAAGATGAGAAGGTGAAACTCACAGTCTTCTAAAGAAAATTAAAAATATATCATGACTCTTTGAATTTGGGCAAAGGGTTAGGACTGAAAGAAAACTCCAAGATTATAGTTTGGGAAACAAATGACACATTCTAGAGTGACCGGGCAGTTGAAAGGTAGCAGTCATTTAAGGAGGGACTGGGGAAGGGTGGTGGAAATGAGTTAATGTCCCCTGCGTTCAGTTTAAAGTGATGACAAGCACCCATGTAGACAAAAACCAAAAATTAAATGTTCAAAGCCAAGAACAAGAATGACACACAAAGCAAATAAACATGACCGGCAGCATGTAACAGGTGTTGAATGGTTTCATCCTCTAACCTACTCACATGTGCTGTGGAGCATTGCTGTAGGACCCATGTTCAAGCTTCTGCCACTTGCCCAGGTGAGCAGCTGATTTATGTAGCAAATCACAGTATTTGGATGGCAGCAGCTGTGTGGTGAGCATGACAAAGGCATTGATCCACACCATTATGAGGTGCTCACATGACCAGCGCATGTCATAGTACTGGGTGCTCTGGAAGAGATCAGAAGAGGGAGAAATGACCCATGTGCTGGGGAGCAAGAAGGCAGGGGTGGGTGTGGGTACATACGCCCTGCAGGCAAGCGCCACTCTGAGTCACACATGCATTTGTTGTCCTGCTGTCCGTGCAGAAAGTTCAAGAGCAGAGTCCTCCAAAATCCTTCAACCTGACTTTCTGGCTGTATGAGTTAGGGTGGGGAGGGAGAGGCAATTATACTTTAAGTGCTTCCTTTCTAGAAGAAGTGAATGCTCTCTGTGAATGACCACTCCAGCTGCAGATGTGCTTCTCAACGGGTGAAGGAAGGGCACTAAAATGACTCAAAAGATTTTGGGCCCAAGTGACATCCAGACCATTTTTCTTTTCTACTAAAGTAAATTAAAGTTTAAAGGTTAGATTAAATTCAAAGAAACTCCTGATAACCATGTTAAAATCAACCATGGTAGGCTGAATTTTACTGAAACCTCAGTCCTCTTAAGCTACCACATACTGGTACTAAGTATAAGTTTATTCTCCCCGGAAACTGGAAAAAAAAAAAGAAGTAGAAGGAAAGAGAAGAGAAGAGAAAAAAGAGAAAAGAGAAGAGAAGAGGAAAAACAGAAATGAGAAGAGAAGAGAAAAAAGAAAAGCAAAGAAAAGAAAGAGGGGACCACCACGGGTGCATCACAGATATGGAAATATCTATCCACCAACCAGGTATTAGTGCACTCCAGATGCAGCCGAACTCCACCATCCAGGCTGCCAAAGGGGAGACAGAGAAAAGGGGGATTAAATAAGAAATACCCAGTTTACGTTGTTCACACACAAAACCAGAAAGCACATAAAAGCAAGTAACCACTTACCTTCACAAAACACAGGGGGAGAAATGCAACATAGTAGGCACTGAAGAGAGAGTTGAAGAGAACTTCCTTGATTCTGTGGTTGAAATCTGCTTTCAGACATTCTACTTCATTGCGGATGAGGTCTGGAGACAGAGGGCAGCTGTGCGTGGGGATGGGTGTGGCATTATTAAACTGTTCTTTTAGAGACTCCAGCAATAAGGAGAGGAAGTCTTTGGATTTGGCCAAGCCACCCACAGCTGAGGCACTTTCCTCTACTGCCTGGTGCTGAACCACGTAGTTATAGTCTGTAAGAAGAAGGTGAGCCCTACTATCTTGGTGGAAACAGCAGAGAGGAACATACACACCAAACCTGTAGGAAAAAGGGAGTATGAAAATGAGACCACAGATAGCACCTAAGATCAGAGCTTAAAACTATGTTAGTAAAATAGTCATGATTCATCAGAATGAACGTAATATAATGGCGACTTTGCTGATGGTAAATTCATATCTGGGAAGCTCTTTAATTTCTTCCCACAAAGGCAATATATATTCACTGTAGAATAGGAAACTACAAAAAAATCACAATATAAATTACCTACAAATAATCATTTTTATAATTTTTACAATTGGGTGCACAAATTTTATACTTTTATACATTTAGCCTCACACAGTATAAACTGTTTTATAAACTGCTGTTTTAACTTTGGGTGTTTGATTATATAGCCTGCATGTATTGAGCATTTTCTCATGTCATAAAATATTTTTCTGTAACAATTCTAAAAGGTACTATAGTATTCTCATGTAGCTATACCATAATTTTTCTATTTCTCTCTTGTTAGAAACTTTGGCTGTTTCTTATTTTCCACTACCATAAATACCAATGGGATAAGTAACTTCCCACATAGATCTTTGTGTACATCTGCTATTTTTTGAATGGCTTGCCCTTCACTTCAAGTTTCCTCTTCTTAGTGAGGGGGCTCCCCAGCCCCCACAACTCCATCACCCACCATACCCCTAGAGGCACTCCTAGTTTCCCTTGCCTGGCTATTTTTCTCCACTGATCATATCACTCCATATATTTTACATGCTTATCAGGTTTTTTATTTTGGGTTTTTTCCCTTTGGTTTATCTTCCCCTCACTACATGTAAGCTCCAAGAACCAGAGATTTCAGTCAAGGATATAGCAGGCTGAAATATCCTTGATGCTATATCCTTGATGTCTAGAATAATGGCTGAAATATACTAGGCACTAAATAAATACTTGATGGATTAATAAAAACAATTCTAGAAGGACAATAAGTAAATTTTTATAGGTAAAATTACTTGGCTAAAGGACTGAAAATTTGTGAGACTTTTAAGAACTTCTTATAGTTGCTCCAAACTTTGGCTCCTTGAAAAAATTTTAAACACTTTCCCAAGCCCTCATTAAGTAACTTCCACATTGTAACCTAGGTATGTATTGTAAATAAAATGGTCATTTCTCAGACAAAAATTTAGATATTAAAAATAGCAAATAAAAAGACATCTTATTTAGTTATAAATTTTATTTAAAAAAATTGAACAAATGCCACTTGTTCAAAGTTTTCTACAGAGGAAGGAAGGATGAGCTTATCACTAAGTTAAGAGGATGGCTAGCAGCACTCTGTGATCTGCTGTGAATGTGCCCTGGAGTAGCAGGATGAGAGTGGGTCAATGCAGACGTATCAGACAGAAGAACTCACACATGTGCAAAATTGTGAAAGAAAGAGAAGGCTGCAAGTTCAATACTGCTGAAATACAAACTGCTCGTGTACGGGTGGGAGTGAGAGGCTGGGGTGTGTGCTAGATTGCAATGATGGCCCCATTTCTTTACCCTCCCCAGTAGTCTCACCCACTGGCAAGTGACTACACAGCCCTCATTCCATGTGTGAGGTGACCTTGCCTCATCTCTATACTGGGCTCAACAATGCGATCTGTTTTGGTCAATGGGATGGCAGCAGACATGCTAGAATCAGAAGCTTGAAGTGGGCTTGCACACTGAGGCTTCCCTCTTGCCACTCTGTCAATTTCATGTGACAATGTCCAGGCTAGCCTGCCAGAGCAAGAGAGACTTGTGGAGCAAAGCTTAGCGTTCCTAGTTGCCTAAACTGACAGTCACTCAATCCCACCTACGTGACTGAATCCAGCCAAGATCAGGAAAGCATCCTGACTTCCAGCTGATCCCAACACATGCACAATAAATACATAGTGTAGTATGCTACCATGGCTCTGTGGATGTTTGTTACAGCATCATATGTCAATAGATAACTGATACAGGAGAGCATCAAAGGCTTAGAGCATGGAGAGCTTTGTAAGGTAAAGAAAATGATTCAGTAAAGAATTTTAAGGAGGGTTAGTAAATATTTAGACATAAAATTTGTTTAAAGTACATGCTTATTTCATTGATAGTGATATAGAGAGCCTCCGAGAATAAGTAAATTTATTTACATATCTAAAAAGAAATGAAAAAGTTTGCTAGCCATTTTGATGATGGTAATCCTCTTCAGTCTGGCCAAAATATTCCTTGATACAACCATAATTAACCTTTTGAGTTAGATATGGTTAACCTTCTAAATGATTCAACCAGCTATTGTTGGTAAATAGAATAAATCATTTGTTTCCAACTCAAACAGCTGAAACATTAATCTAGAAATACAGAAACAACTGATGTAAAATATACACCTTGTAAGAAATCTGAATCATGAAAAATACTGTTTATAACAAAGAAAATTCACTCTGTATGAACTGCATTGACGAGTGACTTAAATAATTGTTTAAGCAATAAAATTAGAAGCTAACAGAGTACAACCAATAGAAAGATTCCTCCTGCCATCCATGGCCGCACAATCTCTCAGCATGCCTTTATTTTACCCTGTCACCACCCATATAAAGTCATGCTTATGCTGCAGCACCATAAACGGTAGAAAGCAAGGATTCTCAAACTTGAGCTAGCATCAGAACCATCTAATGGGCTTATTAAGAGACAAATGCTGAGCCATACTTTCTAGAGTTTCTATTTCAATCTACCCCAGTTTGGGGGAGATTCTGAGAATTTCTATTTCTAACAGATTTCCAGGTGATGCTGATGCTGCTGTTCTGGGAACCACATTTTGAGAACTACTGAATTTAGAGTAATGGTTAAGACAAGGGCTCTGGAATCAAAAAGATCTAAGACTGCTAATTGTCTGCCAATAGCTACTGCTCTCCTGTTTTTCCACAGCAACAGAATTTTTAGTTGAGATACAGCTGCCCTGCTAAAGACTTAATTTCCCAGCCTCCCTTACAATCTATCTTGCTAGGGAGGGTGGAGCAAAAACATAGCAGAAGTTTGGGTCCTGACACCATGCAGCTATCACAACTATCCAAGATAACTTAAATACACACTGTACAGGAGAGAGGAATAAACTTCTAACTTTTTAAAGCCCTAGTATTTTGGATCTGTTATAGCAGACTAAATATACTACCTCCTGGGTCATTGTGATGATTTCATGAGGTGATGTTTATAAACACCACCTAGCCCAAAACTTAGCAAGTAATAAGGGCTTAATAAATGATAGCTATCTGTTAACATCTAATGAAGAAGGTTTTAGCCAAATGCATACAAGTTAAAACTATACAAAATAGCTAGTTTGGTTATTTTTAGCCAAATTTAAAAAATTTTAAATTGACTAAAATTTTAAAAATGGAAAACATCAAATGCTGGGGAAAATGTGTAGCAACCAAGACTCTTACAGAATTGGCTGAAAGAATAAAATGGTATCACTTCTTTGGGAAAAAGTCTGGTAGATTCTTATAAAACTAAACATACTCCTACCTTGTGTCCTAGCAGTGCCACTCTTACATATTTCTCCCAAGAGAATGAAAAGGTATCTTTACAAAAAAAGACTTGTATAGGAATGTGAATAACAGTTTCCTTTTAATAGCAGTCAAAAGCTGAAAACAACTCAGGTGTCCAACAATAGGAGAATAAACAAACTATGGTATATTCATACAATGAAATATTACAGATACATGCAACCACACAGACAAAAACAACATGCTGAGTCCAAGACAGCTTGAAAGTGTACATATCGTACAATTCCACTTATATGAAATTCGAGAATTGGCAAACTAATCTATGGTGGGAAAAAAAAAATCAAAACAGTGGTTGCCTCTGGGAGGCAGGGTTTGGGGGTCTAACTGGAAAGGCACATGAAGGAACCTCTGGAGTAATGGTGATGTTCCATGCTGGATGAGGTTTTGAGTTACACAGATATATGCATTTATTAAAACTCAGCAAATGTACACAAGATTTGTGAATTTTATTCTACATGAATTTTATTTGGTGAACAGAGCTATGAAAATATTCCCCAGTGGCAGGAGAGCCATACCTCTCAGGGATAATCTTAGTTTATGTCTATTGTCCCAACTGTATCCCAGTTTAGAAAATAAATTTTTTTCAAGAATTTTTATTGAGATATAACTGACATACAATAAACTGCATATATTTAAAGTGTACAATTTGATATTTTTCTTCTTATTAGTAATGCATGTATTGCAATCCCAATCTCCCAACTCATCTCCCCCAACTTTCTTCCCTTGGTGTCCATGTTTGTTCTCTACATCTGGGTCTCTGTTTCTGCTCTGCAAACCAGTTGATTTGTACCATTTTCCTAGATTCCGCATATATGCAGTTATATACGACATTTGTTTTTCTCTTTCTGACTCACTTCACTCTGTATGAGTTTCTAGGTCCATCCATGTCTCTACACATGACCCAATTTCATTCTTTTTATGGCTGAGTAATATTCCATTCTATATATGTACCATATCTTCTTTATCCATTCCTCTGTTGATGGACATTTAGGTTGCTTCCATGACCTAGCTATTGTAAACAGGGCTGCAATGAACATTGGGGTGCATGCCTTTTTGAATTATGGTGTTCTCTGGGTATATGCCCAGGAGTGGGATTGCTGGGTCATATGGTAGTTCTATTTTTAGTTTTTCAAGGAACCTCCATACTGTTCTCCATAGTGGCTATATCAATGTATATTCATTCCCACCAACACTGCAAGAGGGTTCCCTTTTCTCCACACCCTCTCCAGCATTTATTGTTTGTAGATTTTCTGATGATGCCCATTCTAACTGGTGTGAGGTGATACTTCATTGTAGTTTTGATTTGCATTTCTCTAATAATTAGTCATGTTGAGCAGCTTTTCATGCCTGTTGGCCATCTGTATGTCTTCTTTAGAGAAATGCCTATTTAGGTCTTCTGCCCATTTTTTGATTGGGTTGTTTGTTTTTCTTGATACTGAGCTGCATGAACTGTTTATATATTTTGGAGATTAATCCTCTGTCTGTTGATTCGTTTGCAAATATTTTCTCCCATTCTGAGGGCTGTCTTTTCGTCTTGTTTAGTTTCCTTTGCTGTGCAAAAGCTTTTAAGTTTCATTAGGTCCCACTTGTTTATTTTTGCTTTTATTTCCATTACTCTAGGAGGTGGGTCAAAAAAGATCTTGCTGTGATTTATGTCAAAAAGTGTTCTGCCCGTGTTTTCCTCTAGGAGTTTTATAGTGTCTGGCCTTATATTTAAGTCTTTAACCCATTCTGAGTTCATTTTTGTGTATGGTGTTAGGGAGTGTTTTAATTCATTCTTTTACATGTAGCTGTCCAGTTTTCCCAGCACCATTTTCTCCATTGTATATCCTTGCCTCCTTCGTCATAAATTAGTTGACCACAGTTTATCTTTGGGCTTTCTAACCTGTTCTATTGATCTATATTTCTGTTTTTGTGCCAGTACCATATTGTCTTGATTACTGTAACTTTGTAGGATAGTCTGAAGTCAGGGAGTCTGATTCCTCCAGCTCTGTTTTTTTCCCTCAAGATTGCTTTGGCTATTTGGGGTCTTTTGTGTCTCCATACAAAGTTTAGGATTTTTTGTTCTAGTTTTGTAAAAAAAATGCCATTGGTGATTTGATAGGGATTGCACTGAATCTGTAGATTGCATTGGGTAGTATAGTCATAGAAAAAAATTATATGGTCACTCTAACCATTGATTTTTCCAATTTTCTGAACTCTTGCTTTATATTGAAGAATTTCATTTCCCTCCCTTTTATACCATCATTTGCATGGCCCAAATAATTTAAGACTTACTAATAAAACAATAAAACTGGAGTACTCACGGGTAGCCAAGGAAAAGGAGATTCAGGACTGAATGGCTTCGGAAGAGATTGACGAGTGTCCAACAAAGTACCCATCCACACAAAGTAAGTAGCACCAAGCGAGCTGATATTAGAACCATGTAGTGAATCATCGATGCTGCACCCGCCTTGGTGGCCTGTAAGTTTGGAAGCACCAAAAAAGAAAAGTTTATAAATGACCCTATTCAAAAGCAATGTGACTCAAGTAAGGACTCAGTAGATTTAGCGGAAGATAAACATGAAAAAAAAAAAAAAAAGGAATGAACAAAGAAAAGAAGAAAAACTGCCTATCCCACCTTATCATCCTCATCCTTGAAGATTAAATCTCTCCAGGCACAGTTAGCTGTTTCCTCCTTGTATTTCCAAAGAGCCTCACACAGACCTCCTTTAAGTTGCTATGATATCATCTAATTTATTTACACTGGGGCTTCTCAAAGTATGTTCCATGAACCACACTCATCAGAATCACTGGGACTGCTTACTGAACATACAAATTCCTATCGCCTTTCATCATCAGATATAGGGAACAAAAATCACAAGTCAAGGAACCTGTATTTTAACAAACCAACGAGTAATTTTTATATACTTAAAGATAGTGAGCCACTAATTTATCTGACTTCCGACTAGACTGCAATGGCCTCAACAGCAGCAACAGTGTTTCTATTTTTCTTTGAATCCTCTCCCCAGTCTGTCCGCTGAATTAATGTTTAATTACTGAAAGTTAAAAAAAAAAATCAGATTGTCTTTGACAAATTCCCATAAATGTTTCTTTTGTGACTTTGCAAACATGAAAATAATGCATGATCACTACTTCTAGTTCTTTACATCACAGCTGTTCAAATATTCTTTTTCAATCCCAGATCTTTAAAACTGATTAAATATCATAAGAAAACATACTTGTCTAAACATGAAGCTCTGAAATGTCATTTTCTTTCAAATTGAACTAGAAGGAGAGAATGAATGAAATGCAGAGGAAAACAACAGATTCCTATAACCTCTAAAACAGCAGTGTCAGAACTCAGAAAAACAATTCTCTGGTGTCAATAGCACATGCGGAAAGAGGAGTTTTTCAGGTCCCTCCTATATATCCATCGTTTAGTTCACCCAACATACTACACAGCATATGTAATATGTACACAATATATGCTATTTGTGTAGATAGTTATAAACGCAAAGAAGCAGTTGAATTAAACTACGCCTGAGCCTCAAACTGTGGTGCAGGCTCAAGCTGTTCTCAGCCACAGCAGGGCAAATAGTTGCATATCACTCCCCTGATACACACCTCATGCCAATGTACCTCATGTGTCAAAGTCAAGGGAAGGCATTTAAGCCACTGGAATTACGCCACTGCCTCCATTCTCAAATGTTTAGGATTAGTAATAAAAAAGGCTGCTTTTACCCAGTGTCACCAGAGTAGCAGAGCTTCGATGTATTCATCATTTTTGCCTTATTCTGGAGTCCAAGCTCTTAACCACTGTGCTACCTATATGTGACAGATACTACACCAGGTCCTGGGGACACAGTGGCCACCAAGACAAATAAGACCTCTTTTTGAGGTCTTTATGAGGCTGCCCAACCAAGAAAGACAAGCATGAAACCTAAATATACACAAATAATTATTTTTATACTTGGGCTGAGTGTGGTGAGGAAAAGAGCAGGTTGCTACTGGAGAGTAAATAACAGGAGACCCTAACCTAGGGAAGGCTTCCTGAGGAAGTGTTATTTCAGCTGAGATCTAAAAGATAAGCAAGAATTAGCCACACAGGAGGAGAAAATATTCCTAACACTATGTTAAGTGAGAAGTACAGAATATAAAACCATATATATAGATGGTCCCAAACAGCCAGACAATATACAGAGACAGTCCTAAAAATACATGTATATTTTTTTTCTTGATATGCATATAAAGATTAGAAGGGTATATACGAAAAAGGGATTCTCTCAATAATGAGAAAATATTTTTAAAATAAAAATCGGGAGGTAATTCCCTGGTGGTCCAGTGATTAGGACTCCAAGCTTCCAATGCCAAGGGCCTGGGTTCAATTCCTCGTCAGGGAATTAAGATCCTACAAGCCGCACAGCATGGCCAAATTAATTAATTAAAAAATTTTTTTCTACTATATATTTTAGTGTTTTCAATTTTTTTTTCAATAAAATGTACTACTTTTCTATTTAGAAAAACAATTTTTTAGAAAAAGAGTGGCCTACAGTTGGTGAAAGAATGGTTGAATAACTTTTGGTCTTGTAGACCAGAAGTAGAGAAGCAGAATTGGCCTGGAGGTAAATAAACAGAGTTACGTAGTTGGAGAGGGATTCCTCCGAGAATAGTATTTGGCTTTCTGAATTAATTACCTCCAGCCTCTCCTTAAAAATGATTGGTCTTTCTCAGGGTAGGGATCCTTTCCGTGGTATAAGCAAAAAAGAAGCACACATTTTAATGGAAGGAAGGAAAGATGACTTATGATGGGTCTCATCCATTTAATTTATGTATTTTAGGAAGACAATCACTATACAGCTCTTATTTCAAATATTTGAATAGTAATGTATTCACGTTACTGAAAATAAAAAATGCGTAACAATGTTTGTAGTGAAGTTTCCCTCCTACTGGTCCTGTCTCCCAGTCATCAACTAGACAGGCTATAACTAGTCTGTATGTCCTTCTAGAGATAATTTATTCACACATAAGCAAATATATTGATATTTTGTTCCTTCCACCTGCCTTATTTTAAACACAGTTTTGTCATTTGCTTTTTTCACTATCTTAAAAGTCAGTACATGAAAACATTTTCATCTTTCTCATGGATGCATGTTATCCCATTATGCAGATAATGCCGTAATTTATTTAAACATGCCCTTTCTGACGGATTAAGGTACAGATTTAAGTCTCTGACTAGAAATCTGTTCAAATTGAGCTTAAGCATTTTGTTCTCAGTAAGAATTATAGGATTCTTTAGATAATGGCTAATATACTCTCTAACTAAGGTCATGCAAAAGCTAAAACTATTCTTAAGCCATCAGTAAAAGAAACAATAGAGTCCTTCAAGTTATATATCCCTTGTAGCTCCAAAGGAGAAACTTCAGAGATGAAGGGTTTACACACTAACTGGACATACTAATTTGACATACAGAAGTACCATTTTGAAGTAACTGAAGAGATGAAACAAAATCATTCCCTGCCTGTTTTAACAGATGTAAACACAAAACCCCACTGACTTCCTCTAAAGAAAGAACAGAGTTTCTCACTATATCCAAAAGCAAGCATCTATTTTCATGACCTAAATAAAGACCTTGGGGTAAAAGGTTATAGACAGCCTTTCTCACTGTGAAAAACCGACAATCATTACTACCAATGTTTTAAAGTTAACTTCAAATGCTTTCAGATTATGACTTAATATCTGCAATTATTCTGTACTCAAAAAAATAAGGTTCCTGAAAATCAGAGCTTATAGACAGACTTTCTGTGTATGTTTTAGAAGAAAAGAGTTGACCCTAAGTGATTACACCAATGATTCATTCAAAATTTCACAATGAATTATAAACTCCAAGATTAAAATTATTAGCCACTCTAGCTAAGTTAACTTTTGTTTTTGTAATCATTTATAGGGCACAAGATAAACCTTAAAAAAACACATTTATCTTCCTCTCTGGGGTTTACAAATATAAAAATTATTTTAGCAATGGCCATTTCATAAAAAGATCATATTAACGTCCCAATTCTTTCCTCCACTGCCCACTAAGGTTAGGTGCTAACCTTCAAGACTAGTCCTATGCAAATGTGGATGCTGTTATTTTAAAATTCTAAGTTTTAGTAAACTCAAACAAATGTCTCTTGCTAGCCACTCCACAAATGGTATATAAATAATTTCAAGTGAATGTTACTTGAAACAATGTTTTAGATACAACTGTTTATTTACATACAACTCTTCTTAACAATAGTTACCTAAAATCCATCTTATTTTTACTGTAACTATCAAAATTAGAAAGATTGCACTGGAGAGCTCAGAAGCTAGAATTCATTAAGCTCCTACTGGACAAATGAGATTTCTAACAGTTCAGTTAGAAATCACATTTGAATTTTAAATATACTGTAAGAAAACCTTTTAAAAAGAACTAGCACAATTCATGAAAAAGTAAAGAAATTCATTTATAATTGCATTCAAATTATACTTGGACATTTCACATTTTCAACCTGAACCCATTCTAGTAACTAGCTCTAGCTACAAGTAATAGAATACAGTGAATGAGCTGTTACCTCTGAGATGAGGGCCCATACAAGCCTCCTTGCAAGCATCACCGTGATGAATGCTGCCAGGTGGTAATCAATGAGATGAAAATTCTATAAGAGAAACAAATAACTGTATAAGAAAGAAATACGTGTATCCATTTGGAACTACTACATGAAGAGGTCTGCCCCCTCAAAAGATCTTCCTATATCATCTTACACTTACAGCCTAAAGGAGTTTGAGAGACCCTGAAGAGACTACCTACCTTCCACTTCTTTCATGACAAACTGCTTTAACTTTTCAAATACTATTTTAAACTATCTGGAATGTAATCTTCTCTTTTTTTGAAAGTTTACTGTATTAAAAGGAAAAGATTACAGTTTTGGGTTAACAAGTGATAACCTGCAGAATTATGACAAGAATAATTTATCTAAAATGCCATATTTATAATGAGTGTCAAATTTAAATTCCCAATCTTCAAGAGTTACTGTTGGTCTCTCTTTATGAAAGCTTATATTAATCTAACTGGGCATCTATTAACCTAAACTCCCTACTCATTGATACATTCAGTCTTTCCCCTTAACTTGATTTAGAAATATGTCTTATGTTTGATCTCTTCTTCCTATAAAATGATAGCATTTCCTAGATGCTGTGTATGGTTGCTTTTAGTCCTAAGTCTGTATATATAACTGTGATAATAAACAAAATGAAAAGTCATCAGCAACAAAAAAACTGGGATGTTTTCATTTTGATGGTCAAAAGGTCTCTAAGTTTCCACAGTCCTCCTTGCAGAATTTCTCAACTCATTCAAAAAATATGAACTGGGCACCCACAACGTGCCACGTAGTCTTCTAGATACTGAGGATACAATGCTGAAGAACGGTAGACGAGATTCCTGCTCTCTTGGATCTTACTATTTACTGCAGTGTGAGAGGGAAAGGGGATGGCAGAGATTACTAGCTGTTTCTTCTGCCATCACAAAATTTAACTGGACACTGCCTCCTATCTGACTAAAGGTTCACTTCTCAGCCTCCCTTGCAATAAGTACTTGCAGCTAAGGGATATGAGGGAAAGTCATGTGTGTAACTTCCAAGCCATGTCCTTAAAGGAAAGAGCTGTCTCTTTCTCCTTTCCTCCTTCCTGCCAGCTGCATGTGATGACAGAAGTTGGAGCAGCTACTTTGGACCATGGTGTCTGGAAGAAGCATGCTGGGGGTTACAGAGTAACAGATACAAAGAGTTGCCACACTGGCCTTACAGCACCTACCTAATTTTTATTTAATAGGGAAATAAGTTTCTGTTCTGTTTTAGATACCCTGTTACAGCAGCTAAACCCACATCTTAAATAAATTTTCTTAACGGGGGAAGGCAATGGCAATGAACAAGCTAACAAGCAAAAGTATTTCAAATAGTGATGCTGCTGGTAAGAAATAAAACAATAATAACTGGGAAGGGAAGCGCAGAACCAATTTAAACTGGTGATTAGGGATGGTATGTCAGAGAAGGTGGCATTTGGGTTGACAGCTGAATGACAAAAAAGCACCAGCCATGACAAGGTCTGGGGGCAGAGAGCTCCAGGCAGAGGAAAAAGTAATCACACAGGCTGTAAGGCAGGAAAATATATGCCTGGTATGTCTGAAAATCAGTAAGAAGGCTGGAATGAGGTAATGATCAATAAAAGATTGAGTTTATATATTTTTTTTCCTAAGGGGAAGTCACAGGAGTGTTTTAGGCAAAAGATGCCATGATTCTATTTGTATTTTAAAATTATCAAGCTGATTGCTGCGTGGAAAATATACTGTATTGGGGAAAGATCAGTTAAGAAGCTGCTGCTTTTAATTCCGATGAGAAAACATGATCGACTGAACAGGGTCAGTAGCAATAGTGATGGAGTAGCCAGATTTGGGATACGTTTTACAGGTAAAGCAGTCAGAATATCAAGAGAGTGGCTTACTGCTCCTCAGACCATTTCCTTTTCCCTCTCTCTCTCTGTTTGGATTCTAACAATTATTTATCCCTTCTTAGTTTTGAGACTCTTCCTCATTCATCCTACTCCTCCAAAATAATGCAAGCAAACACACTACACCCCCTAGCTAATGTCTGGGGGTCTTATTTATGTGTCACCAGTCCATCTAAGACATTTTTTATATCAAAAAATTTAAGTACCTAATGTAACTCACTGTTAAGTAAATTTTGTTATATTCTATATCATTGAAAACTAGTCATCTACTTATGATTAACTCTTTATAAACCCAAATATTTGATTAATCAAAGCACCCCACTCCTGAATATTCGGATAACTTACTATACTACTTTTCGCTTTTATGTTTCTTAGGGTTAAGACTCACTCAGTTAACTGCTTAATAGCGAGAATGATACTTTACATATTCAGGCACCCACATTTTTAGGCATCTTTTTGATAATTATTAAGATCTTGAAAAGGAAAAAGAAAAATGTAATATATAAATCTGACAAATTTTTGAGTCAGGCATGCCTAATAGAAGAAAACTTAAAAGAGACAAACCATTAGTGAGATGGAAGTCCCTTGGCGAGCATCCCAGTCAAGCTGCCACCTGCTATGCTTGAATACCTTCAGTGGTGGGAAGTAATTAGGTCTCTAGCAGCCCATTCATCTTTAACAGCTTACTGATGCAGGCCCTCAGATTCACGGGCTAAAATTTTATTTGCTATTCCACATGTTATGTTTAGTTCCACAATTAAATGTTAAGCTTTGTGTGATCAAGGATCACATGTGGCAGATAAGTTAGCCAGTCCACGTGATAACCTCCTTTAAGTGTGCCTTCCTCTACTGTAGAGACTGGAAAGCCAAAAAACTACATTTCCAAACTTTCTTGTAACTAAAGTTACTAGATTCGACTTAATTTCTGCCAACCACAAGGCATCACACATAAACTGAGTGAAGTGGAGAGCGGGGCAGGGCAAAAGGCATCCATTTTTGATGGCATGAGTCAGAGCAAAGGAAGCATAACTGTGCAGTCAGCAGCCATAGCAACAGCTGCCCAGTTGTGACAGGTGCACTGGTTCCTTCGTTTCAAGGCAACATCTGTAAGGGACTTTTACAGGAACTCTTGTCAGAAGTGGCTGACTGGGTAAAGAGCTCTTTGATTAGCTCTTTGATTAGCCTGAAAGGGAGAAGTTTCCATGGGATGTCAAAGTGGAAACAGTATAATGAACGAACCAACAGTACTCATGGAGTAAACACAGAATAAATACAGGAAGTAAAGCATAGCAGATAGGTCTGGATTTGAGTGCTCACTTTGTCACATGTGATTTTAAGCCCGTTTCGTAATTTCTAGGTCTCATATTTCTCACTTATGAAATGGGAGTCACAGAGCAGTACCTACCTGTTTTTACAAAGAATGAGATAATACTTACAAACAACATAGTAAATATTTTAATAAGTATTTACCAATGTCACTGTTAAGATACTGAGGTATTTACTTATAGAACTACATAGCTGGAAGAAGCCTTAAAGATCATCTAATCCAACCTCATTTTACAACACCATGGCCAAAGAAGGATGGATGACGTAGAGTTCCTACACTCAATAAACTCATAATCCAGGTAGGAAAAAAAATTATTTTTAAAGAAAGCACACAATTTGGCACTAAATCATCATAATTCTTAAATAAACTAAAATTTTCTTCATCTGGTATTAAGTAGCGAGATGGTCAATAATGGAAAGAAAATTCTTAATAGTTAATTTTAGGAACAACCAAGTGATACAAATATTCAAAATGAAAATGTTTACTCCCTTCTCATGCTATCTTGAATATTTTGGTCCACGTTTCCTTTCTATGTTCACCAGGCCAGGGAGGTTTTCTAATCATTTATAAGTCTCAGACACACATAATCTACCCAGGACAATAGTCTTTCTCCCAGAGCATATCTCCATTATCCATCCAAATCTGCCATTGCCAACCACTTACCTACCAGGTCACTTGGCTATTCTGAACTGTTATTTTATATACCCATCTGTGGAGAACCTTCTGTGCATCAAGATTACCATAGCACTCCTAAATAACTGGAAAGAGGGCAGAGAAACCTATAATATATTTTGATGTACTTCAGCAGAGATAGCTAGTTCTTGACTCATTTTATTTTTGTAATGGAACTGAATTTTTTCAAGGTAACAATGAACCCAGCTAAGGGACTATATTGTCCAACCTCCCTTACAGCTGGGAGTGAATACATGTGAAAATGATGTGAGCCTGGCCTGTAAGAAATTCTCCTTTATGCTTCCCTATGTTCTTTCCCCTTTCTGGTGAACAGGGACAGACCACAGCCACCTTGAAGCCACGTGTTGGAAGGTAGCAGAGTCTCTATTAGCCTGGGTCCCCTGCCAATGGAAGTGTGCTACTCTTGTCAACCAGGACAACTGCCTCAGACTGTTACTTGTTTGAGGCATTATACAATTTGGGGTTTATTTGTTATAGAAGCTATCATTACCCTAATACAGCCATCAAAGGGGTAAAGTTCTTGGAATATAATCATATTTGCACCTTAAACTTTCAATGAATTTAACATAGTATAGGGAAAGCTAAATATCAAAACCCTTCTGTGATACTGTTATAATAAACTATGTGAATGTTTTCTACATTTTCATTTATATTTTTACTACTTTTGGTTATGGACCAATCTTAAGACATTATATATATTCTGAAAGTAATCTGTGCTTTAATATAAAAACATTTTATTCCAAGAAAAATTAAGAAAAATAATCTCTACACATAAGTTTTCCAGTTAGTTTCTTGGCCAAGTAATATGAAGAACTTAAAGGCCTATTAAGACTTACCAATGAAGTACAAGAGGCAGGATGATTATAAGGATACCACCACACTGTTTTATAGATGTTGATGTACTGAATGAACAGAGCAACCAGCAAGTAGATGAAAAAGAGAAATTCAAAGAGCAGGCTCCCATCCACTGGCAAATCGGGAATTTGGCAATGACGAACAGGACCTGGGGTGATTAAGGCTGTGATAGGTGGGACCGGGAGGCCAACAGCACTACCATTCCTGAAAAGAGAAAACTATGGTTAATTCAAATGGTGATACCTTTCAGTGTCAAAGAGCATTAAAGAGGTCCTGCTTCCTTCATCATCTATACTTTAACTGTTGGCCTTCCTCAAGACTCTATTCTGGGACCTTTTGCTCTTCTCTTTTCCCTCTATACACTCTCTCTCAGTAATGTAATACATGGTCATGGCTTCCATTATCTCCTACATGCTGAAAACTAAAATTGCTCTCCATACAGCTCACTGCTGTGTTTTAGATCCATGTTATCAAGCTGTCTACTGGACTTCTCTATGTTTCTCCTCCTATGGTCCTGGCCCTAGTCCACAATGCACCTAGTTAGCTGCCCAAATCAGAAACCTGGGAGTTGTATTAGGAATTTTCTTCTCTAAATCATATACACTCCACTTTATAAATCTTTTTCCAAACTGTACTCTCCTCTCTAAACCCACTGCCTAAGTACAAGGAGTTACCACTTTTCACCTGCACTACTACAGTAATCTCTCTAAATTCAGCTCTACTTTCACCAAATCCTCCAACTGCCTTCAAAGACCTTTCAAAAGTGAAATTCTGATAGTGTACTCTCTTGCCTAAAACCCTTTAATGGCTCTTCACTGCTAACAGCATAATATCCAAAAATGTTTAGTCTGTCCTATGAGGCCCTCTGCTTAACAGACTAGTCTCATCTCTTATCACTCCTCCACATGCAGCCTATACACTACCCATGCTATTTGCTATCTGTGAATATACATGATACTCCTTGGTATACACCATTCCTTTTACCAGCAATGCCCTCCAAAACCACCTTCCTTAACCCTTCACAGACACATTTACAGACAAACTCTTTCAAGACTTTTAAAATGATCAAACATATCCTCTAAAAGCTGACTTTGACTCAATCAAAACTGATCCATCTCTCCTCTCCATCACCATTATACTTAAACTATGCCTTTATTGCACTTTTCATACTGTTATACAATTTTTTGGTATACATCTTTTTATCTATCAGATCATAACCTTAAGGACAAAGACAGTACTTATTCTAGTTCACTGCAAATATATACCTTTAGGTTGAGAAGACAGCAGACCTATAGTCATGAAAAAGAGGGAGATCTCTTAAAACACAAATTAAAATACAGAGTTGTTTTTTTTTAACTCTTTATTGGAATATAATTGCTTTACACTCTCGTACCAGTTTTTGAGGTACACCAAAGTGAATCAGCTGTATTTATACATATATCCCCATATCCCCTCCCTCCCACGACTCCCTCCCACCCTCCCTGTCCTGGTCCTCTAAAACATCACCCATCATCAAGTTGATCTCCTTTTGTTACACAGCAACTTCCCACTAGCTATCTATTTTACAGTTGGTAGTGTATCTATGTCTATGCTCCTATCTCACTTCATCCCAACTTCCCCTTCACCCCCCACCCCAGCCCCACGTCCTCAAGTTCATTCTCTACATCTGCATCTCCACTCTTGCCCTGTCACTGGGTTCATCAGTACCATTTCCTCAGATTCCATACATATGAGTTAGCATACAGTATTTGTTTTTCTTTCTGGCTTACTTTGCTCTGTACAACAGACTCTAGGTCTATCCACCTCATTACATATAGTTCAATTTCATTCCTTTTTATGGCTGAGTAATATTCCATTGTATATATGTACCACATCTTTATCTACTCATCTGTTGATGGGCATTTAGGTTGCTTCCATGTCCTGGCTATTGTAAATAGTGCTGCAGTGAACATTATGGTACATGTTTCTTTTTGGATTATGGTTTTCTCTGGGTATATGCCCAGGAGTGGGATTACTAGGTCATATGGTAGTTCCATTTTTAGTTTTTTAAGGAACCTCCAAACTGTTTTCCATAGTGGCGGTACCAGGAAATGTAGAGATTTTAATCCCTATCTTCTTGTTCTTTCTTCCAAGCTCTTTTATAGGTTGCAAATAGCTGGGCTATCTAAAATGATAAGATGGAGGACTTCCCTGGTGGTCCAGTGGTTAAGACTCCACACTCCCAATGCAGGGAGCCTGGGTTTGATCCCCGGTCAGGGAACTAGATCCCACATGCTGCAACTAAGAGCCCGCACGCCGCAACTAAGTGCCCACATGCCACAACAAAAGATCCTGCACACCACAACTAAAGATCCCACATGCAGCAATGAAGATTCTGTGTGCCGCAGGTAAGACCTAGCACAGCCAAACAGACAAATAAATAAATAAATAAATAAATAAATAAATATTTAAAAAACAAATAAAATGATAAGATGAGGGTAAGGAATAAAATTCCCCATTGTTTATAAGCCTGTGAATAGTTAGAGATCTAAGGATCTACTATTGATAACAGAACAAGGAAAAGAGGCTTGGTTTGGCCATTTCCAAAGAAGATTCTAGGGAAGGAACAATATTAGCGTTACCATTCTATGCTAAAATTTCCAAATATAGAATTCTAACATTAGTATGTGACATTTACAGTACTTTAGGTGACTCATGGGAATATAAACTCTGCTCATTCTGAATAGTTCAGGATACCATGACAGAAACTCAGGAGAGCTAACAGGGAAGAACAGGGATGGGGGGAGGGTCAGAAAAAATTATAAAAGTTTCTTCCCCTCATTCTCAGAGTACACTCCAGTAGGACAAGCTTACCAAGGAGTAGGCTGTGATCTACAGTAGGTCTCAAAACCTTATCTGCTCAATCATAAAGCAGTCACTAATACACCACTGCCCTCTGACCTGTTCTGGGAGATGGGCCACAGCACCACACAACTCCAGGTGTTATTTATATAGAATAAAACATGAAAGGTGCCCTCTGGAGTTGTTTGAATTGGTAGACTTGAATGGAGAGAGTTAATTCCAGCAGCCATTCTATTCTAGTGAGCATCCCTCACTCAATTTAATCATAAAATAAGGACACAGAAAATTCTGATGAGGAGCCTCTATTCTAGAACAAATAAAATTTCTTATTGCTCTTCAGTCAAAATTACATGCTAAACCATTTGTTATGATTTAAAGGTTAAAAAGGTTTTTATAGACTTTTCCTAAGTAAAGCAGACTAATGTGCTTCTGCCATTAACAAAGTTAATAACACTCTAGGCTTCAAGAAAAATATGCAAAACAAAGTACGAAAGACCAATATTTGTGGAACTACACTTGTGGAACTACAATGACCCAGCAATCCCACTCTTGGGCATACATCCAGAGAAAACCATAATCCAAAAGGACACATGCACCCCAGGGTTCACTGCAGCACTGTCTACAATAGCCAGGACATGGAAGCAACCTAAATGTCCTCTGACAGATGAACGGATAAAGAAGATGTGGTACATATATACAATGGAATATTACTCAGCCATAAAAAAGAATGAAATAGGGGAGGGTGGGGGCACTCGAGGTGGGAGGAGTCAAGAAAGGGAGGGAATACAGGGATATGTATATAAAAACAGATGAGTGAACTTGGTGTACCCCCAAAAAAATAAAAAAATAAAAAAAATGAAATAATGGCATCTGCAGCAACATGGATGGACCCAGAGATTATTATACTAAATGAAGTTAGACAGAGAAAGACAAATATCATTTGATATAGCTTACATGTGGAATCTAAAAAAGGTAAAAATGAACTTATTTACAAAACAGAAATAGAGTCACAAAATGTAGAAAACAAACTTATGGTTACCAGAGGGGAAAGGGTGTGGAGGGATAAATTGGGAGATTGGGATCGACATGTACACACCAGTATACATAATAAAACTGATAACTAATAAGGACCTACTGTGCAACACAGGGAACTCTACTCAATACTCGGTAATGACATATGGGAAAAGGGTGGATATATGTATAACTGATTTACTTTGCTGTACAGCAGAAACTAACACAACACTATAAATCAACTGTCCTCCAATTAAAAAAAAAAAAAAAGGATACACTCAATCCTCCTCCCTCTTATTTGGAAAAGCGCTGCTCTTCTGTACATCCGTTAAATTCCTTCCCTAGTTCCCTTATCACACTTATCATTTCATACAGTATTGAAATATTCTCTCCCCTGCTAGACGATAAGCCACGTGTATTCAGAAATCAAGATGTTAGGGAACTACTGACCAAAACCACCCACCCTGGCCAAGCACAATAACAACTACTCGCATGAGTTGTCTCTTCGCAGGAGATACCAATAAGGAACACAGTGCTGCTGCTGAAAACTAACTGGGAGAATTTCGGAGGCATCAAAAGGAGGAAGGAGATGCCAGTCCATAATACGTCCCACCAACCTCCCAGAAACCCTCATGCTAGAATCCATCTTGGCTGAGAGATGTATGCACCACCAAGAAGACCAAATACGGGCACAAGCAAGATGATGGCCAGAGACAACCTAGAAAGCTGACCCCGTTACCATAAAACCTGAGACTGTGAGCCATGCAGCAGAGCAGTTCTCCTGGGCTCCCTTACCCTGCTGCTCTCTGCCTGGGTGCCCCTTTTGGTTCGTCAGTTAAAAAAAAAAAAAAATCTAAATTTGTGATATCCTACACAAGCTTGGCTATTCTACTTCGAGCCAAAAGACAAAAAGACAAACATCAAATAAAGTGATCCAGAGCATCAGAGGTAAAGAGGAAAGTATTCCTATATGTATGTTCAAAGTTTGAGAGGAGATATGATCAAAGATCTTAAAACCAAAAAAAAAAAAAAAAAAAAAAAAAAAGAAAAGCTAAAATAAACAGACTTGGTCAATACATCTCAGAAAATTAATTATAGAGGTATCATTTAAGAAAAGTTAAAAGTATGGTTCCTCTGAAAGAATATAAAATAGATTCAAGAAAAGCAAAGTGACACACAAGTTTGAGATACAATATGGGAGAGTTCTAGTCCCAGATATCCTACTAACCAGTTGCGGTTTTTGAGAAAGTAACTTTATATCCCTGAGCCTCAGTTTCCTCATCTATAATACAAGAGTTGGAAAAGATTCTCTTTAAAGAACTCTTCTCAATGCTAACATTGAAGATCCTCTTTCAAACCGTGCTGCAGGTCCCCAAGACTACGCCTAAGCTTGATGATTCACTAGGAGGACTCGTAGGACTGCGCCTATAGTCGTGTTCACAGCTACCATTTATTACAGCAAAAGGATACAGATCAAAACCAGCAGATGGAAAAGGTACCAGGCAAAGTTCGGAGGAAACCAGGTGCAAACTTCCAAGGGTTCTTTCTCAGTGGAGTCATACAGGATGCACTTAACTCCTTCAGCAACTAGTTATGACAACGTGTGAAGTGCTGTGCACCAGGGAGATGCATTAGAGACGGAGCAGGTAAGGTTTTTACTGGAGACTAGCCATGTAAACACTCTTAACCTAGCACTACCAAAATTCCAGACTCCCAAAAGGAAAGCAGGTGTTTAGCATAACAATCCTTAGGAAGGACTGCATAATACAAGGCTGGCATGTGGGAACTTGACTGGTAAACAGTTCCCTCCACTGATACAAGTTTCCCGAAATAATGAGGGTGGCTCACTGTGCCTAAATTATTTGTGCAAACAATATGAATTATGGTGACCCCTGCTTTGTCCTTGTATGCAGGAAAACGTTAACACAACAGACCCAAGACTGGCTTTTACGGAGCTAGCAAGCAGCAGACTTAAGGTAAGCAAATGGATAAAGCAAGAAAAATATAAAGAAATAAAAAAGAACTCAAAGGGATAGAGAAAGCAATGATCATTTGGACATGTTCAGGTGATATTAGTAACTAAGCATACGCAAGAACAAAACAAAGAAAAAAATCACAGTCTTTCTCAAATAAGATTCTCCCTCAACTAAAAGCTCTCTAGAAAACTCAGCAGCTCACAGTTCTTTAGAAGGCAATCATCTAAGCACATAGTCCCAAGAACAAAGCCCTGCTCCCTACAGGTGGAAAGCAGGACACTATGAATTTCAATTTTGATTGTCTCACCAAACTACCTCTTTGACATATTAAAGTTTAACTTCAAACAGGTCACAAACACCTAACAGACAGGGGCAAATGCTCTTTTCTTCTGCTGATCTATGTCTTGCAGAATCAAGTATATCATCCAAAATTACATCACACTTAAGCAGTTATCTATTTCTCTCTTCAATACTCTACAGACACTCCAGAAATGAGTTCTCCTCATCCAGACATTGTCTTTCTTTATACACGTCCTCCCTAAAACTATACTCTAGGCCGTCTTAACACTGGTTTTATCCACACTTTTTATACCCTTTCCCCGAGTCTTGTAAAACAACCTAGTCTAATATATATACTACCAACTGTAAAATAGTCAGTGGGAAGTTGTTGTATAACAAAGGGAGTCCAACTCGAGGATGGAAGATGCCTTAGAGGACTGGGGCAGGGAGGGTGGGGGGGACTCGAGGGGGGGGCGTCAAGGAAGGGAGGGAATATGGGGATATGTGTATAAAAACAGTTGATTGAACCTGGTGTACCCCCCCAAAAAAATAAAATAAAATAATAATAAAAAAACAACCTAGTCTAGGTTGCATCTTTCCCATCAAGAAAGAAATATAAAACTGTCTTCTTCCAAAACAACCCCTCTAGGTAAAAATGGCACAAAGTAATCCCTCAATAATAGTTTTAGTGACTTTTCAAAACATGAGCAACTATTATTTTTCACTTTATTCTAATCTGCTGAAGAGTAAGTCCTTCCTTCCACCATGCCAATTAATTGTTCAAAAATATATATGTTTAAGGAGAAAAGCTGATGGAGAATGATAGATCAAGGCAACCATAACTAGAACCTGGAAAGCCAGGATAGAAGAGCTACAGGGAAGACAGGTCACATACTCACAGCTAAACCCCCTTAAGAGCAGAGGTATTTTGTAAATGTTCCTAGTTCTTCCCAGTATTCTATTTGCAGACTTTAAGGACATGCAGAACCACCTGAGAATGCAGTTTTCAGCTCTTTTAAAATAGCAGAACAGTTCATATTCCCTCCCCCAAAAGATATTTTACATGGTATCCTAATATTTAAAACACACAGGAGAAAAAGTTAGTCTCATTAAGAGAGAACTGGGAAACCTGAAGCCTGGACTACTAGGCCTGAATGACTTTTTCTCCCTCTTATGTGCTCCTACAGCAGCCCAAGACACTGAGGAGAGTTCCCATGGGACAGTATGAGCACCTAATAATCTAGGGAAATCCTCAAAGTCAAAGTAAATGAACAAAGAACTGCTGGAGTTAATAAAGAGGTAGAGTTAGAATATTTTAGCTAGCTAGAATCCTAGCTAGGCAGAGCTATGGTTTTCTATTGCAATTTGAAAGTACTGAATCACTAAACTGATAGTCAGTATATATTAGCAAAATTAAGGCATGAACTTCAAATAGGAAACATCCTTCATCTCAATATCTATGTTGGATAGTACCTTTCCTCAAAAGCATTTTCACCTATTCTCATTTTTTTTATTTTAAAAAATAAAATACATGTTATTTGTAGAAATTTTGGAAAATTCAGAGTGAAGTTTTTGAAAGCTACTGCAATTTACTACTTCACTTATTTCCAAGCAGAAAGTATTACTGTTTCTAAAATGAGGAAATCCAAAGAACAGGAGTGTAAAAATATTACTCTAGGATAAATTATAAGTACTCTATATACATATGTAGATATAAAATTTGGATTGAAAATTAGTATAATGAGAATCAGAGACTGGAAAAATCCCTTCAAACTGGAATTTCAGGGAGAGCCCCACTAAAATGACAAGATCAGAACTGATTCTGAAGACTAAGTAGAGCTTGGGGTGGAAGGTCAGAAAGAAAGAAGGGCAGACCAGAAAGAGAGGTGCACAAATAACATCAGGAGGACCTGAAAAGATACGAGTAGTACTGACTGCTAGCTGTGAAAATTAGAATCCAGGCCAGAGAAAACTCTATTCAGGGAGGAAGCAGAAAGAAAAAATTATCTTGACCAAACAATCCAGTAAAAGCCATCTCTTTCTACTGCTACACGACTGAACCTCCTGATGAAATGAGTTATCCTGGATAATTTTAGAAATAATTCATTTTAACTTTTGCAAATTAGGAAAAGAGATAAGTTTCTATTAAGAAAATCAAATTCTTTATTCTCATACAACATGAAACAAATCTTAAGATGTTTAGGCTACAGCTGATAGTTTCTTCAATTTTTCGAACAAAATAATTTTTAAGACCCTTGATACAATACGACAATATTAGAATCTCATGTTAACTGTCAATTTTAATATGCCCTCCCCCAAAAAGAATGTTAGTGAGTAAACTATCACATTCATCTTGAACTGTAACTCACTTCTCCCTTCTTTTAATAGCTAAAAAAAGGTAATGACTAGAATTTGGATTATCAGCCACAAGTATGAAATAGCCTGTTTTCACTTTGGGCATTTTCTGCACACCACAACTTTCTACCTCCAAAGTATTCTGAAGCACTCCGCTTTCAGTCTTTAGAGTCAAGATTTCTACTTCAGGTCAAAAAATAATCTTGATAAGCAAATATATGAAGAGCATAATGACTTCTACATTAGTCTTACTGATCGTAGGCTGTTACAAATTATACATAGTCTTATTTCTTCTTTACCTGTTTCTCAGGCCTGTTCCATTGCCACAGCCCCCACCAACCAAAGTCTGTAAAGAAGGTAAAGCTGAACGGCTTAGCTGCTGCCGACTAGGGCCCCTCCTTCCACCGGGCATGTCCAGGAACCAGTCTGCTTCCAGTGCCACCCGTAGTTGCAACCCAGGTTAATGGCTGTCAGCCTGTTTCAACACTGAACAAAAAGAGACATTTAAATATCAGTTTACTATTTTTAAAGTAGGCAGTGTAACAAAACAACCAGAAATTCTGAGTGAGCAGACCTTGTAAAACCAGACTGTCAGACAAACGCTCCCAATGTCTATTACCTACTTTATTCTAATGAAAAGACTACTCAGCCTAAGTTCTAATCTAAGCTCTGTTCAGCATTAGAGAAGTCACAATTTGTCTTTTGTCAGTTGACTTTTTTTTAATAGGAAAGATATCACAATCAGGTATAAGTTTACAAGAAACACTGAATATAGACATTTCCAATTCAAAGGTAGCATTTCACAGAAAGCCACCTGAAATGCAAGAGAATCAGCACCGTCCAAAATGTTAGGTTTTGTTATCAAGGGATCTAGATTCTGAGATCAGTTGAGTCACTTATCTGCCTTTGAGGCATTTAACCTCTGAGTTTGTTTCCTCATCAGAAAAAAAAGCATTCCTTATTCTACAGAGGTGGTTGTCAGGGCTGACAAAGATGGGTGAAAGTACATCAGAAGGTCTTTTAACGCTTTAAAAGTGTTCAAGTGGTATCTCCATATGTTAGAGTGAAAATACCGGAAAGAGCTCAAGTGGCTGGCCACTCCAGAAAAACTGATGTAATAAAGTCTTTTAGAAATTACTGAAACTGCAGGATTAGAAGACAAGTAATACATAAAGACCCTCATCGAAAAGAAACTGTTTTCATCAATCTATGGCAAAATCATGGCTCCGTCAATATGGATACCAAAAATCTGTTTCCTAAACAATACAACTTAAAAACTGAAGAACGACACCGTGGAAAAACCCTGGTTTTCAAAACGTTACAGCAGATATCTCCTGTTCCCTATTCCAAACAGCTTTCAGCTGCACACTAACAAACGCCAGGTGAGACAAAGCATTCAAACCGTTGGAGGTAGGGGCAGCGGGTCCTTGCTCAATTAACGAGCAAAGAGAAAGAAAAGTGTGGAGCAAAAAACTGAGACGCAATAGGGCGAGAGGATGAGGTGGAGGAAAGTGGCGGCGAGAGACCACAAAGTTCAACAGACTAGCCCCTAAGAGGGGACGACAAAGCGGTCCCCGCCGCGCAACCTGGAAGGCCGAGGCAGGCCCGGGACATCGGACAGCGCGGCATCTCGGTAATACTCACGCATGGAGGAGGCCAGGCCAGTGGGGCGGGATCCCTGGGAGGAGGCGGCGGCTTTGCAGGCTGGACCCCAGGCAAGAGAATTCTCTGCCCAGGTTGAGGCGCTCCAAACCAGTTGCTTGCCCGCGGGCCGTCCCCTCCCGGAGAGTCGAGAAAAGGTGTCCAGGCTTCGGGCTGCCAGACCCAGACACCGAGTCAGTGGCAGCGTCAGAGCCAGAGCTAAAGCTAGAAGCAGAGCCCAGCCCCGTCAGCACTCATCCTCAGCCTCCATTACCGCGGAGCTGAGCAGACGTGGCAGCGCACGGAGATGACGTCAGCTCCGCGACGGGCGGCCGCCCCCAGTGCGAGCGGGCCCCCGGAACTACACAGGAGCCGGGGGAGTGAGCACCCCACCCCCTCCTGCGTGCACCTGCGCAGTGGAGCTCGCCTGCTCCGCCGGGCTCGCGGTTCCGCCTTCCCCGCCAGCAACGTTATTTCCTCCCTGCGTCTCAGTCACCAAGCCCCTACGACGTGTGAATACCGTGCTAGGGGTCCTTCTTGTTATTTCATGGACTCCAAGTTACAACCGCGTTCAAGTTATCAACCCCCTTTTTACAGATGGGGGAGGTTGGGAAACGTACCCCTAAGGTCAAGGCACTGCTCAGTAAAGAAGACCAAGACGCGAAGTCGTGCTTCAGCAGCCAATCGTGTATGTTCAGAAAAGGACCGGAGAGATGCTGGAACTACAAAAGTGAATACCACGAAGAGCTCACAGTCTAGTGGAAGAGACAAGACAGCAGGAAAACAGAGGAATTACAACTTATTACATAAATGTAATGTTAAAAGTATGCCCAAGATCCAGAGATAGCATGCAAGACAGGGTAATAAACTCTGTGGGCTTAGTAATAAGCTCTGTGGGTGGTGGTGTCAATCCCAAGAAAATCTTTCCAGAGGACTTGGGGTTTAAAGGCAAGACTGCAAGAATGAATAGGCAGTTCGTGGGAGAATGACTTTCTAGTAAAGGAAGCGGCAGATAAGAAGGTAAGGTGGAAGAAAAAAAAAAAGTGGACAACATAATGGTGAATTCAGAAACTGTCAATAGTTTGGTGTTAGAAGAGTAAGAGTGTCAAAGGAGCACTTGTGAGATCTCTTGCTCTGCAGATTTTAAGCACTAAGAGAAAGCCCTTTGTATCCCGTATATAATTAGTTAACCTTTATTGAGAGGTTTTTTGTTTGTTTGGTGCCAGACACTAGGCTAGTACATTTACATATTTCATTTAAATCTCATAACGTTTGGATAGTATTCCTATTTTACAGAGAAGAGCTGAAGGTAAGACAAATAACTTGTTGAAACCCAGCTCATATAATTCAGGTGATAAGTGACAGACCCAGAGATTAGAGCCGGAATGACCAATACCAAAACCACTAAAGTTAGTAATATTCACAAGTATTCTTATTGTCCTAAAGTACCACAGAACTTTCAACCATGCAACATGGATCATTACATATTTTCATTGTACTCACCTGTAGGCTTATGGTACGTTGCTTTTCTTTTCCTATTTGCTCTGTTAACTACTGGTTCCTAGCCTTGCTACATTGAAACTCTTTGCCACTTTTTTGTTGGCTCACCAACGTTCATCTTTCATTCGGCAATTATTTATTTAGTGCCTACTGTGTACCAGGCACTGTGTTAGTGATTAAGACAGCTATGCCCCTGCACTCCTGAAGCTTATATTTTAAGAGAAACATTTATTTACTATCACTATCAATAAAATAATTACAGATTATAAATATTATGGAGACAAATGAGGGGGTAAGGTAGAAAATAAGGGTGCTATTTTGAGGGAAATCAGTCTGAGGGAATGCCATTTTAGCGGAAACCTGAATGTTGGGAAGAAACCAGAGATGCAAAGATGAGAGAGGAAAGCAATCCAGCTAGAAAACAAAACTTATGCACAGATCCTAAGGTGAGTTAGAGCTTAGCATGTGTGAGAAACTCAGTGTAAAGCTGTACAGCCAGATCATGGTTAGCATGAAATGAATTTGAAGACACAATGAGCTTGAACATGAAGGGTCTTTTAAACCATCGTGTTTGCATTTCAAATTAGTGGCTGGTATAGGGCCTAGAAATCTGTGGTTTTCTTAAGCCGCAGGAGAATTCTAGCATCCATTCACATATAGCAACCACTGGAAAAAAACATCTTACCTGTTAAGGAAATGAAACAAGTACTGTTTAGATTCTCATGCATAGCTTATTCCTCCTGTATAGAGGGCTCACTTAAATCTCCCAGTCTCTCACTGCAAAGATAAATATTGTGAAGTTGCAGAAAATACTGATTTGTTTTCATTTCAAAGACATTATAACATGAGATGATTTCCATTTTCTTCTGATCACAGAAAACTGTAATTATGGAAAATAAACTCTTTTATTAGAGTTTTTGTAATTGTTCTCTATCTTCATTTTAAACCAACTTTGAAAGTGAAGGTTATTATGTTCATCTATGTAGTACACTAGCTTATGTGCCTTTGATGAACTGTTCATTTTGAAGTAGTATTGCCCAAGACCTTCCTGGCAGTTGAAGAAACTGACTCAAGTTTTCATTTGGATTCCTGAAGAAGCCTCGTAAGATACACTGTTATGGATTCATTTTCTCCTATTGCCTACTTACCGAAAATGAGTTACATAGCCCATTCCTAACTAATCAACATTATTTTATCTTCCACCATTCCTCAGCATTGCATCCTAAATCTTCCACTACCATATGCCTAGGTTCTGCTCCCACCTACAAATTATGGCTTCCCCCGTTTTCAGCATCTCCAGCACAATATTCCTTAACTGCAACATCTCCTTTTCTTCAGCCTGGAATACACCCTTTCTGCCCCTTTCTCCAGATTTCCAGTTCCTATTGATCTTTCCTTCTACTGAGACCAGTAGCATTTAGGTATTGCCTTAAGTTGTAAATTATCTCTGCAGAAGCATATATTTCTTCCCACTACTTATGAACTCCTCCAGGGCACAGGTCTCATCTTGAATTTCCACAGAGCCTAGGGTGTCACTATGCACATTTAACACAATGGATACATACTTGTAGTTGTACAATCAATGTATATACGTACACTTTATGTACCATATATAGCTATATACCTATACTGTACAGTATAATGTTGCCCACTGTGTTTTCTCTCCTGTCTGAGTCACCCCAACTGTTATAAATTGCTGTTACAAAGAGATGTGTGCTATATACTGTTTGCAACCCTTTGGGGTCTAACCGTACTGTACACATTCAGGTGCTCAACAAATCTATGCTATTTAGTAAGAAGCAGTTTGAGGTTGTGGAAGGAACTAACCTAGGCTGTGCCACTAACTGAATCTGTGGGCGAAAAATGTATCCTCTCTGGCCTTCAGTTTTCTGACTGCAGAGAATAAGATGCTCTCCAGGTGTTATAGACTATAAGGAACAAATATTAGACACATTTTTCCCTGGGGATGCCATTTATTCATTCCCTCTTGGGATCCGAGTTTATCTGAGTGCGTGCGCGAGACCGAGGGAGGGAGATGCATATATATGCGTGTGTGTGTGTGTGTGTATATGAGTGTGTGTATGTGCGTGTGAGTGTGTATGTGTATGAGTATGTGAGTGTGTGTATGAGTGTGTGTGTGTGTATGAGTGTGTGAGTGTGTGTATGAGTGTGTGTGTGTGTGTGTGTGTGTGTGCGCGCGCGCGCCCTGCGGCTGGCGGGGCTCGGGACCACGTGGTGCGGCTGCGCCGCCATCTTTGTGCGGGGCTGCGCTTCCGCCCGCCCGCGCCGCAGCGGGGACGCGGCAGCGGGGCGGCTGGCAATGGACCGGCAGGCGCGCTCCCAGCTTCGACTGTGGCTGCTGTTGCTACTCCTGCCCCCGGTACCGGGCCGCCAGAAGGAGTCAGGTGCGCTCCGGACGGGGCCCAGCCCGCCGCTGGGGCTCGGGGTCTGGCCCGGTCCGGAGGCTCTGGCCAGCGCCCCGCTCGTGTGTTGGCCGCGGCGGCGCAGAGCTGGGCAGGGGCACGGGGACGCCTCGGAGTGGGGAGAGGGTGCGCTCAGGTGTCTGGCGCTGCTTCTCCTGCTCGGGGCCCTGGGGAGTAACCCCTCCTCCGGAATTCAGAGTGATCGTGGGGAGGGGAGGGCGTGCCCATGTTTGGCCACCCTGCACCTCCCTGACACACACTGGAGGATAATTCGTGGGTGTGCGTGTGGGTGTGTGGTGTTCTCAGTCCGTTGCCAGAAGAGATGAAGGGCGGGTTAATGCCTGTGGCTTTTAACCGATCCTCTTTATGGGGCTCAGTTTGAGTAGTAAAAGTTGAGTGTCGGTGTCACCAGTTTATCCATAACCTTCTGAGTGCCAGGCATTAAGCTTGGAAATTTTCCCATTTCTTGGATACCTGGCAGCCCGAGTAGAGGAGCAGACTTGACCTGAGCGGGGAGAGCTGTAGAATGAATCCTTCCTCGCGGTGCATTTCCACCAGTGGGATGAAAAGGGGGTGTTTAAAAGTTCTGGCCTTCTTTGGGTCTGCCTGCCTGCTGCTAGTGAATAAGAGTATTTTGGGGTATTTTGTTAACCTTCATTTACTTCACTTTTTGAAGGTTCAAAATGGCAAGTATTTATTGACAAAATTAATGGGGCTTTGGAGACTTATGAGCCATGTTCAAGTCAAAACTGCAGCTGCTACCATGGGTGAGTTCTTTTCTTTGACGTGTCTTTGAGAATTTAGATCTTGTCAGAAGGAAATTCCCTAAGATCCCCAAGAGACCTTAGTTGCAGTGGTCAGAGAGCCAAGCATGTTTTGAGAGCAGACAGGGGCCCTGAGGTGGTTTTCTTATTTCTAGGGAATAAAAATACCCTGGGATAGGAGAGGCCCGGGTGCCTGTTAACTCCCTGTAGGAATTGGTACACGTACTTGTCTGCTTTCCCCACTGGACTGAAAGCTTCTTGAGGTCAAGGCCTGTGTCTTACATGCACTGTTGTATTCCTGGTGCTGGCTCTCAGTAAGTACTCAATAAATACTATTGACGGAATGAACATATATTTAAATGAATTGAATCATGTTTCCTGTTGATTATTTCAATGTATGCAAATTAGGTCTGGAGTGTGTTATGATAGAAAGATTGCTTTGAAATCAGCCATGGGTTCTAGTCCCAGATCCAAGTCCCAGATCCAAACCATTTCACTTCTCTAGGTGTCAGATTCCTCATCAGCTAAATAATAGGACCCTTTAACTCCTCATTATGTTATTGTATGATTCCTCAAAAAAATTCACCTGATGTGTGTGATACTTACTGAAAACTTGCTATGTACTGAACTTTAAAAAGGATACAAAATAGTGTAGTTTCTGGTCACTTCTGTCAGTCATACATACTGCTTAGAGTATGTGGGATGCTACGGGCCAAACAGACTAGAACATGGGACTCAGTGTCAGGCTGTAAGGTATAAACCGTACTTTCTGTGGGATTCAGGGAAGGGGAGGTCAGTGGGACTGCAGTGACTGGGAGGACATGGATGTGGCATGAGTAGTGAAGGAGGAATATGCATCAGTCCAGGGAGGGGCAATCCAGATGGAGGGTGGAAGAAGAGATATTGACTTGCTTTTTCCTCTTTGTAGCTTTGTTGTTGATATTTTAGATCACCGATGGTGCTTCCGGGAAAGAGATTGCTCATTCCTGCCCTCTATTCTTCCCCTTAGCTTGCTGTGTTCTTTCATACTGAGCCTAGACACACAGATAGGAAGTAGGTGGAATGGTATCGCTCTCTTGGCCTGCTTTCCTTGATGATTCCCATTCTTTCCCAGTGTCATAGAAGAGGATCTGACTCCTTTCCGAGGAGGTATTTCCAGGAAGATGATGGCGGAGGTAGTCAGACGGAAGCTAGGGACCCACTATCAGATCATTAAGAACAGATTATACCGAGAAAGTGACTGCATGTTCCCCTCAAGGTAAGAGCTGTAAGGTGCATATACCTTCTGACCTTATTCCACAAGGGCTTACTTGAAGGGACTTACAGGTAAACCCGTCCTCACATTTCAGAAAGACTACAAAATAGTGACAAACTCTTCTCCTTGCCAGGGAGTTTTTCTTACCAACCTCTCTTCTCGTTTCTCCTATATCAAAGCCTGTCTCCTCTCTCTTCGTAAGGCTGGGGCACATCACTGGTTGCACTGGCTGTGGCTCTGCCCCTTCGCCTTCTGCAGATAGAGTAGCTGCAGGACACGGGCTGATGAGAGCTAGCATGAGTGAGCTGGACTGAAGGAGGAGGAGAAGCGTTGACTGACTGTCTGTCAGGGGCCAACTATTTTTCTAGATACCAGCTATTCAAAGGAGCGTGGCAGAAAGGCAGGAGAAATAACTAGGGCTGCAGATTACGCAGGCTACACTAGCTGGGACTTTAGCTGTGAGAGCTGAAGTTATAGATCAGTGGGCTAAGAGCTGGAGGGGGGCAGGGAGGGTCACAGACTGGGCCTGGAAATTGGCCTTAGGCAGCATTATGTACAACAAATGATAAACCTTCGTCTTAGGAGTCTTTTGTTTTTCTTTTTGGCCACACCATGTGGCTTGTGGGATCTTAGTTCCCCGACCAGGGATCAAACCCGGGCCCTCGGCAGTAACAGCACAGAGTCCTAACCCCTGGACCGCGAGGGAATTCCCAGGAATCTTTAAAAAAAAAAAACAACAACTCAAATCTTTGTAAAATTAAAAAGTACAAAACCCAGAAAGAAGAGTATTCCCTTACTAAGGTCTTTTTTCTAAATGATGTTATGTCATTACAGGTAAAATAAATGAGCCAGTATTGTAAAAAAATGTGCATCCATTTGGTCATAAGGATTTATATTATTTGTTTGTAATAACAATTTTATTACAGATTAGTATGTTTTCACTGTCAAAAATATGTAAAAACAACAACAAAAAATAAAGATCATTTAATATCCCACACTTTGAGATAATCACAATTTTGGTTATCAAGTGTCAGGGGAAAATAAAGTGGTAGTGGGGAAAATTATTGAGGTATTTGAAACAGACATTTGTTTCATTACTTGGAACAATAATAGAGACTTTAACTACAAATTACAAGCATAGAGGAATTTGTAATTTCTACAAACGAGAAAGAAAATATGAACATAGACACTGTTGAACTTTGAAAGCTTTTCCAATGTTTAATAGTTAGCTGAAAAATCTCCAGATCAAATTAAATAGTACTCTCAAAGTTTCTGAAAGCACATAGCTCATATTCCAGACCCCAGAGCATTTTGGTCAGAATCATGAGCTGTTAGAAATATTCTGAAGAGAGCACAGGACCTTTCATTGACAATAGAATAGTCTATAGGTTCTAATGCATTGAAAGTTCCCTACTCCAAATATTAATACATACACAGGTAAGGAAGATACAGTTAAACAGAAGAGAAATAAAATGAAATATTCAGAACCAGTGTTCTGAATGAAATTGACACAGTTGCATAGTATCTCAGACTCTTGTCTGGCCAAAAGTTGTATCTTTCTAGGTCTAGATACTTTTAATTCACCCAGTTTGACAAATATCTCTGACATTTAAAGTATTCAGTTCTGAACAAAAGAAAACGTAAATTCAGCATTTCAAGGATGAGCTGAGAGGTTTTGCTGAGGAACTGGAGCACCATCTAATTAACACTAGAGGGGGTTCCCGGGTGGCCTAGGATTCTAGGCTTCACTGCTCAGGCCTGGGTTTAATCCCTGGTCAGGGAACTGAGATCCTATAAGCTGTGTGACATGGCAAAAAAACCCTCCAAAAAACCAGAAACAAACAAAAAAACACTGGAGACACATCATTTCAAAGATAGAGAATAATGGTATTTAAATAATAGCTTTATTGAAGTATGGTTGACATAAACTGCACATATTTAAAGTGTACAATTTGTTAAGTATATATATAAAAAACCAAAATAGTGACCATGTCTGTCACTACCAAAAGTTACCTTGTGCCTCTTTGCAATCACTCTCTCCCCCTTTCCCTGTCATGCCTTCATCCTACCCCCCATCCTCAGGCATCCACTAATCTGCTTTCTCTCATTATAGATTATTTCCTAAAGTTTTATATAAATAGAATCATACAGTATGAGAGAGTGCTATTTTTAAAGCCAAATGTGAAAGAAAATAAATGTTTTACCTGTTACATGTAAAAGTACTGCAATAATACATTTTTTTAAACTTTTAAACTAATAATTTTTAGTATCAAAGGAGTGTTACATGGATAAACAACAAGGTCCTACGGGATAGCGCAGGAAACTGTATTCAATATCCTGTGATAAACCGTAATGGAAGAGAATATAAAAAAAGAATGTATATGTGTGTATAACTGAGTCACTTTGCTGTACAGCAGAGATTGGCACAACATTGTAAATCAACTAGACTTCGATAAAAAAAATAATATTGGGTCTTTGGAAATATGAATAGGGTGTATCTTTTCATTTACTTAAGTCTTTAATTTCTCTCTCCAACGTTTCATAGTTTTTAGTATGTAGGTCCTGAATGTCTCTTGTCAAAATAATCACAGGGTATTACATATTGTTGATATTATTGTAAATAGTACTTTATTAATTTCATTTTCTATGTGGCCATTGTTAGTATATAAAATATGCTACATTTCTAAATTCATTTACTAGTTGTAGTAGGTTTTGGCTAGAGTACTTAAAATATTCTACATAGATGATCATGGATCTACAAATAAAAGTCAGTTTAAAATTTTTTCTTTCTATTATTTATGTCTTTAATATTTTTCTTGCTTTATTGCACTTGCTTGTATTTCCAGTAAAGTGTTCAAAAGAAAAAAAAGGAGTGTTACATGCACCTGGTAAAATATTTGGATAACTCAAAAGTATGTACAATGAAAAGGAAGTTTCTCTACCACCTTAGACCTTCCCCCCTCACCACACCACTAGTCCCTGAGTCCTCCTCTTAAGAGACAACTACAATTACAAGTTTCTTGTATATCCTGCCAGAAATAATCTCTGCATATACAGTTATCTAGATTCATCAACAAACTAAAACATGCTATATCTTCTGTTCTGCGACTTACTTTTCCTTTCCATGTAACAGTACATTTTGAAATTGTTCCATAGGAGTACATAGAGAACTCTTTCATAGCTGCATAAAAACCCTTTGTATGGATTTCTTTATTCAGTCCTCTATCAGTGGGCCTTTACATTGTTCCTACCACTCCCCTTTAATTTTTGACTAATGTAAACAATGCTACAGTGAACATCCTTGAACTTAGACCTTCGAACACTCATGTAAATATATCTGCAGGCTAAACTCCTAGAAGTAAAATTAACTGGCCAATTAATGTGTTTTTAAAATCTTGATACATAGAAGCAAATTGTCCTCCAAAGAGGTTGTGCCTATGTACACTTTCACCACCCCTGTCTCTCATGCTCAGAATAGACCCCACACTCTGTGTATTTGTTATCAGACTCTTTGATCTTTGACAATCTGATTGGTAAAAACTGGCATCTGGCTTCACTAGATTTTTTCTTTTGTTGTGGTGATACTTTATTTTTTTAATGAAATAAATTTGACATATAACGTGTAAATTTAAGATGTAGAGCATGTTAATCTGATACATTTATTTTAATATGATTGCTGTTGTAGTGATAATTAGCACCTCTATCACGTTACATAATTCTTCTCTTTTTCAGTAGTGGGAATGATTAAGTTCTAGTCTCTTAGCAAGTTTGATAATTATTATACCATTTTGTTGTCTATACTCACTACACTGTACATTAGATCTCTAGGGCTTATTTACTGCTCTTTATAAGTTTGTGCTCTTAAACAACATCTGTCCTGTCCCCCCATTCCTCAGCCTGTGGTAAGCACCATTTTATTCTCTATTTTTGTAAGTTTGGTTTTGGGGGCATTTGTTTATTAGTAGTACAGTTGACCATCTTTTCTTATGTTTATGAACCATCGATATTTTTTGTAGCTATCACTCTATATATAAATCAATATTTTAAATCAGTCATTTTCATGCTGCCAGAAAATTTTGATCAGGCCTTGGAATGTTGCCCCCAGTATAGTACTGGTCAGGACCTCAAAGGATGGGGCAGAAAAGTTAGCTGTATACTCTCTTTCCAGAAATCCTTTCCCAGGAAGTCTATTCTGAAAGCTATATTAGAATCTTTGTGATTATATACATGGCACTCTTTCTGGCTTGTAAAACTGATTTTGATAGTGTTCTGTATTCAGGTTGAAGGTAATGAAAGGTTTCCTAACCCTTTCTCATAAACTATGAGACTTAGTTATGGTAGAAAGGAAACAATGTCTTTGTGAAACCCAAAGCTCAACGGACACAGTTAGAAAATCAGCTTTTCCAGTTCCTATCAAAATTTGTATCTTGCTTACTAATTAAACTGTTCCATGTAGGAGAAATAAAGAAATGCTGGGAATGAAAAGAGGAGAGGAAGTGGTAGGAGTAGCAATAACACTTCCTTCAAACTTATGGTGATAGAGTTGGAAAATTTTAGTAAGTATTGTAAGCTGGAGCAGCTTAGCCAGAAAAGATAACTTGCACCATATGAAAGAACAGAGTAGTCCTTTCAAGAGCATTGCTCTCAGGAGACTTTGCAGGAGGCTGATGATCTGAACACTGGCTTGTCTTACTTTGAAAGTGTCAGTGGGACCCTGCCTTGCCCAAGAGCAGGCACTGCTCTGGTGAAGTTGTGGTATTTCTGGTTGACAGGTGTAGTGGTGTTGAACACTTTATTTTGGAAGTTATTGGGCGCCTCCCTGACACGGAGATGGTGATCAATGTACGGGATTATCCTCAGGTTCCTAAATGGATGGAGCCTGCCATTCCAGTCTTCTCCTTCAGTAAGGTAAGTACAGGGAGAGCTGTATGAGGAGATGGAGGGTGGTCCTCTAGTGTATAAGTAGGAGATGACAGTCTATGGCAGAGTGTGATGGGTAATGGTGAGGATGAGGCCTGAGGTCCAAAAGTGGGTCTGTGTCCCTGTTAGCTTCACAGTCATTGAACGATAAGACTGAGGAGATGGGGTTGAAGATAAGTGATGTGAGTAAGATTGCTTACATCTATAGGGCTAAGGATGGGGGTTAGGGAATCAGAGAGGCCTGAGGAACCTCTAGGACATTGGAGATGGGGTTCAGAGATCCTACAGAGCATGGGAGAGAGTGGCCCAAGAAAGCTCATGGGCTTGGAGTTAAGGAACACCTGCATTCAAAAAAATATTTGTTGAGCTCCTACAATGTATGTACCAGCCATACTATTGGGTAACACCTGTCCGGCCACTGTATCCCAGGGTCCCAGCCTGGCCAACAGTGAGGCTGAAGGAGCTCGATAACTCCACACAGTTTGCATTCAAGCAGTGTATTGAGGGGATAGGCCTGACATACCCGATAGGGATATGTGAGGGGGTGATCTTTGGGTCTAGTTATGGAGAGAGAAGAGTACTAGGATACACTTGTGGGCTTGGAGAACTTGGGACAGTCGATATCTTAGCGCTCAGGTTCTTGCAAATGGTGTATTAGCAGGAATGGGCCTTCATTCCCTAGAGACTAATTATGAACGCCTTTGAGGGCAGGGATGAGGGAGGCTGGAAGAGCGTGGGTGGAATATTCTATAGGAGAAGAGTGGGTTTAGGAAAACCCTTTGGACTTTGAGAAAAGGAACTCTGTTTCTGATTTGTTATCTCCAAAGCAGAGGGACTTTTTATCCCCACTTTTTCTTTATCACAGTTTACTTTCTCTCTAGACTTGTTTATTTCCTGTGTTGCAAGTGGGCTGAGGCCACATTTGTGTTGCATTTCCCATGGTTTAGCCTCATTTCTCAAAAGTGCTTGGTCCCGTTATTTGTCATGAAGCCCTCTCAGAAGAACAGATAGAGGCTCCCATGTAAGTCAGTAAGGACTTTGTGTTTATTATTTATCTGTTTTTTCTGTGGATAATAAATGACCGTCAGTATACTAACTTTCCTTTCATCTTTAATTCCCTCTTTTTTTTTTTAAACCAGTGACTCCTAGTTTGCAAGGGAGGGATTTTAGTCTGTCAGCTTTGTGATAAGTGTGCAGTTTCTTTTGAGCAGCTGTTAAGCCTCAGGTGCTTGATGAATCACATACCACTCTTTAAATATTTGAGAGAAGGCAAACAGCATATTGCATATTAAGTCCAGTGGAAGAAACCATAGAATTAGAGGTTTATTAGTGGCCAGAATTTTAACAGCAATAACCACATAAAGGGTACAAGTCATTTCAAGCTTTTTTCAGAAGATGTGGGATAATACCCCTCCCCCCATTCTGCCCATCACTACTTTTGACCCTGATCGAAAAAGAAAGATAACCAAAAAATAACTCAGAATTTATTGACCAACCAATGTGAGCTCGGCAGTGCCACATTATTAGGTAATACTAACACTTATTGAGTATTTACTATGTGTCAGACACTGTTTTAAGTTTTTTACATGTACTAACTCATTTAATATTCAAAACAAGCCTATTAGATAGATAATATTATTGATATTACTACAATTTCTCCAGTTATAAAGATAAAGAAACTGAAGCATAGAAAGGAAGTAACTTGCCTAGAGTTGGAAAAAGGTGGAGTCAGATGATCTTTCTCAAGAGCCCACACTCTTAACCATTGCACTGTATTTCCTAATTCTTGCTCCTAAAAGACCTGTCTAGGAAATAACTAAGAGCTGGTAAGACAGTATACACTCCAAGTGTGATGTCAGTTAAAAGATTCAGATGTGATCATTCTGAATTGGGTGTATTATTTCCTTAAACTAAAAACTCTAATAGTGTATGTCCTTTAGAAAGACAGAACATTTGGGAACTAGACAAGTTGACCTTTGGTGTGATTTCATATTCTGGGATTCAGTGAACCCATGATTTTAACCCATGGTCATTTTTGCCTTATTGAGTCTAGAGTCTAGACTTTGCAGACTAGGGAAAATATATCTTTGACAATATAACACTAGGGTGAGACCTTTTCCAGATCTGTGAATGCAGTTTGCTGCTTCTTCCTCTGCTTCGAGACTGATTTAGAATAACCTCTCTGTTTCTGTTGAAGACATCAGAGTACCATGATATCATGTATCCTGCTTGGACATTTTGGGAAGGAGGACCTGCTGTTTGGCCAATATATCCTACGGGTCTTGGACGGTGGGACCTCTTTAGAGAAGATCTGATAAGGTAGGTTCTTTAGGGAGGTTTTATTTGTCCCTCTTTGTGTGTCATCTTGAAATAAACAGTATAAACAATTATTTTCTTCAAAATGACTTTTAAGCTAAAGATGAAAAGCTTTATAGCATAAGCAATTTTGTATGTGTATAAAAATATTTACATATCCATAGAAAAAGAGCAAAAGAACCTACCCTAAAGTGTCAGCAATGCTTCTGTGGTAGGGATTATAGAACCCCCTTCTTTTCTTCTTTAAATTTTTCTATACTTTTAAGATTCTCTAAATAAGAATGAATTACTTTCATTAGTAGGGAAAAAATGAATGACCATACTGTGGAAAAGGATAGAAGATTATTTAGAGGGATGTCAGTGCACTTTATAATTAAGAGCTAAGTCCTTCAGGGAGGGATGGGGTGGGCATAAATGTCCCATAAGTATCTCAAGTACAGGCACGTTCCAGATCCTCTCGAATTCACGAATGAAACCTACCTTGGCCTGTTGACTACATCCTGCCATCGTTTCAGAATTTAGATTGTTCAGGTCATCAAGCTGTAGGTATTTCTTACCTAGCTACATTTTACAATAATGATTCAAACAACATTGGTACCTAATTAGCAAACTTCCAGAAACACAGTCTTTCTAGGTCTTCTCTCAGATGTAGGGAAAAGCAATAATTTAATTCAACTTTATTCTCACAAGTATCTCTCAGCTGTACTAAGTGTGGCTGGAAATTTAAATGAGATAAAGAGAATGTCCCTTCTCTGGAGAAGCATGTAGGGCCGCAGTCCTCAGTGGCAGCTAGAGCCACTAGATAAAGAAACAAGTCTAATATTCAGCAGGTATAATTGGGGAATCATTTTTTAAGATAACTTGGTCTCATACTTCATAGAACTGGAACTGGAAATTGTTCTTGTCCAACTCTTTATTTCAGGGATGAGGGAACACAGGCTCAGAGAGGTTAAGTGACTGGGTCAAGGAACCAATTTAGGCCTGAAGTCCAGGTTTCCAAGTGCACTGTCCTCTCCACTTGACTAGTTAACATTCCCTGTGTTCTCCAGACATCGAGACCATCATTTCTTATTTAGCACTTCATTTTGAACATAATTTTGAGAGAGGGAAAGATTAAAATGTCTGTAACATTTTTTTCTCCAAGTTATTCTTGGCTTTAGTTTTCTAATCCTTTTGTTGCTTTTTCAGGTTCTTGCGAATACCCTTTTCACACTGTCCCTTCTTTTTGTAGCTCTCTTCCCACCTGCTATAGCTTCCCCTCTTACTCTTCAGTTGAATCTATGCATGATGATAGAATAGCAATTTTATCTTTTAGACCCCTCCATTCAGCATCTCTAGCCCCATGGTTTCATTTCTTAACCATGAAACTTCAGTAATCTGTTTGCTTATCCACATTGATGACTGCCTGGAGTTTTTCTATTTTTATAATCTTTTGGGAGTTTATCCCCATTGACTTAATTCAGGGTCCCTGTGGATTTAAAGAATTCACTCTCCTGTCGGCGGAGGTGGTGGTGGGGTTATAAAAGAGGGCGAGGGCAGCACCAAGCTGTGGTGACCACTGTTAGTGCTTGCCAGGAGACAGAGGTCTTAACACTGGTCTTCTGAGGGGTGGGTAGGTGGGTAGGAAGAATGAAGGAGAGAGAAAACAGATGATACTTGATTCAAGTCTGTATATATTAAGTATAGCTTTCCCCGGGGACCAAGAAAATGTGTACTCAAAATTTCAGTATAAATTGATGCATTTTTTTTTGGTGAGTAGTTGGCAGTATATATCAAAATGTACAATGTGTATATCCTTTGACCCAGCCATTTTACTTCCGGAATCTATCCTAAGAAGATAATCAGATAAGTATGCAAAGATGTGTGTACAAGGATATTCACTTCAGTGTTGTTTCTTAGAGCAAAAAGTTTAAAACTGCCTGAAAGCCCGCCAATAAGAAATGAAGTGAATAATGGCATGGCTATAAAATGGAATACTGTGCATGAATGGAAAATAAAGGTAACATAAGGCTTAAAAACAGGGACTCTGGATTCAAACCTTAGCTGTTATTAGCTGTGTGATGCTGGACAAATTGCTTCACCTCTCAAGGGCCTCAACTGTAAAGTAGGGATGATAAAACCCACTTTGTAAGGTCGTTAGAATGAGTTAATACATATATTATATATATTACATATATATATGTATATAGCACTTAGAACATTGCCTGGAACGTAGTGCTATATAGGTGTTGGCTCTTATTATTATCTATAATATGTCCTAATAAGAATGTTACCTAGCAGCATGCATGGTATGATCTCTGTTATATAGAGCAAGATTTTTCAGTCTTGGTACTATTGACATTTGGGGCTAGATCATGCTTTGTTGTAGGGTGCTGTCCTGTGCATTGTAGGTGGTTTAGCACTATCCCTGGTCCTTACTCACTAATGGCCACTAGCAGTCTCCCAGTAGTGACAATTAAAAATGTCTTTATACATGGCCAGATATCCTCTGGGGGAGAGGGGCACAGTCACCCCCAATTAAGAACCAGTGATATGGGCTTCCTAGGTGGCGCAGGAGAATCCGCCTGCCAATGCAGGGGACACGATTCGATCCCTGCTCTAGGAAGATCCCACATGCCACAGAGCAGCTAAGCCCATGTGCCACAGCTATTGAGCCTGCGCTTTAGAGCCTGTGAGCCACAACTATTGAGCCCATGTGCTGCAACTACTGAAGCCCACGCGCCTAGAGCCCATGCTCCGCAACAAGAGAAGCCACAGCAATGAGGAGCCCGCACACCACAATGAAGAGTAGCCCCCACTCACTGCAACTAAAGAAAGCCTGCGCACAGCAAAAAAAAAAAGACCCAACACGGCCAATAAAATAAATAAATAAATTTATAAAATTAAAAATAAAAAACCACTGATTTGGAGAGGTGATGGAAGAAAATTCTTCACTGAAACATTAAGTTGTTAAAAGTAGTTATCTGTGGGTGGGGGGATTCCAGATGATCTTTTTACTATTAGAATTTTATATAGTGAGCATATATCATTTTTTTCATTAAAAATAAAACAAACCAAAAAATCATAAAACAAAAAACCCCAGTGCTATATATAGTATTTATATTTTGGTGGGACGGAGTGTGGGACAGAGTGAGAAACAGTTGGACTAGAGAATCAAGTAAAGATGAGCCAGCAAGAAAGGACTAGGAGATGAGCCAGGAAAAGATGACGCAGGATCTCACCGGAGAGAAAATGGGTTATGGGACACGATTTGTGTCTGAAAAGTATCTCTACCTGAAAAGTTTATGTCCCAAGTCTCTCCATTACAGCAAATAGCTCACCAACCCCTCATTAACTCCAGTTCAGTCCAGCCCCCTCCTCTCTCAGAGGACGATGCTGCACAAGCGTCTGTGAAAAGTTCCTACGAAGTAAGTTAAGAACAGTGCATCTATGGGCCAGCGGTCTCAGTAGGGAGGGCTGGCTGTGGTGATGGGTGCTGAGACCTGAGTTTCAGGGGCTCTGTCTTTAGAAGCACTCAGTGCAGTTTTGAGAATACCAGGGTACTTTGCGAAATCAAACTAAATCAGATGATACCTCCTATGCATCTAACACATGAAGTTAGGAAGTGATTTATTTCCTTGCCCTTGATTCAATTTCTAATATTTTCTGCAGTTGTCTTTGCCTATTAATTTTATCAATACTCTACTTAACGTGGGGAGGAAATCCACATTGTACTGAATTAAATAGCCTTAAACATGTCATTTAGTTTTGGGAGCTTTTCTTTCAATGTTGTTAACTTATTGACCAAACAGTACACTTGCAGATATTGCTAGCTCGCATCTCCAGAGGAACGAAGTAACAACAGGAGGGAACATAATGTTATTTAGAGCTTTTTCTTTTGAGCAGCCTGGATCAGACATTTAAAAATGTAAAGCTCTCAACTGATCTTCAGAAATGGTTCAAACACATCCTTATATAGTTAAGGAAGAAACATAGAAACTAATGAAATCTATTTTTAGGTCAGCAGCACAGTGGCCATGGAAAAAGAAAAATTCCACAGCATATTTCCGAGGATCAAGGTGATTATACTTTCTGACATTTTACAAAGATATTCTTCCAGCAAATGTGTAAAATATAAGTAATTTTGAGGGTGTGAAGAACTCTAGTTCAAAGATAAAGCTCACTAGGAAATAAACATAGAATCACAGAATTTTAGGCTAGAGAAGAACTCAGATTATTTGCCCAAATCATTCTTAGTTGAACTGAAATTCAAAGAAGTAAAGTTCATCTGTCCAGTCACTCAGTAGACATGTACAACGTGCCGCAGGTGCGATGGGCTTTGATTACGTAATGCTGAACAGAACCATGAGTCATCCTCTTGCCTGAGAGATTACAGTTTCCTGGGAGCAGCTTATGACGTGCCCACAGTCACTCTGCCAGTTAGCACGCAATAGGAACCGTCACCAGCTCTTCTGACTGCCTTTGTCAGCAGAGCATGTGGCTGCCGGATAGTGGTGGACGCGAAGACTGAAACTGGTAAAAATGGAGAGGGAAGCAGGGCAGGAAGAGAGGAAGAGGGAAAGAGAAAAGGTTGGGGAGGGACCCTGTCCACGTTGTTCAGCTCCACATCCCCAGTGCTAGGAACTGTACCCACCACGTAGATGCACAGTGAGTGTCTGTTGGACAGATGGATACAAGAGAGAACGTGAAGGGAGAGAGTTTTGCCGTTTTCTCAGGGCATCCTTGTCCGAGGTCACGCCCTCTCTTCACTTGGCAGTGGACTTCACAGTGCAGATGGGTCCAGCCGCTGCTGCTTACAGTTCCTTATCAACCTCTCTGATTCTCAGATCTTCAGGTCACGGATTCTTAATCTGGGACCCTGTGTGGACTTCAGGGGTTTTAGGAATTCCTTGAGGTTATATGGAGATATGTGCATTTTTTCTCGAGTGGGGGGGTCCACAGTTTTCATCAGATTCTCAGGGGGTCCATGACCCCTCACGTGTTAAGACCCTCTGCTACTAGGACCATAACTAGGACTTTTTCTGTATGCAGTTTTCAGATGTTTGATCCCTTCAGTTTTCTTTTTAATTTAAATATTAAACTGGATTTTACAGCATACAGCCAGCAAAGGTCATGTAGCTATTTTGGTGCATGGTGATTACCTAGACACAGCTGTGAGCACCAGTGAGTAGAGGTTACATGAACCTCCTAAAAGAGAAATAATTCCCTGGGATGTGGCTGTAGTACCCAGAACAACATAATCCTAAAAACTAGATGCAAGCAAAGAGGGGCCAAATGCTCCCTTTCCCTGAAGGGGAAAGTGGTGCGCAGCTCAGGACCACCTCATTGCTGTAAGATCTAGTATCCCCCTGCTCTTCTATTAAAGTAACCACTGAGTTGTCCATCTGTGTGTACAGTCATTGCATTGGGTCCGATTGCTGCCTACCTTTCAGAGACTGGGAATGGTATTATGGTGTAGGACACACAATCATATGTCACGTGTTTCCTTTATAGGACAAGTCCAGAACGAGATCCTCTCATTCTTCTGTCTCGGAAAAATCCAAAACTTGTTGATGCAGAATACACCAAAAACCAGGCCTGGAAATCTATGAAAGTAATCACCCGTCATCTGACTAGAACTACAGCAGTGAACATTCTCACTCAAAGAACATTGCCACCTGGGCAGAATTTCAGATTAGGTTTCCTCTCAGTAGGGGGATGAATACAGAGAAAGTTCCGTGGACTAAAATTTGCATATATGTAAATTATTCTTGTGCAAACTCACATTGCTTTTCTGGCCCATATTATGACTCATATTTTACACAACTTTGAAGCTTTAAACCAGAGGTCACAAACTTTTTATGTAAAGGGCCAGGTGGTAAATATTTTAGCCTTTGCAGGTCTTACAGTCTGGGTTGCAGTTACTCAGCTCTGCCATTGCAGTGTGAAAGCAGCCGGAGACAATGTATAAACGATAATGGCAATATGAGCGTGGCTGTGTTCCAGTAAAACTTCATTTATGGAACTGAAATTTGAATTTCATGTAATTTTCCCATGTCATAAAATATTCTTTGGACTTTTTTCCAACCATTTGCAAGGTAAAAATGATCTTGGTTTATGGGTTGTGTACAAAGACAGGCAGCGGGCTGAAGCTGGCCTGTAGGCTGTAAGTTTGCCAACGCCTGGTTTAAACCACTGGTTCTGAACTCTGACTATTCAATCCAACCAGCGAGCTTAAAAATGAATAGAATGAATCAGAATCTCTGGAAATGGCTATAGGTATCTTCATTTGTTTAAAACTCCCCAAGGGACTGTCAGGTGAAACCAGCAATGACTGGCTTCTTTGGTTTGGAGTCCATCTCTATCCTCTTAACTCTGTCTTTCTTGCCTTATTCAAAGAACTTTAAGCCGTAAATGTCCTCTTCTGAAATTTCCATATATTATATGAGGATGATAGGAGAAAAATGTTAAAATTTCTTGTCAGAAAAACTAACAACTAAGAAATACTAAGTAAAGGTCCACGTATTTATTACATGACTGCTTAATTCAAACGAGCAAATGCAGTATAAGAAACTTAAAAAATAAAAATATGAAAAAAATGTATCCATGCAGCCCAACATCTACTGTGGGAGGCTGCAAAAGCAAACAAGACTTGTTCCCCTCATCAAGTTCACCATCTGCTAAGGTGGCTGGAATACGGACAGGGGTCTCAATCTCCAGTGCCCCCAGGGGCTGCAGTAGTGAGCAGAAGAGAGCGCTGAAGGTCCAGTCATTGCTGTAACCTGTGCAGTATGATGTACACAGAGTGAAACGTGCTGCAGGCCATGACCTCTGAGTTCAGAGGAGGATTCACATGGCCGCAGGGGAGCTTAACCTCTGAAATCAGACAGACCCAGGTTAAGACCCGAGCTCCTCTACTTGGGGCCATGTGACCCCGAGCAAGTCTCCCAACTTCTCAAAGCCTTGGCTGCTTCATCTGTGAATATGAAGTGGGAGAATCACACCTCCTGAGTCTGTTACTATGAGACAGATGAGGTCATGTTGATGAAATGTTTAGCGCTGCTTGCTGCACAGTAGTCTTCCATAAATGCTCCTACTCCTAGTACTAATCACTTCCTTTTCGCTGAAAGGATACCTTAGGAAAGCCAGCTGCGAAGGATGTCCATCTTGTGGATCACTGCAAATACAAGTAAGACTCCGGGACTCCTGACCCTCTGGTTTCCCTGTTGCTTTTGGAATGGCTTCACTTTGGGTGGGAACTTTATTACTAGGGCCCAGCTGCGGTTTGTGGAAGTCACATCAATTCATTTAGCCATTGTTTACTCAGAGCCTGCTAGGCTCAAGGCTCTGGACTAGGTCCTGTGGGAACTGCGGAGACAATGAAATATGGTCCCTGCTGCCAAAGAGCTTGTGTGCTTGTAATCAAAGGGATGGAACTCCCTCTCTCCACACCCACCCAGCCAAGAGCTGAAGTTAGATCAAGTATTTATTAGGTTAATGAAAACAGTTTAAGGTTCAGCATGAATAAAGCATATGTAACAAATATACTTAAATTCCAGGACTAAGAATTAGATGAACAGGTAAAACCAGGTCTGGAAGAGGGCAGTGAGGGGGAGTTCAGAGAAATGAATGCTGAATACGCTGCACAGTGGAACTACAGGGTAGAAGCAGCGCTGGTTGGAGACGGGTACATGCATGAGAAATGCTGAAAAGAAAATGTTCTAAGTTAGCTTTTTGCCAGCGGGCATTTCTTTTAAGATTGATTAGGTATGCCTAGTTGTCTTCCCCAGACAGCATAAGAGGAAATAGGGATCAGGGCATGCCTGTGTCCAGATAGGGTACCCTATGGGAAAAACAAGGTTTTGGGGGGGCCATGATGAGTTCAAGACTTTAGGCGTAGAAAAACGTGTAGCAAAGGGTGAGGTATTGTTGCCATCTGAGCCTTGTATCTGCTCTACCCAGCACCCAGCTGCTGGCCCTATCCATCTCTGTCTGGAGAAAGTATCCCTCTTTCCCCCCCTCATCCTGGTATTCCCAGGAGCAACCTCTAACCCCTGGAACAGCAAGGCGTTTATGGAAACTCCACAGGGACATGCTGATGTGTCCTTGAAGACTGAAATGGAAAGGGAGAAGAGACGGGGTAATAAAAGGAGAGAAGGGGAAGAGGGAATAAGAAAAAAAGGTCGTATTTGTGGCAGCAGGCATATAGTATCAAGTATATTTTGTGCTTTCTTTTCCAGGTATCTGTTTAACTTCCGGGGTGTAGCTGCAAGTTTCCGGTTCAAACACCTCTTTCTGTGTGGTTCACTTGTTTTCCATGTTGGAGATGAGTGGCTGGAATTCTTCTATCCACAACTGAAGCCGTGGGTTCACTATATCCCAGTCAAAACAGATCTCTCCAATGTCCAGTAAGCAGCTCTCCCCCAAGCAGAGTTTCTGATGACTCCTGCAATCTGCTTCTGAGTCCACAGCCATTTCAGACATTTACTCCTGATGTCTTTTTCCATTGAACGCTTTTTTTTTTTCTTTATTTGGTTCTCAGAAATAGTATTGCATTATTAACCAACTAGGCTGAGTGGGATTTAATTTTTAAAAGTGCTCTAATGCTGATTCAAAATGTAACATTCAGATAGTATGCAGTGGAAAAGCTCTCCTCTCTCAAAGACTAAAGATACAGGTACTCAATCATGTTATACTGTCAAAAGGACTTTCAGATAACAGCATAAGAATGGACCTCAGTGAAACTGAGGCAAACTTCCTCTTATGATGGGAGGAGCTAGGACGAGGGATGGAGAAGGACCAGAAATGCAACCCCAGTGCCCTCTTCTGGGGGCCAGAGCAAGAGACAGGAGGGAAATTTTTTTCTGTGCTATTGATTTTTGATGTGTATCATTGAACGTTTCTCTGTTTTCTCAAATATGTTCCAAAACTATAACAGATTGCCTTTAGCCTGTGTGTGAGGTATTTGTTGTTGTTATTTTGTTCCTGTGAGGACCCAATGTCTTTGCTTTAAAAAAGAAATAATCCACCATCCACATATCTAGAGATTAACTATAGACCTCAATCTATGGTCTCTCTGACTTAGTACTAACGAGCTTGGTCTGTATTTCAGAGCCTAATAATGCCTTCCATTTCAGGGAGCTGTTGCAGTTTGTAAAAGCAAATGATGATGTAGCTCAAGAAATTGCTGAAAGGTAAGTTCTGCTCATTTTTCTTTTTCCACTTTACTTTGTCATCCACATTTTGCCTGAGCTGAAGTCATAAGAATGTCATTACCTCGGTGATATCTGCATTTCAGCCTCATTATACAGAGATAATCAGAATCAAAGCTGTGTTGGGGGAAAACACCCATTCACGAATGTCCCAAGCCCATCCTTTGTAGAGTTAGGCTGCAATCTTCGAAGCAATTCAAGTTCTCTTTCTGAGGATTGGCTGTTTATGTATTTGTTTTTAAGAAAAAAAATTAATGTCTATTTCCAAATGTGTGTGTGTGGATATGATGGCTGTAGAGTTGGTCCTGAAGATCAAAGAGTTAATTTATGTAAAGTACTCTGAACAGTGCTTGGCTCCCTCAGGTGTAAGTTACTAGTATTATTAAATGCTATGCTTTAAATATTCTTGCAAATCTTTGTCTCTAGGGGAAACCAGTTTATTCTGAACCACTTGCAGATGGATGACATCACCTGTTACTGGGAGAACCTGTTGACTGAATACTCTAAATTCCTGTCCTATAATGTAACAAGAAGGAAAGGCTATGATCAGATTATTCCCAAAATTTTGAAAACTGAACTCTAGTAGTCATCACCGGGCCATAGTCCTCTCGATGGCAGCAGATCTCAGACATCCTGTGGTGAGAAGCTCACTGTGAGTGTGACACCTATACCTTGGATACTATTGCGAAGCCAGATACCTGGTTTTCCTTATCATGCTGCACCAAGCGCAACTTTCGAGAAAGATCCAAAATGTGTATAATACAGATATGAAGCAGCTCAACGCTTTGGCTGAATAAGGACCAGAAATCATGAGGTGGGGGTTTTGAACCCAATTCTGCCTTTCATTTCTTAGGACCAATCACAGCTTGTGCCTCAGATCATCCACATGTTATGTCCATTACTGTGACACTGACTGTGCCCATGGGATGATGCCTTGTGTCTCATTGTTTGGAGTAGAGGGTCACTCATTTGGAAGCACTACAACTCATCACTGCAGTTCTGCAGTTATTCTACGCTTGATTTCTGTCGCTGTATTTTAATGTAGAAAGCCCTTTAGGGTTTGTGAAAAATACTTGGGGATTATTTCCTGAAAGGTCTAAGGAAGCAGTAGTGTGCCATGCAGAGCTCTGTTCTGTAAAAGCCTAAACTCTTTGGTACTCAGGAGGTTTCTATAAAGCCACGTAGAAAGGGGCCAATTGCATGAGTAATTATTGCAGTTGGATTTCAAGTTCCCCTTTTGTGCCTTCGGACCCTTCTTTATGTTCTCTTTCAAAAAAACAAAAGATAAAAACCTCCTACTAAATTTAGAAAATAGTCCTTTCTTTTTAAAGGAATTGTGCATGAAACAGCACCTCTTCCCCAGTCTTCACACATCCTTAATATTTTTCCTCCTTGAGTTGGCAGCAGTCCACACTTGCAGGGATCTCAAGGAGTCTTCATGTGTAAAATGGTGTTAAGTTGGGAGTTTAGAACCTTGAACTTTAGCACTTACATATATAGGAGATGTTTGTTTTAGTGCAGATCCATGTTGGAGTGCTTCCTTTTCCCTTTTTGAAAACGACATTTGGATAGTAGTGTAATCTCTCAGGACGTGCTCCCTAGCATAGTCGAAAATGAAGAAAGAATTTGAGATTGAAACCCAGATAGTCTGATGACTCAGAACCGTCCTTGTCCCTTAGGCCCAAACTTTCCACAGAGAAATCAGTTCTTTTCCTTTGTCTCTTTAGAACTGTTTGGTATTAATTGGTTTCAAAATTAGTAAATGTGGGATTCAGTTATATATAATCAGGGACTTTATTCCATTTATGAAACATGTATTGGGCCTTTTAAACTCCCTTTAACAAAATTGTAAGCCTGTGGACTTTCTTAGAGAACCTTCTGGTAAGATCATTGCATGGAATAAGGCAGATATTTAAAGTTGGATTTTTTGGTTTTGAGTGTTAAAAACTCATGGGGACTGTGTCCATAGGTGATGTAAGCCTGGCAATAAGCAGTCTTGATTTCTGAATTGTACTGTGGTTTTGCCTTATCAATAGGAGACCATGGTAGATATTATCATTCCCTCTATTGTAATTTTCTTCTCACTAAACTGGAGCAAAATTTTCTGTTCTTTGGATTAGGAGCAGAAGCTTTATTTCCCTGGGAGTGTTTCCCACTTTGCTTCACGTTACAGCTCAAGCATCATCTTCTCTCTCAGAATCCTTGTTTCCATTGTTCTAGGCAGTTAGAGGCTATCATAATACTTTGCTCTTGCCTGTATTATATGACATCACATTGCGCTGTAGTTATTTGACTATTTCTCCTACTGTTCTGTGAGCTTCTTCATGGGTGGGAATCATGTTTTACTTACCCTGATTTCTCCATTATCCAGCACAGTGCCTCACACAGAAGGATGCACAGAATGTTGGATGGATGGATGGATGGATGGATGGATGGATGGATGGATGGATGGATGGATGGATGGATGGAGACAGTAGGCTTAACTAAATCCTAATTTATAGACTTCCCAGCCATTGGCTTCAAGGGGGACTGGACAAGACTGTAAGAATTGGATCAATGCAAATTCTCACCTGCCCTTTGAAGAATTAATAAGAACATTTTTGTATTTAAGTACAGCAAATGTTATTCAGATTTTATGCTTATTTGTTTACCTCAGGGTAGATGATATGAAGGTGGTGTGTAATGACATGTAAAATGTATGGTTTTGAAAATAATTTTTATCTCCGTAACTTTTGAAAGTTGTTGTTTGTTGTTAATACTAGCTGGGTCCCAAACTTACCCTTTCCTTTTCAGAGTGCCAAAAGCCACACTTTTCTTCAAGGAAAGAGAATAATTGAATTTGAGTGACGTGGGATACTTGGATAACACAAGTAATGATTTTCCTTTCTTTATTTGGGGAGTATCAGCTGTGTGTTGTCAGTGTGCCACCTGATTCTGCTGTTACATCAGGTTTTCCTAGTGGAAAAGAATAGAAACTACCTCCAGCTGGTTTAAGCAGAAGAATTTTTTAGAAGGATATGAGGGCATCTCGGAGTAGTTGGAAGGGTAGAAAGCAGAGCAGCTCCAGGAATCTCAACAAGAGTTTGGATAGTCTCTAGAGTACTACTGTGTGCAGTTCCAGAGACTGCCAGCTTCTGTCTCTCAGCCAAAAATTCCTAAGAGAAAACAATTTAATGGGCCCCTTTGGGTCAGTTCTGAAGAGGATAGTTCCCTACCCTTTACCCCTGCACTATGGACAAGAGCACACACAGATACGTAAAAACCCATCTTCTCGAGCATCTAAAGATGTCTTCACTTAACATAATCCTGCTGCATCCCGAGGTAATATGTTGTGGGTGAAGCAGAGGAGTACAGTTACAAATCACTCATTTAATATTTATTAGACACTTCTTGAGCATTTACTGTCCACAGTGGGAGATAAGAAAATGTTTACAACAGGCTCCCAAGAATGAAGGATCTCTCTAGTTGAGATGATAAAGTAAAAACAACAATATTGAGAGGCTTCATAGGCAAAAGGTGATTAAGGTGGTATGAGGCCTTAATCATAAGGCCAACTATTCATAGAGACGATGTGGATTTGAAGTTTAGAGGGAGAAGAAATTTCTATCTTGCGCAGATGGAAACTTCAAAGAGGTAAAAATTGAGTTACACTGAGGGATGGTTAAATGAAGTGGTCCTTGGAGTTCTCAAAATTCATTCTCTTTACCTGTGGTAACGGTTTATGTCATATATAATATAATATAATGTAATACATGTAGCAAGGGCAGTACATGGTGAACCTAGCAGGGAAAGGGAAACTTCTGACACCTGGGAGAAAATTCATGATTGGGGAAGAAGCTATTGGGTTCCATGAGTGGAACTCAGAAAAAGGTATGAGGGGAGAATGATGGTGGTTACAGGCACAGTGTGATGACTGCACTGAAAATTTTCCCTAATGCCTTTACTCAGGTGGCAACTGCACATCCTGGGGAGGCGCGAGCAGAATGTGAAACAGAGTGGTCCAAGCGAACAGCGTAACACCTTTTGGCTCAGTGTTGCTCTGAGACCCTTCAAAAAAGCAGAGCACAGAGGAGGGAGAGTATTTCCATAGTGGTAAAGGAAGGTAAGCCCCAGGGGCTTGGAGCAGCAGGAGAGTGCAAGGGTGACAGAGAAGTAGTCTGAGGAGCTGAGATGGAATAGCAGAAATGGTGTGAGGCAGGGCCTAGGGTCTGGGGACTTGAGTGACCAGATGGCAAAGGGAACCTTGCAAGTGAGGTTTAGTTACCCAAATAAGAAGGCAGCTATGGAGTTAGCAAAATTTGTCTGTTAACATAACTTCATTTTTATCCAAAGGAGTAGGGAGACATTTGACTTGTATATAAATGATTTCGGTAATACCTTCCCAACACTCCCACCCTCCAATGCAACGTTCGCCTCATCCCAGAATGATTCTGGGGTCATCTTAAACATTTAGATTTTCCACATGTAGACTAGACACATGGCACAGCCATTTTCTTGATCTTTCAGGGACTTTATCCTGGCGCCCATCTCCGCCTGTATGGGATAGGCAGCAGCCTGGAGCCAGAGCCAGTCAAGGGATCTGAATTCTTTATTGGACAACCTATGTGCCAGCCATGATACGTTCTCGAGATACAGAGATGAATATACATGGTTTCTGACCTCAAAGTTAGAGACACTGAGCAAACAGGAAAGACACTGAGACACACAGCAAATAGGAAATCGTGATGCAATGTAGTAAATGCTGTGATGGGAACTGAATCTAATCCTGCCGCCCACACACCAAAGAGATCCTCCTGGCGCAGGGAGAATCAGTCACTTCCTGGGTCTTATCTATAGGATTCCAGCGGTCAAATTCCAGAACTCTATGTACTATATCCTACTACACAGTGTAACGATTTTGAATTACACCTAGAAAGGAATAAAGGATGGGTAGAGATTGGCAGAACATGTGACTATGGTTGCTAGCAAAGATGACATGAAATTACACAAACCAGTTTGAGAATATTTTAAATGCGTGCGCTTTAATAAAAACTACTTTGAAGCATATGTTAGTGGAGGATGTACTGACGGGAAATTATTGCTGGGCTACCAAGCAAACACATGGTAGAAATTCCAGAAGTCGTCCTGCCTTTCGAGAAACAGTAGACATATGAACTAAGAGGAGTAAAACCCATCTTGTGAAGCCCAGAGCTGATTTCTTTAAAAAGTGTTCTGGAAATCTCGGGGTAACTGTCACCAAAACCCCTCTTCCATGCCTCGGTCCTTCCTGAAAACCAGGACGGACCCCGCCCAGCCCGGAAGTCTGTGACAGCGCAGGTTGGGCTTGTATTTGCGCAAACTGTCTTCCCCTTTCTGTACTCCACTCGCACTGAATACTGCACTCTCTTTCCATCTACATGGGATTTCTGCTGCTTTAAATACGCTAACCTACTGCAGCTTGCGACCACGCCTCGCCGCCCGCAAACAGCCCAACACCCCGTTTTCCGGCTGCAGAAGGACCGGGATAAGGCGGCGGAGGCGGGGCCAGACGACGCTAAGCCTGACTGCGCGCCGCCACCTCACTTCCGCTGGGCCGACCCGGCACCAGGGAAGTCCGTCCGGCCTCCAACCGGAAGTGTGTTCAGCTCCGGCTCCGCCCTTGACCCGCCCCCCGGCCTTTGCCCTCGTGGGGGCGGGGCCTCCTGTCGCGTGTGTCCGACGGCCTTTACAGGGAGGTTAGGAACTGAGGGCGATTCTGCCAAGCCGTGTGGCCACGGATATGGCCACGAATTAGCTCGGGCGTAGTGTTGTACGGGTGCTCGCCCACTCCTTGCAGTTATCCTTGCTCTTCTCCCACCGCGCCTCCGGGAGGCCTTGGCGCCTTGAGCGCCCGAGCGAGTGTCTGCAGGTTCGGAGTGGGCCATGGAGGTGCGGCAGCCGGCGCCACGGAGCCTCCTCTGCAGGGCGCCGAGTCCTTTCCCTCGTGTCTTTGCTGCCGAAGCTGTGGCCGCCGATCCCAAGACTCTTGTGGAGGACCAGAAGCTGCCTTCCTACGTCCCAGAACCCCAGTACCCGGAATCCGGATGGGACCGCCTCCGCGAGCTGTTTGTCAAAGAGTAAACGTGCCTACGGTCTGTGGGGAGGGGCTGAGAAGGAGGCGACCTGCCGCCGGGGTCATCTGGGGCGAAGGACCCCAGGGTGCTGTGATTTATTTTTACAGGATTTGGGGCTCTAATATTTGTACTCCAAGCGTGTATCCTAACATTGCCCTTTGGTAGTTCTGTTGATTGACAGGCCGGTTTTCACATGGTAAGGGTGAGACGAACTGAAAGCCAGAGCTTTTAGGGATATTTAGGGAATATAGTATCAGTGTAATCCCCTGATATTACAGATTAGAAGAATTGGACCAAGCTACTTAGTGACCCTAGAACCAGCATCTGCGGGACTCCACTCCAGTATTCTTTTACGTATTTCACTTAATCCCAGATTTTGATGGTTCATGAACAGTAGCCCTCCTCCCCGCCACAAAAATAGAGGCTGGAGAGATAACAGAGAGTTGTAAAATTTTTATTCTGCCAAGTAAGGAATATATAAACAATAGTAGCAACTGTGTTATCTTTTTATGGAAGAAAAGATATTAGTTGGATTCACAAATAAGAATGTTTCAGAGTAAACGATAAATAAACCCTTAAACTGAATTAACTTTAATGGAAAACTCAGAATAATTAATTTCATCATTTTTTAATTCATCACTTACTGGTGAAAAGTTTGCCCTTTTTTGAAGTACTTTACCTAATACTACACTGTGTTATCAAGTGGTCAAGTTAGCATTGATGCTTTATGATGTTGCTGAGATAGTTAGGGCAGGGAGTTGGTGGAATTGTATTTAGTTACTTTATTTAGGTTTCATCATCTTATTTTAAACATAATGAGGCCGCCCTTCTCATTGGTCCTTCCAAAATTTATTTGAGATACCTGTGAATGATCCTATTAGTACACAACAGAAAAGGGCTATTTTGATCAGCTTTATAAACCACAGAATGTCGAAATGAAAGCTACACTTTTATTATCGAAAGATAATTTAGTGTAACTTTCATTCCCCCCTCCATGTCATGGATGAGGAGACCAAGGTTCAGAGCGATTCTGATCTGGCTGCAGGTCACTTAGCAGTAGATGACAGAACCACAACCACAACCTCTTCGTTGTTACTTATAGTCTAGGTCCTTTCCACCACTATGCCTTGTTTGTTCACTATTATTAGCTCTTAGGGCCAATCGTGTAACTTCTTAGAGCCTCTATCAATAAAATGAAGAAAAATATCACGTATGTCATGGTATTTTTCAGAGGATGAAAAGGAGGAAAGCGTATGCATTTTCTGTTAAATCTTGTTAAATCTTAAGCTCTTTTATGCTTTCTCTTTTATGAGTTCTACCAGTTTTTATGTAAATAATGTTTTTTGGTCTTATTCATTATAAAAGATAAAATATAAAGTTAAAATTATAGCAGTTTTTCCTATTCATATAGGAATTAGTTTCCTAAGAGATTTTATTTAGGTTTCTCTTATATGCAGGAACTGTAAAAACTCACTGATTCTTATTTCAGAAATGTTGTGATTGTTATTGGCAATTAGAATTAGATAAACTCTTGTACAGTCTCTGAAGAAAGCAAGTTAGTAATGTAAAAAATTAACATTAATAGTTTATGTATGTAGGAGGGCCATTATTTATAGTAACTGAACACTTGCAAACTTAGCTATTTGTTAGAGCAGTTTCCAGAGGACATCTTGGAAGCTCCAATATGGGTTCTAGTTTCTTAAGCTTTTGAGAGTGATAGATTAAATGAAATGATAGCTTTTCTTTGTTATTTTGGGTTGGTCTGTGCTCCCCACTGCATAGTGACCTTTCTCAGTCAGTGGTCTTTAATAGTACAGGCCCATCTGAGCATAACATAAAAATTAAATATTCAGAAAGATAAAGTTTTGATTTTTGTTTTTTACATCTAGGAATTCATTCTTGTGTATGTTGTCCTAAAATCTCATACGTTTGTGTGATTTCCAAAAGTTATCTAAAAATTCAGAAAGGGAAATATTGATCTCTACATCCAGTTGACAAATTCTTTCTGTTTACAGGGATACAGTAGAGCTGTAATAGTCATCAAGTAAAATAAACTTTTAAAATAAAACCTTTTTATTGCAGTATAATATGCACCTAGAAAAATGTACATAAGTATACGGGTCAGTTACTTTTCACAAACTAAACATAGCTATGTATCCAGCCGCAAGAGAATGTTAACAGCATCCCAGAAGCTCCCCCTTGTGCCTCTTCCCTGTCACTGTCTTCACAAGAATAACCACTAGCCTAATTTCTGAAAGCATAGATTAGTTTTGGCTGAGATTTCAGCTACTTGTGATATAATTATTAAACTCATCAGAAGATTTAACTGGTTTTGCCCATCATTAAAAATGTAGTCCTATTAGCATTTGGGATAATTCTGATCATACTGTCTTTTGGAGAGCAGTATCTATAAACTAATCCCAAACAACATTGTCTTTTTGATGTTTTAGTGAACAGCAGAGAACTTCAAAAGAACTTCAGGATATTTACAAAGCAGCAATTTCAGCAGGCATCATTGGCTGGGCATATGGGGGGATACCAGCTTTTATTCATGCTAAACAGCGCTACATTGAACAGAGCCAAGGAGAAGTTTACCACAACCAGCTTGATGCTATGGTACGTACTGGTGTTTTAATAGCATTTGGGGACACTCCAGTTTAGCTGTTCATTTTACACTTTATCATCTAGTTAGGTGGTAGGGTTGGGAAGGTTTAGGAAACAAAGTCTGTGCTTAGCAACAAAGTACCAGTGCTAAAGTGCATGCACGAGCCTTGTCAGACCACTTTTCTTATCTTGAGAATTGATCACCACTATGGCTCTACTTTCTGAAATACATTTCTAACCCCGTGCTAAATCATTAAGGCTTGGCAGTAGCATATTTATTCTATTCACAAAACCTCCTACAGTACATTAGCTCACACTAAAACAATAATTAACATTTAGAGCAGTACAGTTTGTAGAGTGCTAACTCATTTGTTAGATCTGTACATCAGTTGTGTAGTATTAGTGAGGAAGTCGCAGCTCAGAATTTTTTGTTTTTTGAGGTTTATTTTTTGAAATTGTGTCAGACTTAAAATTTGAAAAGTAGTACCAGCATCGCTCAGTATCCAGGGGAGATTGGTTCCAGGACTCCTGCGGATACCAAAATCCACAAGTGCTCAAGTCTTTTCTATAAAAAGGCACAGGACCATAGGCCCCCCCATCCATGGTTCCACATCCTCAGGTTCCAAATCTGAGGGTACAGAGGGCTGACTATATGAAGAATTCCTGTATACCTTTCAGATTCCCCCAATGTTAACATTTTACCACATTTACTTTTTTATTCTCACTCTGTATAAGGCATACTGTTATTTTTTTGTGAACTGCTTGGGAGTAAGTTATAGACACGAGTGCTTCAGTATGCATTTCCTAAAAATAAGGACATTTTCTTACATAACCACAATATTGTGCAGAGTGAGACATTAACACTGATAGAGCACTGTTGTCTTACCTATGGACTTAATGTAAATTTTGGTAATTGTCCCACTAATATAATATATTTTGAAAGTAAATAAATCATTAAAAAAATTTTTTTCTAGTCCAGGATCTAGTACTGTATCAGGTGTTGAATTTGCCTGTCATGCCTCTCTAGTCAGTCTCCTTTAATCTGGAACAATTTTTCTGTTGTTCTTTGCCTTTCATGACCTTGATATTTTTTAAGGCTTATGGGCCATTTATTTTGTAGAATATCCCTCAACTTGGATGTTTGATATTTTCTTGTGATTAGATTTCACTTATGTGTTTTCGCAGGAATACCCTAGAATTGATGTTGATTCTTCTCAGTAAGTAAGGATAAGAAGTACAAGATAGCTATTTGTCCCTCAACTGGTGATGCTTACTTTAGTCACTTAAGTTAAGATGTCCCTGACAGGTTATTCACTGTAAAATTAATAGTATCTTTGTAATTAATAATATCTTATGAATTTTTATTAACTACTTTGAGACTATGCAAATACCCTATTTTTCATCAAATTTCTACCCTCTAGTTTTAGTATTCAGTGTTGATTCTTGCCTAAAATAGTTATTGCTGTGGTGGTTGCCAAATGGCCATTTTCTAATTCCATCATTCCATCTGTATTTATTGGTTAGTATTCTCCTGTAAGGAAGAGCTTTCACTTTCCCTCTATTTATTTTATTCAGTGTGAACTCATGGATTCTTTTTTTTTAAGAGCTTTTATTGAGATAATTGACATACAATAAACTGCATGTATTTAAAGTGTACAATTTGATATTTTTTTTCTTATTAGTAGTGTATATATGGCAATCCCAACCTCCCAATTCATCCCCCCACCCCTCACTTTCCCCACTTGGTGTCCATATGTTTGTTCTCTACATCTGTATCTCTGTTTCTGCCTTGCAAACTGGTTGATCTGTACCATTTTTTTATATTCTGCATATATGTGTTACTATACGATATTTGTTTTTCTCTTTCTGACTTACTTTACTCTGTGTGACAGTCTCTAGGTCCATCCATGTCTCTACAAATGTCCCAATTTTGTTCCTTTTTACAGCTGAGTAACATTCCATTGTATATATGTACCACATCTTCTTTATCCATTCATCTATTGATGGACATTTAGGTTGCTTCCATGTCCTGGCTATTGTAAATAGTGCTGCAGTGAACATTGGGGTGCATGTGTCTTTTTTTTTTTTTTTTTTGGGCACACGGGCTTAGTTGCTCCATGGCATGTGGGATCTTCCTGGAGCTGGGATCGAACCCGTGACCTCTGCATTGGCAGGCGGATTCTTAACCACTGCGCCACCTAGGAAGCCCATGTGTCTTTTTGAATTACACTTTTCTGTGGATATATGCCTAGTAGTGGGATTGCTGGGTCATATGATACTTCTATTTTTAGTTTTTCAGGGAACCTCCATACTGTTCTCCATAGTGCCTGTTGTCCATTTACATTCCCACCAACAGTGCAAGAGGGTTCGCTTTTCTCCACACCTTCTCCAGCATTTATTGTTTGTTGATTTTCTGGTGGTGCCTGTTCTAACCGGTGTGAGGTGATATCTCATTGTAGTTTTGATTTGTATTTCTCTAATAATTAGTGATGTTGAGCAGCTTTTCATGTGCCTCTTGGCCATCTGTATGTCTTTGGAGAAATGCCTATTTGGGTCTTCTGCCCATTTTTTGATTCGGTTGTTTGTATTTTTGATATTGAGCTGCATCAACTGTTTATATTTTTGGAGATTAATCTTTTGTCATGGATTCTTATTTTGTTCTGTAGTTTTATAATCCATTATTATCATCATTTATTTTGATATGCAAATTGCCCTGAATTTCGACTGTTGAAGCCCCTTAAAGCTAAATCCTGTGTCCTTTTGATATGTCCCCATTATTTTTGAGCATGCCTTTACTTTTTGGCACAGCAAGGTGTTTCTACTTCATTTTTTATTTTTAAGGCACCAGCCCTGGAATAAGCCCGTTTCACGTAGCAGCTATAGTTTCTTTTAAAATTGTAGTTAGAAACCAAGTTCTGGTGCTAGGTGTGCTCATTGCTACTGACATATCATGGCTTCTAGGCCCAAGGCAGATATTTAGGAAATATACATGTGTATGTGTGTGTGTGTGATTAATATACACATTCATGCACATTTCTATATCTATTGCTATATTTACCTATTCATTAAAAGCCATGAGTTCACATTGATACCTTTCAGAGAGGTTTTAACTTGCACAATATCATATAGTAGTTAGGACTACACTTAGGGATTCTGTCACAGTCTTTAAAAATCTAGGCTTTACCCTCACGATATTATGCCAGATTTGACTCATGACGGTCTAGTGAAAATGAGCTGTGTAAACAGATAACCTAAGTTCCAATTCTGACTTTATTCCTTATTGGCTGAGTGATCTTGGTTAGAAACTTCCTGTCTACGCCTTAGTTAAAACTAAAACACCTGCTTGAAGAAAATGTAAAGATTAAATGAGATAATATGTTAACAGTTTTTACATAGAAGGTGGTCAGTTAAAGATTTGGGGTTTTTTTTCTTCCTCGCCTTTCCTGCATATCTGTATTACTTTAATCCTTACCCTTTACAGTTTGCTCACTGCTTCTCTATTTTGTGTTTTTATTTTCCCCACAATTTCTTGAAAAAAAGCATGTCTAATACTGACTTTTTGTCTGTCATGGTGTTTGTCATATAGATTCTTAGTTGTTACTTAATTGATAGATTACTTGGTTGACATTGCATTTCTTAGTTCCTTTTATACCTCCAGATAGGGTAGGATGCACGTGGTACTTTTGCTTAAGTTTCAATACTTAAAGAATGATATTTCTAGAGATTTTCTATTCTTTCTATTTAGATGTCCCTACCTAATCCCTAACTGACATTCCTCCACCACAGATTTCTTTTTATTTATTTGTTTATTTACCTGCACCCTGCGGCATGTGGGATCTTTGTTCTCTGACCAGGGATCAAACCTGTGCCCCTTGCATTGGAAGCACAGAGTCTTAACCACTGGACTGCCAGAGAAATCCCCACCATAGTTTTAAAATAGGGAAAGTGTCAAGGTGTCTCAGAAACTCACAGTCTTTTTATTAACTTTAGCAATCTGCACATCGTGCTGCTACACGAGGCTTCATCCGGTATGGCTGGCGTTGGAGTTGGAGAACAGCTATGTTTGTAACTGTATTCAAGTAAGTTCTCTGAATTGTGATGAAGGGTCTTGGACATTCTTTTAGGAGCACACCTTTTGAGCAAGTGGAATTATGAAATCTGAATGTCCATATAAAAGTAATGATACCTTTTTCTCAAGAACGGTTATCTATTTATGTGTTAATTAAAGATTGGACCAGTTGTAGTTTTGCATCCATGGATGAAGGTCTGCCAACTAGTATTAAAATAGATACAGGGTTGCTAAGTCAGAGGAATTCTGTAGAACTCTTCTTTATGTTCTATTGCTTATTGGCATATTATAGCAATTTGAAACACTGAAGGAGCCTAGACTAGCACCAGGGATTACATAGTAGGCTCTTCTAAACTGATATATATCACCTTAGTGAAAGTTACAGTCAAGAAGGTAAATGAGATATGCTTTAAATTTTATGTTTTCCTCCTCCTCCCACCTTCCCAGCACGGTGAACACTGGTCTAAGTGTGTACCGAAATAAAAATGCCGTAAGCCATTTTGTCATTGCAGGAGGTAAGACATTTTTGTTCTTGTTTACATTTTTCATTCTCAAATATAGTTTAGAAAATACGTAAGGACTTGTAAGTCATGGCTACTGAATTCTTTGGTAGGCTTCTCATCACATCTCATTCAGCATTTGTGCAAAATGTATGGAAAACGTGCTTGGTCCTTGGTATACTTGGTGAACAAAACAGGAAAACTCTGCCTTCATTGAGTTTTATCATCTGATGTGGATGGGTTGTTATGATAGAAAGTAACAAATAGGTGGGGCAGTGGGATCTAATGGGGCCAGGGACGTGGAGAAGGCCTTTCTGAGGAAGTGACATTTAAGCTGATACCTGAAGAATGGGAAGGAGCAAGCCTTGCAAAGAAGGGTAGCCTAGGCAGGGGGAACATCAAGGGTGAAGGCTCTAAGTTTTCTCAAAAGCAGGATAATATGACTGGAACATAGTGAATGAGGGGAAGAGTGGCTTGAGATGAGACCGGTGAGATGAAGTAAAAAGGAGCCAGATGTTTTCATGATAAGAGATTGGATTTTTTTTTTTTCTTTTAACCCCCGTCCCTTTTTTTTTTTTTAATTTCTCCCTCTATTTATTTATTTATTTATTTTTATTGGCTGTGTTGGGTCTTTTTTGCTGTGTGTGGGCTTTCTTTTTTTATTTGCAGTGAGTGGGGGTTACTCTTCGTTATGGTGCTCAGGCTCCTCATTGCTGTGGCTTCTCTTGTTGCAGAGCACAGGCTCTAGGCACGTGGGCTTCAGTAGTTGCAGTACATGGGCTCAATAGTTGTGGCTCATGGGCTTTAAAGCGCAGGCTCAATAGTTGTGGCACATGGGCTTAGTTGCTGGGCGGCATGTGGGATCTTCCTGGAGCACGGATCAAACCCATGTCCCCTGCACTGGCAGGCGGATTCTCAACCACTGCACCACCTAGGAAGCCCAGGAGATTGGATTTTATTTTAAAGCTCTCTGCCTCTGTTAGATACGCCCTCTTTAAAATGAACATTTTTTTAAAAAGTATTAAACATTTTCATTACACTTCCAGTACAAATCCAGTACGTTTCCAGAAATGTAAATGAAGTTAACGGTTGTATACATGCAAACAATGACTAATTCATGTACATTCTCTCACATACAAAAACATACATATACTGCACATAACAGTTTTTTACTTTTTATTTGGAAATAACTTCAAGCTTTTAGAAAGTTGCAAAAATAAAAGTAATACAAGGAACACCATGAGCAGTACCCTTTAGTACAGAGATTCAGTTATTGTTAACATTTTAGCCCGTTTGCTTTATCACCTGTGCTCCTTTTATTTTGGGTGCACTCTCTTTCTATATGTATACACACACAGGCAGACACACATATATAATTTGAGCTTAACATTTAATGAAAACATTTAAAAATATAAAACTTGAAATAGGCATTAATAGCAGTGCAGCAGCTAGAACTTGCCCTGTTTTAACTTGTGAACATTTTTACATGGATATTCTGTAGGCTCAAGTACCTGTATCCAAACCAAACTCTTGTCTTTCTGCCCCCACTTGCATATTTACTCCTGCTGTATGTTCTCTGTCATCTGCCCTGTTAAATTCCATACTGGAAATGAGTTAATGATGTGGATCTCCCCTTTCCAAACTTCTAGTTCAATCATTCTTATTCCTTAAATATACATGGACTTTCTCACCTCCTCTTTGTTCCCACTACTACTGTCAGATCTTCCCTGTTTCTAATCTTGGTTTGCTTCACCTCTACTGTTATCTTACTTTTTTGAAATATGAATATGATATTAACACTTTTCTGCTTCAGATTCTTCCATAGTTTCCCATCACTCTAATGTCGATTCTTGACCTGACCCCCATGCACTACTGTTGCCCGAGCCTTGTAATCTGCTTGGATTTCTCAAACCCAGCATACTCTTGCTTTACAAGAATTCTTGCTTGAACCCACCTTCCCACTCCCACAACTGATTTCATTCAGCTCTATACTTAACCTGACTTTCAAGGTTCAGCTCATCTATCATCTTCAGCTTCCCTAGAGGATTCTCCTAGCCCCGATTTTTCTATCTTAGGTACCTTTCCCCTGTGTTCTCATAATTCACTGTAAACAGTTTTACCAAAGCACTTATAATACTATATTGTAGCTGTTTACTTGTTTTGTTTCCCTACTAGACTATTTACTTGAATTCAAAGAAAGTTTTTGCCTTTTATTTCACAATTGTTTGACATATAGCATGGTAGAATAAAGGTTTCTTGATTGAATGTAAATACTAGTAAAATAAGTATAGAAAGGCATATCTGATACAATGTATATTTTTATCTCAAACCAGAAACCAATATTAAAATTAATGGTATAACACTAAAGTAATTTATCCTGAAGTTGGAATCAGGTAAGGATGTCACCAGTATTATTTATACTTCATAAAAGTATATTCAACATCTAGAATGCCTTAGTAAGGAGCTTATTTAGCAAAACCTCTCCCCAAAAAGTAACAATAAAACTGGACAGAATTATCAAAAACAACCCACTTAAATTTCTGGAAATTGACCAAGGGCAAGCAACAAATTGAGACACATGTATTCAAGAATTTCTGCTAAATCTCACTAAGAACAATGGGAGTCTGTAGTGTTTCAGCCTGGGGTTTCTCCCATCTCCTAGTCCCCACCCAGGCTCCATGATGTAGAAGTTCCACAAGGGCAAGGCAGGCTGGAGGGACCAACAATTCTGCTGTTTGAGGTGACTGACTTGATTTGGAGCAGAGCACAGAAAATCCCATGCCTAAGGGTGTTGCTGAAAACAATAGCAAACAGGGCAGGACAGTATCACACAGCTAACCTGAGGTTTTGATGTTGTTTGGGGCAAGCAATAGACTGGCAGATGAGGCAGAATCTTACCAGGGACATCCAGCCAACAAGAAAGCCAAAGAGAGTTTTAGTAAGGTCCTGCTAATCCCCAGAACTCCAGAAAGTTACCCATATGTGTAAGCACATTCAGGCTCTCCTGGTAAGGCCCTAGCAAGTTACTTATCTTTGGTTAATTGTGAGGCCTTATAAACTGCCTAAACCTTGAGTGCATTCTTCAAGCCACAGACAGATCCACTGACAAAAGTAGCAGCCTCACTGGCTTAAGATGTGTAATCACAACCTCTGACAAATCACTGGCTGACTACCAAGCTAGTGTGATTCCTAGGAAGCCAGACATAAACATAAAAACAGAGCAGAGACATCAGTGGCTGTACTGTACCCCCCCCCCCCCAAAAAAAAAGACTCTAGAGAATGGGTCCAGGCAAATCACTACATAAACAAAGAACCACAGCCATGCCCCTGGGCCCCTGGGTAGGGGGGTGTTCCAACACCAGAGTTGCTATAATTTATTACCTAAAATGCCTGGTATTCAAAAACAACAAAAATGTCACATGATATACAAAAACAGGGGACTAAAAAAGGCAGTCTGTAACCGAGGCTATCTATTGGACATAGCAGACAAAAGACTTAAAGCCATTTTAAAAGAACTAAATAAAAGTGTGATGACAACTACTCATCAAATAGAAAATATCAGTAAAGATAGAAATTATTTCAGGGACTTCCTTGGCAGTCCAGTGGTTAGGATGTTGCGTTTCAATGCAAGAGGTGCGGGTTCAATCCCTGGTCAGGGAGCTAAGATCCCACATCTCGCAAACAAAAAAGCAAAACATAAAACAGAAGCAACATTGTAACAAATTCAATAAAGACTTAAAAAATGGTCCACATCAAAAAAAATATTAAAAAAAAAAAGATAGAAATTATTTTAAAAAATCAAATGAATATTCTGGAGTTGATAAATACAATTACGGACATTAAAAATTCACTGGAGAGGAGGTGCTTTAACAGCCAATTTGAGATAGCATAAGAGGATCAGTGAACTTGAAGATAAATCAATGTAGATTATCTTTTATGAAGGGCAGAATTTTTTAAAATGAATACAAATGAGGAGAGCCTCAGAGATCTATGGGACACAATCAGGAATATTAACACATGGATAATGGAGAGGAAAGAAAGAAAAGGGAAGAAAAAGTATTTTAAGAAATTATGGGACTTCCTAGGTGGCGCAGTGGTAAAGAATCCGCCTGCCAATGCAGGGGACACAGGTTTGAGCCCTGCCCTGGGAAGATTCCACATGCCACAGAGCAACTAAGCCCATGTGCCACAACTATTGAGCCTGTGCTCTAGAGCCCACGAGCCACAACTACTGAGCCCATGTGTCACAACTATTGAAGCCCAAATGCCTAGGGCCCGTGCTCCACAACAAGAGAAGCCACCGCAATGAGGAGCCTGCGCACCACAATGAAGAGTAGCCCCCGCTTGCAGCAACTAGAGAAAGCCCATGTGCAGCAACGAAGACCCAACGCAGCCAATAAATAAAAATTAATTAATTAATTTTTAAAAAAAGAAATTATGACCACAAACCTCCCAAATTTGATGCAAGACATTAATCTACACTTGCAAGAATCTCAGCAAACCCTAAGAAGAATAAACATGAAGAGATTCACATGTAAACATGTAATAGTTACACTGTTGAAAGAGAAAAATGAAAGCAACAAGAGAAAAACAACTCATACAGGAATACCCAATAAGATTAACAGCTGACTTCTCATCAGAACGATGCAAGGCAGAAGGCTGTAGAATGACAAAGTGCTGAAAAGAATAAACTGTCAACTGGTAATTCTATATGTAGCAAACCACCCTCCAAAATTGAAGGCAAAAGACATTGGCAGATGAACAAAGAAAGAGAATTCCTTGTTAGCAGACCTGCCTTACAAAAACACTAAAGAAAGTTCTTCAGGCTGAAAGGAAGTGATATCAGATTGTAACTTGACTGTACATGAAGAGCATTGATAATTATATAAGTAATTACTGAAGGCAGTATAAATAAATATTTTCTTCTCTTAACTGATCTAAAAGACAGTTACATAAAATAATAAAATTGAAATGTTGGGCATATAACATTTAAAGCTATGTATTACATTAATAGCACAAAAGAGAGGGAAGGAATGGACTTACATTGGAGCAACGAAATGACACCAAATAGTAACTTGACCCCACAGGAAGAAACAAAGATTACTAGAAATGGTAAATACGTAGGTTAATAGAAAAGACTTTGTAAATCTATTGTTTCCCCTTTCTTTTCCTAACTGTTTTTCCCCATAACGTTATTAAAATATATATGGTTGTGTAAAGTAATAACACTGTATTGTTGTTTTTAAACATATATATGTAAACATAAATGACAATAATAGCACAAAGATGGGAGAGGAGTGGAGCTGTATTAGAACAATGTTTCTACATTTTACTAGAATTAAATTAGTACTGATCTGAAGTACACTGTGGTAAGATGCATAGTATAATCTCTAAAACAAATAATGATAGTAACTTTTAAAAGTAGTAACATGGTCAAAAAGAAATTAGATAATATAGAAAATAGCAAAATGACTGATCTAAGTCTAACCATATCAGTAATAACATTAAAATATGAATGCATTAAACATTGCAATCAATAGAGATTGTCCAACCATATTTAAAAAAAAGATTCAAGTATATGCTGTCTACAAGAGACATATTTTAGGTTTAAGGGAACGGATTAGTTGAAAGTAAAAAGATAAAAAAATACTATTCAAACAGTAGGAAAAAGAACTTGAGTGACTGTACTTGTATCAGACAAAATAGACTTCAAGACAAAAATGCTAGAGACAAAGAAGGACATTTTATAATGTTAAAAAGGACAATCTGCCAAGAAGATACAACATTTAGAAACATATGCGTCTAACAACAGAGCTCCAAACTACATGAAGCAAACACTTTGAAATGAGAGGAGAAATAGACAATTCAATTACAGTTGTTACTTTATACTCCACTTTTAATAATGGATAGAACAACTAGAGGCAAAATCAACAAGAACATAGAAGACATGAACAACGCTATCAATCTTTGTGACAGTATGTCTAGAACACTCCACCCAGCAATAACAGAATTCTCATTCTTTTCAGGTGCACAAGGGACATTCTCTAAGCTAGACTGTATGCAAGGCTAAAAACAAGTCTCAATAAATTTAAAAGGATTGAAATCACACAGAGTATGTTCTTTGACCCCAATGGAATTAAACTAAAAAAATTGGGGGGAACCCACAAATATTTGGAAATTAACGCATTCATAAGTAACCCATAAACCAAAGACTAATCACAAGGTAAATTTAAAATATTTTGAGCTGAATGAAAATGAAAGCACCCTATATTAAAATTTGTGAGATACAGTCAAAAGAAGAAAGATCTCATGTGAATAATCTAAGCTTCCACCTTTAATAACTTGAAAATGAGCAAAATAACCCTAAAGTAAGCAGACAGAGGGAAACAATAGAATTAGAATGACACTATGAAATCAAAAGAAAAACAATATAGAAAATCAATGAAACCAAAAGTTGGTTCTTTGAAAAGAGCAACAAAATAGACAGTCCTTTAGCAAGTAGACCAATAAAAATAAACATAAAAGAGAAATTTTTTGACAAAATTTGCTTGAGAAGAAATTGAAAATCCCTATAGCCCTACAACAGATTAATGAACTAAATACTTAGTTAAAATCTTTTCACAAAGAAAAGCCCAGGACCAGATGGCTTCCCTGGTTATCTGGGAAGTTTCTTTCAAAACACTTTCAGAAAATGGAGGGGGAACACTTCCCAACTCATTCTGTTAGACTAGTATTATCCTGATAACCAAAGCCAGGTGAAAATAGAAAACTAAACTACAGATCACTATCCCTCAAGCATATATACACAAAGATCCTTAACAAAATATTAGTAAACAAAATCTAGCAACAAATAAAGATTATACGCCATGACCAAGTGGAACTTAAGGAATTCAAAGTTACTTTGAAAGCGCATTTGACAAAAAATCGAACATTCATGATAAAAACTCAACAAAACTGGAATTAAAAGGGACTTTCTTTACCTTGATAAAGATTATCTTGATAAAGCTAGCATAATATTTAGTGGTGAAAGACTGAATGACTTTCCTGAAGATTGAGAACAAAACAAGTAGATGAATAATACACTTACATTTTAACATTAGCCAGTGCATTCAGGCAAGAAAAAGAAATAAATGTATGGATTGAACCAGGCCACAGCAGTGAGAGCACAGTGTCCTAACCACTGCGCTGCCAGGAAGCTCCTCCTAGATTGATATACTCTTAATAGAAGTAGGCCCTGGGAGATTTTAGAAAGTAAAATTACCTTGACTTCTTCACGTTTTTCTTTTAGTTGCTGCTCGTTTTCACGTTCAAATGGAATACTAGTAACGTTATCTGCTTCTTCCAATCATAAAACAAATTGATTTAAATCTCTCCGATATTCTGACAAGACATCCTCTTGTTCTTCTAGCCTGGAGAAAGAAGAATAAAGTTGTTATAAACAATAGAAAACACAAAAGACTGTCCTTGTTCACAGAAGGTATGGATCTGTGAAGTAAGGAGTCTGACTCCATTGTTGATGTTTGGCTTCTGATAGCTTCTAAACACCACTGCCCCCACCCCATTTTTTTTTTTTTTTTTTTTTTTTTTTTGAGATTAACTGTTTTCTAGAGCAGTTTTAGGTTCACAGCAAAATTGGGCAGAAGATACAAAGATTTGCCATATACTTCCTCACCCCTGCATAGGCGCATAGCATACACGTATAGCCTCTCCCACACCAGAGTGGTACATTTGTTACAAGTGGGGGACCTGTATTGATACATCATCAGCCACAGTCCCCCTTACTTTAGGGTTCACACTTGGTGTTTTGCATTCTGTATGTTTGGGGGAGTGCATAATGACATATACCCACCATTATGGTATGGTAAAAAGTATTTTCCCTGCCCTAAAAATCTGCTCTGCCTACTGATCCCCATCCCCCATGCTCAACCCCTGGCAACCATTGATGGTTTTACTATCTCCATAGTTTTGCCTTTTCCAGAATGTTATATAGTTGGAATCATATAATATGTAGCTTTTTCAGATTGGCTTCTTTTGCTTTATAATATGCATTTAAGTTTCTTCCATGTCTTTTCATGTGTTGATAGCTCATTTCTATTTAGTGCTGAGTAATATTCTGTTGTCTGGATGTACCACAGTTTATTTTTTTCCATCTTCTATTGAAGGACATCTTGGTTGCTACCAAGTTTTGATGATTATGAACACAGCTATTATAAACATCTGTGTGCAGCTATTCGTGTAGACAAAAGTTTTCACCTCTTATGTCATTTCTGGATTGTTTAGTAAGAGTATGTTAGTTTTATAAGAAACCACCAGTCTTCCAAAGTAGCATTACCATTCACATTCCCACCAGGAATGAATGCAAGTTGCTGTTGCTCCACATCCTTACCAGCATCTGATGTTGTCAGTGTTCCAGATTGTGGCTATTCTAATAGGTTTTTTAAAAATATTTTGCTTGAAAAAGAAGCCTAGTAAAAAAGACCAAATTTGTTGCTGTCTCTGGATAATGGAATTAAAGGTGATTTTTGTTCTTGTTAAGTTAAAAATGTAGAAAAGTTAAAAAATGAATGTATAGCTCTTAAATAAGAAATGTAAACCTCAAATGTTAATTTTTTAAAATGTTACCACCTGAATGGCATTCATTGTGTTGTGCATGTAGTGAAAGAGGAAAATGAACAGGCATCGTGGGTATAAATCTTAGTGGTAAGAAAAGAGGACCTGGCCACCAGGTGGCGATGTAGGCCAACCGCCAAATTGCAGGCCTGCTTGAGCGGTGTAGCTTAGCGGTACAGAAAGGGTGAGACTGGGGGGAAAGCATGAACTGCAGGGGCTGGAGAAGGTTTTTGTTATTTATTTGGGGGAAGCTTTCCTTAAAGTAGAAAGAAATGAAAGAGGTGGAAGTGAAGAAATAACAGATTTTTAAGGCAAGGTTGGCAACGATGAAGCAGAATGAGAAGACATTGGGTCCATAGAACAGACTGAGCAGCTCTGTGAAAGGAACGTTTCTTCCTTTGAACTGCAGAGTCAATGAGAAGCTGACTGTGTTGGCATCTTAGTTTCAGGAAATCTGGCTTGTGGTGGTATATTAATGTTGCTTTCAAAAAGCTTACTTGGAAATTTATGTCCTTCTTATGGAAGGAACATTTTTAAGTGGAACTCTGGTGTTTAAAGACTTAATATTGCCCTTTGTTTCTTTTAAAATAGCTGTCACAGGAAGTCTTTTTAGAATAAACTTAGGCCTGCCTGGCCTGGTAGCTGGTGGCATAATTGGAGCCTTGTTAGGGTAAGTATTAACATGGTTTGATTGTAAATTAACATAACTTTCATTAATGCCTTGCCTGTTAAAAATCTCAATCATTTCTAAAGAACAAATTTAAGCCTTGGAGCCTGTAAAAAGGTCTCTAGTCTTGTATTGGCAGTAGCTTTGATTGTCCAATTCTGATTGTACCCCAGTTGTTGCTTTTACTTCCAGTTTTCACCAGATAAAAACTGTTTAAATATCACTAATGCCTGAAACTATTTGAGATTTGAACAAAGCTACTTATAAGGAGCAGGAAAAAGGAATGAGAAGTTAATGAGCATATTCTATAAAAAATTGGGGGTCAGGTTTTTTTTGTTTAGTTTAATAAAACTTAAGAATTTTCTTCTCCAGCTTTTTACTTTGGAACGTTTCAAACCTGTAGAAAAGTTGAGTGAATTAGTACATTGAACACCCACATACCCTTCACTTAGATTCACCAGTTGTTAACATTTTTCCGTATTTGTTTTCTATCTCTCTGTATATGTGTGGGACATGTGTATATTTCTTTTTGTTTCTCATTTTTCTTTTTGGTTAGACCATTTGAAATATTTGAGACCTTATAATTCTTCAACCTAAGTACATCAGCATGTATCTCCCAGGGTGAATATTTTCCAAAGATGTCACAGTACAATTATCACAATAAATAACTTAGCATTGATTCTATACTATTTAACATAGGGTCCATATTCAAAACTCCTCAGTTATTACAATAATGCCATATATCCACATTTATATAATTTTTTTAATCCAGGATTTAATTGTTGCATTTTGTTGTCATGTCTCTTTGAATTCCTTTTAGCTATAAAAGTTCCACTCCTTTTTGTTATTTCAGAATATTTCTCAGTTTTGTTTAACCATCCCCTCATAATTAGATTTAGGTTTAACGTTTTCATGAGGAATATGACATAGGTGAAGTTGTGTCCTTCTCAGTGTATCACATCAAGAGACATACTGTGCCACCCATTGTGTATCAGTGTACTTGGTGTATTAGTTTTCTGTTACTGTGTAACAAATTACCACAAACTCAGAAGCTTTAAACACCACCCATTTGTTATATCACTTTTCTATGGGTCAGAAGTCTGGGTAGGCTCAGGTGGGTTCTCTGCTTAGTATTTCACAAGGCCAAAATCAAGGTGTTGGCCGGGCAGGCTCTTACCTGGAAGCTCTGTGGGAAGAATTTGTTTCCATAAAATTCAGATTGTTGCCAGAACCCTGTGGCTGTAGGTGTGAAGTCCCCATTTCCTGGCTGGCTGGCTGGCTGGCTGTCAGGCACCCCCTTGTTCCTAGCGACATCCACATTCCTTTTCACGTGCCCCTCTGTGTTCAAATCAGCAACCAGCATGTTGAATCCTTCTCGTACTTTGAACCTCTGACTTCCATTCCGCCACCAAACAGAAAAAACTCTCCTTTTTGATTGGCTCAAATTCAGCTGATCAGTAACCTTAACTATATCTGTAAGGTCCATGTTGCCATATGTTGTAACATAATTTAATCATGGGCTTAATATCTCATCATATAATAGTTGAGGAATTAGGGCAGGCCTAATTTGGGGGGCCATTTTAGAATTCTGCCTACCACATTTGGTATCTACTAAATTTCTCCACTGCAAAGGTATCTTTTTCCCATTGTGCTTAATAAGTAATCTGTGGGATAAGACTGTGTGAATAGCCTGCTCTCCAGCTGTCTTTCTTCTACTGGTTTTAATGATCCATTGATGATCCCTAATGTAATCACTTATTATAAAGGTGGTTGCAAAATGTTGATCTGCTACTTCTGTCATTTCTGCTGTTTTTATTAGTTGGCATTCACCTGAATAGAGAAGTTCTTCCTTGCCCTCCCTTTTTCTACCCCCTTTTGAGGCAGAAACACTGTAGCTTTATGGATTCTTTCTTTTTTTTTACTTAAAAAATTGTTTTAAAAATCAGCATGTTATTGTAATCTGTCACTGACAGTTTTGTTGTATTATTAATATACCAGCTTGGTTTGAAGGGAAAAATTGTTGAAATTAGTCACAAAAATATTTTTTATTGTGGTAAAAAAAAATACATAACATAAAAATTACCGTCTTAACCACTTTTAAGTGTACAGTGCAGTAGTGTTAACTGTATTCACATTACTGTGCAGCAGATCGCTAGAAGTTTTTCATCTTGCAAAACTGAAACTCTGTGCCCATCACACACTAATTCTCCCTTCCCCCACCCCACGGCCTTTGGCAACCACCTTTCTACTTAATGTTTCTGTGATTTTTGGCTACTCTAGGTACTTCATATTAGTGGAATCATATAATATCGGTCCTTTTGTAACTGTCCTATTTCACTTAGCATAGTGTCCTCCAGGTTCATCCATGTTGTAGCATATGACGGAATCTGCCTCTTTAGGGCTGTGTAATATTCCATTGTATATACAGAACCACATTTTCTTTATCTATTCATCATCAGTGAACAATTCCAGCTAGCAACATTAGTTTTTTAAATGTCATTACAACTTAAGTTGTAACCAGAAGGAATTTAAGTTGTATCAGACTCACAAACTCCCTCTCTTTGAAAACATGAACCAAACCCTCTTCGTTATTGTAATAATTGTTATCTAAATCAATTCTCAGTGGGTCACTGTTGGCGTTCTGGGTGAGGCAGTTGTGCCAGACTCTTGAATTTTAGGATGTTTTGGCAACTGCAACCCCAAAAGCCAGTAGCATCCTTCCCCCAACCAAAAATACCCTCCACATTTCTTGCCCCTTATGGGGATCTGGTACCATTTCTCAGAATTCCATTTCTGAGACCCTCAGTATAAAGCTACTTATTAGAAATTGTCATAAATATATGTTTTCCCAGTTTATCATTCATGATAAAAATCAGCCAATTTATAGATCTGTTATTTTTATACCAGTTAAATTTAGGAATTTGCAGTGATCATTTTTTTCCTGTTTAGACCAGGAAGGAAATTATCTCAGTATTTTTTTATTTGACAAGGATTAATTATAAAGTGTTCCTCTACCTGTCAGTGAGCAAGTGGCTCGGCTGGTGTTGCTCATGCCTGAGCAGAGACACTCATGTTTTGCGTGGTCTAATGGCTCTTTCTCTTAAGCATTCCCTCTGCCTGCCCCTCAGCACTCCTATAGGAAGCCTGTTGATGGCTCTTCAGAACTACTGTGGTGAGACAGTTCAGGAGAGAAAACAGAAGGATCGAAAAGCAGTCCAGGAGCTGAAATTGGAAGAGCGGTAAGGAGCGTGTTAACACAGGGCTTTCCTAGCCACAGACAGTGGTACTGTCTGAAATAAGACCTCTAAATTGCCACTCAATTCAAAGAGTTTCTTTCCACTGAGTCCTTCAACTGGCAGCCTACCTGGTCTTTTAATCTTCTTAATTTGGGAAAATGGGAAAAAGAAAGACACTAATTGAGAATCTTCCCTTAGATACATTTTTTTATTAAAGTTAAAATGTAAATCTCATTTGATTGCATATTTTTTCTTTTCCTGTGTTTTTGACAGCATAGGAAATTACCTAAAGGAAATGAACAGCAATGAGTGAGTTTTACTTGGCTTTATTTAATAGATGATATCCTTGTTTATGCATTACGTCTGTGAACAATACAGGGCATGTTAGGCCTCCACATTCAAAGATTCTGCTTCTTACTGTGGACGCAATAGGCATTAGGTAGGTATAGTGGCTGTTCACAGACTAGATGCTGCCGAGAAGGATGCAGACTGTCACCTGTTCATCTAGTCACTCCCTGGGGTCCAGTGGTAGCAGACTCTGTGCTGATTCTTTGTAAGATCGTCATAATAGGCTGCCATCCCTGGTTTTGGTGCAGATGGTTCTCATGGTTCTGCTTCCTGGCCACTAAGGTGACATCTGCTGCTGCTGCTTTGGTAGTTTGGTAGATAAGCAGTCTCCTTTTCCACACGGTTTTATTTGAAACTTCCATTTGTGCTAAACACACACACACATGCGCACACAAACACGTTCATGGAAATTCTTAATATCTGTAGATCTGTTGTCCAAGGACTTAGGTGCTATAGGAGAAAAAGCATTGATTTTGGAGCCAATGAAACCTTGAAAACAAAGCTTAAATCCCAGCTAGACTATTATTTAATTCTATGACCATAGACATTTTCCTTAACTTCAAGCCCTCAGTATTCTCAGCTGTTCTAAGGGCAGAATCATGCCACAGTGTTCAGCATATGTTTGTTTTGTTCCTTCTTCTCCATAGTAAGAGGGTGAATGAGATATGCAGCTCTCTAGGTTCTAGGATAAAGCACTTAAAATTCTGAATGCCAACATAAAGTTTGATATTATGAGTAGTTAAAAAGCATGACAGCATTAGCCTATTTCTAGTTAAGTGTCATTAGAGACTTCTTTTTTAAAAAGGAATCTTTGAGAAACAAGTTGGAAAAGTAAGGAAAGTATCTGGTTATTTGAATCTGATATATGAAGTTATAGAAGAATTAACATTTGGAAAAATATGAGCAAATAATTGTATTCCAATGAGAACAAAAGGAAACCAGAAAAAAACAAACAAAAAAAAAAACAAAAAAACCTAGAGAAGTTGGTCAGTTATTTAGAGATGGAAAATCTCAAGAATGGATAAAAACAATAACTGGAATTACAGAAATGAAAGAATAATTTGACAGAAGAAATGGTGTCAGAGGTGTATAGTTGGTGTATATATATATGCGCATATATATGTGGTATTTCTGAGGACAGTTAATAGTTAAGAACCTTTTATATATCTGCTTCTTTGCTTGAAAATAACTACAGTATAGAGAAATCAACAAAGTGAGAATGTAAACAGTTGCCTTAGTGAGCAAAAAATATAGAACACTGGCTATATTTTCCATAGAGGTATGAAAGAAGAAATGGTCAAATCTGGTTATGAAGAGTTGAGAAGAAAGTCATAGGGGACCCAGATAATCACTTAAAGAAAGGAAGACACTAATACTTGACTTGGAAAAAGAACTGATCTGTTATTTGGAAATCAGGTTTTTTTTAACTCCTAGTAAATATACATCTGTAGTGTTGTCCTATCTGACTTTTCCATGCTGAGGTTACCAATGTTATAACCTTTGTGCGTGTCCTACAAGGTCTGTCAACAGAAAGTTTAACAGAGTGGCAGGGGGTTTCACATCCCTCTCTGGGCCCTGAGGGCAAGAGGACAGATTGGTTTCGAGACTCACACCCTAGCTCAGGGTGCTTCAGCAACTGCATGTCACCCCTGAGAGAACTTTGGAATATCTTAAGGATCAGAGCCACTGCCCCGGCAATGTCCATATTGGTAATGTTAGACTCCTGGTTGGCTTGTAAGTGAAACAGGTTAGGAGAGAGAAGAAAGTCATTGTGTCTGAAGTGCAAGGAGCAGTGTTTCCTCATAAATTGGAGGGGAGAATAAAACAAATACTGTCTTTCTAAAAAAAAAAAAAAAAACTCTCTAAAAACCAGAGAAATAGAGCAGTACTTGATATATCTTTCTTGTTCTTTGATTACAGGAAAGCCAGACTACAATTTACTGAGCTCCTCCCTGAAGAAATTGAAAGTAGTTTACAGAAAAATCGATCCAAGGATGATGCTAAGAAAATTGAAGAACTGCTAAATCTTCCTAGAAACCCTTCGTCAACAGATACAGAACACAAAGACTGAACATGCTTGGGACTTAAAACTCATTGGAGAGTTGGAGGGAGCTATGTTGCCGTGTCCATTAAATGCCAGTTGATTGGGCTGCTGACAAATATAAGCACTGGCATCTGTAGTGGCAGCGATCTGCTCTTACTGTTTTTTAAACCCAGAATTGGGCTGCTGTACTCTACTCATCCTTAAATTTAAGTACACCCTTATATCTACATTGATTGATCTATATATTTGACATATCTATATTGATTGATCAATATAGGTTTCTTTTCCCTGGATTTTACAGTAGTAAATTAAAGATTTCCCAAAAGATTTAAGTTGAATTCTACAGGTTGTAAATTTATTCTTGTAGCCCTTTAAAAGAGTACTGTAGGGATCACTAAGAGAAGGAAAGGAAAGAAGCAGGTAAGGCAGATGGATTGTGACACTCTTGTGCCCTTGGGTCCTAGAAAGAGTAAGTACCTAAATGTGCAGTCGCGTTTGGTTTTGTTTTAGTAAAAATCAAAGATGGTTCCTATGCCATTTGAAATAAAATAAAACTCAATAAAAAGGAAGTAGGTAAGCATTGTTAAACAGTCTGACCTTGTTTCCTCTCTCAGTAATGCTGACAAAGTATTTCTGCTGTAGTATACAAAAAAAAAGGGTTACTCAGAATAGAAACATTGTCTCTCTGCTCCAGGAGCCTGCTGCCCCAGATGGAGGCTGCTCTGCAGATTGTAACTTTTACCAAATGAGAGGGAAGAATGACTGAATGGAGTGTACTGAGAGGAAAAAACTGCTAGTGCTTTGTGTTGGGGTTAGACCTCTTAGTTCCTACTCTGAAACTACTGTTGTTCACCAGCAGTGATTGTGAAGCAGCCTAGAGGAGTGGCTAAAGCCCTGGGCTCCGGAGGCTGACCACTGGCTTAGAATCTCAGCCCTGGGACCTTGCGGCCATGTGACCTACATCCAAGCCGTTTTACTTTAAGTTTCAAGTTTTCTCACCTGTCAAATGAAACAGCATCTACCTCAGAATAGGCATGAAATGAAATGATGTGTGTAAAATACAGCACAATGCCATGGCACACAGGACGCCATCTAGTAACAGATTTTAGCAGCTAAAAGGATATGCACCAGCCTGTTTTCACCATGATTTACATACTATTGCCACACTCCAAAAAGCAGGTTTTGCTTAATTATCCCATTCATAAGTTGCTGACAAATTGACCGTTAGTCAATCTGTTTATTGTTTTATTCACAGTCACATATAGATTAAATCCTTCAACTAGAAATTATAAAATTAGATGGTTTTAAAATAATTTTATTCATATCACAAAAATATAAGAATAACAAAAGTAAAATATAACTGAAAAAATACTAGTAACACATTTATTAAATGTGATAGGCAATAATTTACTATAACTTAAAGTACAAATAAGCTGTCTCTTAGGTTTGTACTGTTTTGTGGTTATTTCTAGAGGTCTCCTTTTGATGTCCAAGGATTATGAATCTTAACTAAATGCAGCAATTCCTGGGTTTTTTTGTTTTTTGGGGGTGGTTTTTTTTGTTTTGTTTTGTTTTTGGTTGCTGTTTGTTTAAATCCTTGTGATTTTGTTCTGTGAGCCAGCATTTATAAGTGTACCTCTGTTCCTTAGACTATATAGAGTAATCTGGTCCCTTTATAGCTACCAAAATTAAACATTTTAAATCCAGCTACATTTGAGAAACTTAGTCAACTCTTGCTGACCAACTCCATATTTTCAAATGAGAATGACTGATTGCCCCAGGTTAAGTTAGGTTCACTCCTGGTCCAGTGAGCATGGAAGGCAATTTCAGAGAAAGAGGAGTCATGAGTTAAGTAATGTAGGAACAGCACTTGGCCATTCCTTTCTTAACAATCCTCTGCTGGTGTCGGAGGGATCCAGAAATACCATGGAGGAAAAGCCACTTTAGGGATCTAAGGAAGCCCTGAGGAATGCTGTTTTCATTACTTCAATCAATTTCTGCTAAAGACAGCTTACTCTTTAGTACATACACAGTAAAACCTGTCGCATTTAAAATGAGAAACTTCTCATAAAGATTTTACAAATGAAATTAAACTAGCATAAAGCCATTTAAGGAGAGTATCAGTCCAATGTGAACCAAACAGATTATCACTCTCCGACCTTACTTTTTCTGTGAGGTATAAGTCAGTCCCCTACATACCAATATTCAAGTGGCGAACTGTCTTTTTTTTTTTTTTTTAACTAAAAATAAATTTTAATTCCTTTATATGTCTTTGAAGTAACAAAATAGATATGCCAATTTTTATTACAAAAATGAACTTAAGCTGTTTTCATTTGCAGTTACTTTCTAGAACAAGTTATTGGTTAGTTCATAAATTTTAAACAGAAAAAAAGCTTGTGTGTGTTTTGTACACTTGCACAGCTTTTGCTAAATCTTTTCTTAGGGAAGTTTGCATTTTTTTTTCCTTAACGGTTTATTGGTTGCCTCAGTCTTAACCACAAAGGTTGACAGTGTGTATTAAGTACATTGTTATGCCCTTCTCTAATACAGTATTTACTTTGGCTTACCAACTTTTTTCCAAGGAATTATCAAGAAGCATTCATCTGGGCTTTTCATAGTATTGATTTATTTTTTAGTTGCTCCTATTAAAAGAAAAAAACCAGTTCAGCAGAATCTATTCCTGTTTGACCTATGATCTGGTAAGTTTGATTTACTTTAGAAACAAAAAATAAAGTCATTCTGTTTGCACTTATTAACAAGTTGCGAACTTTCAAAGACGCGAAAGTGTGTTTGCATGTCCAGTTACGTAAGCGTGTCTGGCATACCTTGTCACGTGCGTGCATTCTCTATAAGTGCTTGTGCTTTTGTGTACTTTACAGAACTGTATAGAGTACAGTAGTACACTATCTTTATTTCAAGCCCAGAATGTCTGGAAGCAAGCATAAAGTCAGCAGTATAGAGCCAATTGTGTTAGTTGGGTACCTAGGCTAACTTTGTTGCACTTATGAACAAATTAGACTTATGAACACGCTCTCAGAATGGAACTCATTCATATGTAGGGGATTTACTGTGTAAGTCATTTATCCTACATGTCAGGGGAAATTAGTTTTAGATGGATCTATTTCCTCCTGAACCTGGTAGAGAAGTGGGAGAGCAACAAAGGAGAACACAATGAAAATGCAGTACTGGCTAAACACCAATAATATTTCCATTATCCTTATCTACGTGTATGTACAACATACTTCCCACACGTTAACATTAGATTGCTCTTAACAACATAACATCCTTCTCCATTCCTTCATCAGATCAAGTCTCTGAAACTGACTTGATTGATACTGGATAAATTCTGTTTCCAGAAGCACGTTCACTGATGTGTGTGTGTGTGTATACTCACATACCAGTTAATAGCACAGAGCTGGACTGATGAAGGAAAAGAGCACTAGAGCCAGGAAATCTAGGTTCTGGTCCTGGCCTTTACAATTCAGGTGATCTCCCAGGACTTGGATATCCTTGTCATTAGTAAAACTAGTTAGTATTCACTAATGTCTCTTCCAGGCCTAAAGAATTCTGTTTCCAGATCCTTGGTCAAGATCACCAGAGCTGCTTCTGTCCACATCATTTTCCTCTAGTCAGTCTCAGCAAAGCCACTGGAATGAAGAGGCTTCTAGAGAACGGATACATGAAGGTCGAGGTGGGATAATCCTCGCCATTTGAGGACGCTCCAAGAAGAGGTCAATCTCAGATGGAGGTGGGACCTGAAAAAAACATTAAAAATTTTTATATTTTTTATCGCAGGGGTATTCCCAGCTTGAGGTAACATTGTAGATGTTAATCTTGATGGCTAAAGAACATAAAGGCAAGTATAAATGATGAGAATTTCGGACAAGTCTGATAATTTTTACTACATGAAATACCAGGCAAATGTTAAGCACCTGCTCTCACCAGCCAACCAAACATCATCCACCAAGACACTCACCTATGTGTGGGACCAGCAAAGTGTGTCAGGCATGCATGCTTGCTCTTCTCGGTGCGCCCACAGTTCATGGCACATGAAGATAAACCCAGGGTGGAGGGTAGTGACATGCTGGAGAGAGCACTGCTCTAGAAGTCAGAGGCAGAGCTGCTTGAACTGGACAGGATGGCCACAGAAGCCTTGTGTAGGAGACTGGGTTCCTGGCTTCATTATGAAGTATCAGCAGACTGAGCAGAAAACTTAAGGTGGAAGGAAATTCAAGGAAATGCTAGGTGATTGCAGGACTGAGGGGAACGTCCTGGGAGGGGGCATCCCGAGAAATGAGCAACAAATTGAAATTAAAAGAAAGCAGGATAGGAAGCTGAGAGACTGCTGTGGGGAAAATACACACAGGCTGCGACGGTGCTGTGAAAAGACCTGAACTTGATGTCCAGTTTGGGTCCTGGTTTTGCTCCTTATCTGTCTGACCTTAGGCAGATCATGCAACCTCTGGGAGCCTTGGGTTTCCCTCCAATAAATCGGAGATAGAAAGATCACGGCGAAATGAAATAATGTTTTTGTAAAACATAACCTGTTATGTAATTCTCAGGTGTTATATCTCATTTTCTTTTTAAGGGTAACTCTGCAGACTCTCATTTTTTAATGCAGCTGTTACCCTAACCTTCACAAGTCAAAACTATGGAGACTAGAGACCACCCTGGTCCTGATATCAGTCTCTCAGATTCTAACGTCCCAATGTTTCTCTTACCTGAAAAGACCTGGGGATTTTAGAATAGCTCAAAATTGATGGACGTTAATTGTGTGACTCACAAAAGCTGATGCTGTGTTTAGGGTCCCTTAACATCCTTGGATGCATAGTAATTACCCCATCGTATGTAGAATCAGATCAAATCTAAAGTTTGGACACCATTTATTGACATTTAGTGTGTTCACATGGAGCTTCTGGAAACTGCCATGTGAAGAACAGTAGAAACAACCGAGGATGTTTAGACTGAAGAGATCAACTGGAATGTGGAAAGTAAAAAGTTCTGAAGCCTTTCCTATAGACACAGGCGTCTCCTCTGAGTTTTTAAGTGAGAAAATGACAGGGAAAGGTAATTCTTTATGAGTTTGGCTCTGTGATTGGGTCAGATGACTCTGTTAGTAAGAGGCAGGCAGCTCAATGAGATGTTACTGAATTAGTACAGAGCGACCCCAGGCTGTCGATCCGTACTGAGGCATACGGGGGGAAAAGGAATGATGAGAATAAGCAGTTAACCCAGAAATCGTACACGTGTCTGACAGATACCGAAAGACACCAAGTTGACTGACAAGAGGGGAACAATTCAAGATGGCAGGATGGCATGGCACAGGAAGAGGCTGCAATAAGTAAATTTTATGTGTGGAGAAAGGAGAGCGGTGCCAACCACCTGTTCAGAGTACTCTGAGGATTTTGAGAAGATGGTGGTAGGTAAAAGATCTTAAATGTGGTACTGAGAGGAAGAAAACCCTGTGTTCACGAGCCACAAGATCTCACACATCCCACGCTGGTAGAGAAGATACCTGCACGTGTTCTGGTCAGCCCAGTCCTTCCACAGATCCTATGTAGATAGGGACACTCCATTCATTTCCGTGCTCTCCCTAGTCCTCCTTCTCTCTCTCCATCTGGAAGCATGTCCTTGAAGACAAGTACAAGCGATAAATATCTACGCAGGTAACTTTGCCTTAAATCATCCCCATGTATTTTAGCAAAACTTCAGCGGACTTAGAACTAGAGCAGTGGTCCTCGACCCCCACCCCCACCACCCCTGGGGGACATGTGCAATGTCTGGAGGCGTCTTTGGTTGTCACAGCTGGGGCAGGACACGCTTTTGGCACATAGTGAGGGGAGGCCAGGGGTGCTGCTAAACACTCTGCGATGCACAGAACAGCCCCCTCAGACCAAGAATTACACAGTCCCCAAAGTCAGCAATAGGACCAAGGATGAAAAACGCGGAACTAGAGAAGGCTGGACCGTCTGTATTAGAGACATCCCTGAGCCCACCAGACCTCTTTGTCTACCCATGGGGTAGGCTGTTCATAGCAAAGAGTCTCTAGTGACTTCCTCAAGCCTTGACATATTTTTGTGCTGAAAGTTGGGAAAATCAGCAGATGTTGGTCTTCTAATTTTCTTTGCTCAGTGTACAAGATTTCTACCCCAAGAAAGGTTGGTGTTCCTTCACGGTGACAGTAGCCTTCGTGCTGGCCTAGCAGTTCCTCTTCATTTAATTACAGAGATTGAGGGTAGCATATGTATAAGGCCAAAACTTTAGATTCATAGGGAAAAAATATCCTAGATATCTCTTCTTTCCTCAATCACTCCTGATCTTTCATCCAAAAATAAATTCGGAAGAATTGAGAATTGGTAAAATCACCGGTGGCCATATAGTAGTTCTACATCTCATGAGTGCATCTTACACTCCTCCAAGAAAATGGTTCTTGCCCCTAAGCCTTGTCATTCTGCCTTTCCTCCAATTCCAAATCAAAGATTAGACGATCACTTTGCATCAGATATGTTTTCAATTTAGTTAGCAAGCCTCAGTGTCTCCAAGAAAATATTATACAGTTACAGGAAAAATAAAAGGACTAAACTAGAATGTGTCTTGAGGGCAGTGATTTCTCATCTTTGTAACTCCAGTGCCTAGTAGAGTGCCAGGCACATAGTAGGTGTCCGAGAAATAATCTATCCAGTGAATGAACAGAACAAGTAAAGGAGACACTAAAGTTTCCATAGATTTGCTCCAAAAACGAGAATAAAATAGGCTAAAACCTCAGAGAGATGCTGACCCGTCCTGATAAGAGTTTGGGCGTCCAGGAATTGAGATGGTTACGACAGTACAACATTACTTACTGCAGCACAGGCATATTAGTGTTACTGCAATGACGGCAAAAATCCCACATGCTGAGGCTGGGATAATAGTGGCCCAGGGCAGGAGCTGATTAGCAGGAGGGGGTAGTGTGGCTGCTGAGGGAAAAGAAGAGTGTCAGCTCTAAAGTGTTTTCGACTGCCTGATACCCACTCTATGCCCTTTATATTAACACAACTCCAAAGCATTTTTCACTTCTTTGCCTGATCAGCTCTCCAAAATGCAGCTTCTAGCATTTTTCTTGCATAACTCTTTAATCAGACACATACTTACGGGCAACTAATACCAGATGTCAGATATTGAATGCAAAAAAAGAAAGTTTAAACTTTTGCATTTACTAAGGTGGCATTAAAAAAAAAGATTCTCGGGAGAGCCTTTAAAAGCTATCTTGTCTTTGTATCTCATTTATACAGCTGATATCACTATGTATCACTGCTAACAGTCGATGTTGTGTTCTAGAAATATATTTCCTTCTTCAGCTCTGTCATGCCTTCTCCCTTTTAGGGTGTCCTCTTTAACACACACACACATACACGCACACACACACACACACCCTCCCAGTAGCTGCCTAAAGCTACAGAAGCCACTTTGCATTCATTACATCACATACACATTTTTCACCATCCAGCCTAGAGCTTCTGGAAGAGACCCAGCAAAGAACCAAGCGTGGATGTGGCTTGGTAGAAGGTAGGATCATCCTGGAGGAGAGCTATGCAAACTGGTTATCGGCTGTAGAACACAGAGAACAGAGAGAAGACAGGGCACAAGAGGAAGCATGCGGGTGGGAGTAGAAAGGTGTATGCAGTACTGCTGTCTGTCCCTCCTGCTCAGGAGCAGCAGCTACACCATTTGTTTTCAGCCCCTTTGAGGAATAGTTAGAAAAAACATCTGGAGAAAGGGCAGGGACACAAAAGGAGTACTAGCAGCTCATCCTCTTCTGATTTCTCTGGAATGACTTATAAATAAATACTGAACATTTACTAAAGTACTGTTTCTCATTTTTCTGATTATAAGCCTTGGGGATAAGTTTTGGTCTTTAGCTTCTTGGACTTATCAGCATTCAACCCAGTTGACACTTTTCCTCCTGGGACGTCTATGACACCACATTCTTCTGTTTCTGTTTGTTGTGACTCAGTTTCCTTTGTAGGCTCTTCTCCCCCTTCTTGCCCTTTAACTATTGCTGCTTCCCATGGTTCCATCTGTGGTCCCATTCTCCTCTCACTGGCCATGGTTATCATGGGTGATCTCATCCACACCCAAGGTTGGAAACACCAGCTGATTTCTAAATCTGTATATCATATTTCTGGTCCCGTTTCTGAGCCCCAAATTTGTATCTCCAGCTGCTGACTAGATGTTTGGATGCCAGCATCTCCCCCTGATTAAAACGGAACTGAGTATATGTATTCTTTCCAAAGCGTATCTACCACCTACATTCTCCCATGTCGGTGAAGGCAACACCAACAGCGACCCAAATAAAAGGGAAGGCTGGCCTTGCGCTCACCACCCAGCAGTTCCCACAGACTTTCTATTCTGTATTGAGAATATCTCTGCAACTGATTCCTTTTCTCCAAATCTCTTGCAGCAGCAGCCACCTTAGTTCAGGTTTTTCTCATCTCTAACCTAGTCGCCTTTATACTGGTCTTTTTGCCTCTGGCTTTCCAGGCTCTAATAATTCGTACGCATTCTGCCACAGTGATCATTATAAAATGCACATTTGCTCATAGAGCACCTACTACTTAGAGATTAGGGAAAGTTTTTTTGTTTCTTTGTTTTTATCCTCTAAAACACCAGATGGCATGGAGATATCGAGTGATTATCAGGATCGGCCTCTGCAGACCAGAATGACACCCCAAATAACAAAGAAGCTCTTGCTATTATCCTGGGAGTCTAGACGTTTCATAGGTTCCAACTGACTCCTGGTTTCCTCTAAGAGGTCACTCCTCATCCATCCTCAAGCCTCACTCAGCCTAGAAAGAAGGTATGTGTTTAAGAGAAAGAAGGAGGAACCAGTAGCAACAAACCAGTAGCACGTGCTCTGCTCTGTCGTGATGCCTATTAGGAACCTGGTAATGTACCACAGGGCAGACCCCAAATCCCAAGTGCTTAGTTGTGTGAGGACATCTGCATATATAGCTCATTAGACAGCCTGAGTGGGACTCCCTGATTCACCCCTTACACACACACACACACACACACACATACCTTCCAGTACATCAAGGGTTAACAGATTGGGCAGGTCCAGGCTAAAAGACCCATAGACTCAATCTGTTTAATTAATAAATTTGAGGTTAAGGGGGTTATTTAAATAGTAAAGCTTTACTCATTGACTTATAACTATTTCTATCAGCTATACACCTAATTTACGTTTGTGTATGCAGTCACCCCTTGACCTCCCCCACAAATGCATTATTTGCTTTTGACTCTGAATGACACTTGCAGTCCAGTTCATGAGATCTGAAGTATTTAAAGCTCTCTGACCATAAAGACAACACTGGCACCTAGCAAGATGCTTGGTATGTGATAACTACTTAGTAAAGGGTGAATGAAAGAGGGAATGATTAAACACATACTGTTAATCATCTCTCCATCAGTTGTTGTGAATGTGGACGAAACAGGACAAAAAGCTAGTATTTTGAATTATCCTGAAATGGGATATTGCTCATCCTTAACATGAAGGAAGAATTGAGAGAAGGCAAATTAGGGAAAAGATGATAAAGCTGGGCAGCCTAAATCACCTTGAAAGAATAGCTCCATCCTTTCATTTAAAGGACTACATTCTATTTCCTGTAACTGAACAAACTACCATGCACAGCCCAAATCTGGCCTATCACCTATTTTTCTAAATAAAATTTTGTCGGAACACAGCTCTGTCCTTCATTTATGTCTTTTCTATGGCTGCTTTCGTGCTATAACAGCAGAACTGAGTTGTTGCCAGAGACCATATGACTTGTAAAGAATAAATATTTACTATCTGGCCCTTTTCTGAAGATTTTTGTCAACCCTTGCCCTATAATATCATATGTACTCATATTCCAAATATAAATGATGTCCAAAACAAATTATAATTGAAGCTGCTCTTACTAATTTGTGTACTGCTCTCTCTCCACTTTAGTGATGATAATCTAAAATTGGTTAAATAATTATATATCAATAAAGTGACAAGAATGCTGAATTCATAAACTATACATATGATTCAGACTTCATTTTTATAAATGTTTTAGAATACATAAAAGATGATAGAGGTGAGTTTGGACAATTAATAAAATCATGTCAAAATTTGGTTTACTTTTGAACTACTTTTCCCCCCAAATTTTATCTCATTACCTACTGAGGAAAATAAGGAATCCACTCAAGATGGAAAGATCTAGAGTAAATCATTCACTAAGGTGAACTAGTAGACCATCTAACATATTTCCTCTACTACAAGTGAAGAGGAAGACCTAAGACATAGTGTATATAATATATTATACTCGAGGTATTGCTTTCTACTATGCAGCCCAAACATGTGATAAATGGGGCTGGGGGTGGGGAGGGGCCTGCTGGTGCTGCAGTTACTCAGCCAAACAAGTGAGAGATGTGTTCCAAGTATCTGGGCTCTTCTCTAATAACCTTTATGGGTTTAATATGCATACATTTATATAAGCCCAACTTCTTCCATTTTATATTTTCAGATGATTTCACCTCTTGGGGAAAGAAAATTCTATAAGTTTACTACATGTAGGATAAAATATTTGGTCATGGTTTTGGTCAAAAATGACTGCTTTTTTCAGGCATTGTCCTCAGTCTGTCATTCACCTTCTTTACCAGACTTGGTTCTGTATGAACCAGTAGTTCTTAAAAGGCACATTCACCCTTAAAAGACAGTGAGTTGACATCATGGGACCATGGGGAGGGGGCCCCCAAAATGAAAGTGCCAAAGCTCAGAGAGCAATTCCAAAGAAGGACAAATTTTAGTGCTTTCAATATCAACAATATTGTTATCATAATTTCCTAAGATGTTGACTTGATGGCTAGAACTTATTTGGATGTCTAAATTTTAGAATGTTTATTAAAGAAAATAAAATTAGTCCAGTAACATTATAGTCAAACCTTGTACAGAGGCCCTAATAAGTCATAGTAACACTTTTATTATCATTTTATTTGCGTGTCTAAAAATACTGCAAAAATACTGTCAGAGCCAATGTGCGTAATTCTGGAATGTATCTGGCTGAATTATTTTCTTTTTAGATTCTACACAGCAGAAACTCCCCAGGACAATGTCACTTACATTTTTGCCAGTTGAAGGTCTGTGACACTGTCAAGCCTCCATACTTGACAAGACACACGAAGCTGTGGTTGCTTGTCGTGTTGAAGTCCAGTTCACTGCTAATTGTGTAGAGCTCCGTTTCAGGATCTTGGGAAAGTGTTGTGTTGGTAGCATTCAATTCTTCTCCATTTTCCAACCAGGAGAGGTGAGGCTTTGGAAAACCTCCAGAGGTTGAGCAAGTTATCCTTCTGATGTCAGGAGATGGATTTCCAACATCTGTTATACTCGGGACAGGGAAGTCAGCTAAAGAAAGAACAAGGTTATAAGTACATATCATTACGTATTTGTGTGTGTTTATGTTTTTAATAAATACCTAGCTTTAATAAGATTAATAAAATATAATTTGCAACTTCCCATACTTCATTAATAGTTAAGTATAATCCAAAGGCTAACTTAGGTTTGATTTGGTTATATCAATTCTTCATTACTTTTGATGGAGGTAGGAGGGCACTTATTAAAGTAGGTTCACGTGAATAAATCTTGACATAGTACTTGCATTTGTAAGAGGTGAAGAAAAAAAATAATAGACAACAACCCTAGGAGGTAGGTTGTAGCTCTAATAGGGTCACATATCAGTAATTTCATATGATTTAACCTAATACAATGTTTCCATTTTATAAATAATCAAAATCAGGTCTAGAGAAAGCACAACCAATAAGTGGCAGAACTCGGATTTGAATTCAAGTTTTTCTAGTACCAGAGCCTTCCCTTCCCCTGACTTCTTTTCTTTTTCTTTTCTTATTTTTTTGAGCTTTAAACATTGCTGTTTTATTAAAATATTAACAATAAGATTATATTGAAAAGTTTATTCTCAGAAAACTACTAATGGCATGGTATTAGAGACAGTTATAAACAAGCAGATAAAAATATGTCCGCCTTCTTTTCTTTTCTTTTTTTTCTTTTCCTTTCCTTTCCTTCCTTTCTTTCACTTCTGTTTCTTCCCTTTCTTCCTAATTTTTGAGGTATACGAAGTGGCTCTCTTTTACGTATCTGTTTATTAATTCACACTATACTAAACACCTGGGAACCTACCATCCAACTTGAGAACCAGAATTACTGGCATAAATCTACTTGTATGGTGTTCACTTTGTTGTCCCCCTACTTCCCACACCTGGGGTAACACTGCTCTAAAGTTTGTTTAGCATTTCCTTACTTTTTCAAAAGTCATCTTTAATCAGATAAATCTCTGTCCAAATTTTACACTGTTGAGCCTGTAATCTCAACCACTGTACTGATTCCCTTCCTGTTCTGATTTGCCTTACGGGGATAGAGAGAGCTTCCTAGTATTCCTCCAAGATACCTGAGGTACTCTCATTTGCGTATTCGACCCCCAATAAGATCCTAAAGGATATACAAAGCAAAGCACAGCGAAGTGACTGCAGAGAACACAGGAAAAAACTCCCCTCACCTCTTCCTCACTTACTGTTAGGCTTAAAGAATTTACACTTCTTCGCGTAAGTGTGGGGAACCAATCCCCCCGTCCTTCATCTCATATATTAGTTTTCTTTTCAGAATTTAGAGTCTCACAGAGAGATGTAGTATAGCACAGTGGGCATCAAGACCAGGTTTTAAAACCAGTTTTGCCTTTTAACACTGGGCCAATTATTTTAACCACTTTGAGTCTTAGTTTGTCATCTGTAAGATGGAGATAATAATACCTGCCCCCCAGCGTTGTAAGAATTAAATGACATCGTTAATATAAATCACATAGAACAGAGCCTGATACAGAGGAAGTTAGTTAACAGACTAATGTGAGTCTTAAATTTGTCCTCTTTTAGATGAGTTCCTTCATTTAAATCAAGTTGCCAGGTGAAAGCTTCCAGGACTGCCTGGTGGTACCATGAGTAGTAAGGGAAAAGAGAAGTTAAAAGCGATTATAATTGCCAAGACGACGAAAAACTTGGATTTGGTTAGGAACAGAGTCACCTTTCTTTTCTGAGTTAATCCTGTTCCTAAATTGTTTGACATTTTCTCGAGCCATTTTTAGTTGCCATTATTATTTTCTACTTTAATTTATCCTATAAGATCAAATAATTACATTGGTAGCTAACATCAAGAATGTTCCCTGTGTTTCTTATAACATCAGTATTCATGCTATAACTTGGAATAACAAATCCAAGTAATTCATATCCTAATTATGATTCACGTTCATTTCTGCACTTTGCTTTTCTGAGAAACATTTAACCACAAGAATGCCACTAATACCAAGGATTATATTAAAAATCATCTTTTCAAGCTCTGGCTGGGCTTAGAACAGCCTAAGCTCTGTCTCCGATCCCTTTTATAAGGTAGTCTGTAACAACTCCTAAGGCTTTGCAAGACCCTGAACCATCAAAGAATTACTCTTTTGTCTCTCATTTTAATCAATTAACTCATTTTCACCGTTCTTAATGGGTAAGGAAAGAATATCTTATTAGGAAAGGAAAAGGTGCACATGTTTTAGAAAGGTAACACTCCGTTAACCTAGTTAATATGTTAACTAGTATAGCTAATTCCTCAATTGTGCTGCTTAATGGAGGCTTTCATCCATTGATGCTATGCTGGTGTTCTATCATTAAGCAAATGTAGAGAAACCAACTTGTCCCAGTTAGCCCGAGACTGTTTCAGTATTAGCGCTGAAAATCTCACGTCCAAGGAAAGCCCTCAGTCCTCGGCAGAATGGGACAGTTGGTTACCCTGGCCAAATGAGAGATCACTTAAATTCTTGCTTCTCAAACTGTGATCCTCAGCGCACACCACAGACATCACCAGGCAGCTCGTTAGAAGTGCCAGACCTGCTGAATTTGAATCCGCATTTTAACAAGATCCCCAAGTCATAGGCATCTTGTCATTTGAGAAGCACTGTTCTAATTGACTCAATTGGAAATACCAGAATTGGTTCTGTGTCTGATTAAGCAAGCAGAGTTTCCCTTTTTTTTTCCCTTACCTGACTTTGGTGCCACACCCTCCTTTTTGAGGCCCTCAGCATGCCCATGTTACCCCTGTAGCTGTCCTTGCTCTCCTACTATAACCTGCTACTAGCTTCCCTGCCTTCCCTGAAACCCTGCCTCTTCTTCTGGGGTGTTGTTCTTTATCTTTCTATCCAAATGTACATGTCCTGGGTCTACATCTGTCTGGAGGTTCTGTAAGAGGACTATGTACCTAATGTAATTAACTAATACAGGCTAATATGTCTGTGGTGTCATCTCTCCCAGGGAACACATTTTCATCCTTAACAGGGATCTTGTGGGGGAAAAATGCTGAAATTAGCAGGAGAGGCTATAAAAGTGGGGATTTCAGGAATCAATGCAGGTCTGAATTTTGGAGGAGGTGGGCCTCTCAGAGCCCCTTACACCCCACCAACATATGAACCTTTGCTCTCTCCATGGGTAGGGAATACACAGAGTGAAGTTTAAGATAATTCCATGTAAATCTGGCTTACCTCCTAAGCTTTAGGTGTAGTCTGGATGTTACAGCTAAAGAGTCAACATAACTGAAGACCAAAAACAGGGAAGAACAGTGAAGAATCACTAAGGATCCACTTAAGTTAACTGATATCAAGGTTAATTATTATCTTTTATTTGGTTCCCACTAAAGGCTCAAGTGCCCAGGAAGAAAAAGAAATGTGTTTGAATTTCAAGTATGAGGAAATGGCCCAGGGCTGCCATTTCTCAACAAGGGCTCGGGATATATTAGTACCCTCAAGCAGTATCACCTGTGATCAAGTCAAGGCTTCTTCCTACCCTGCCCTTCACAGTTCTCTAACATCTAACTTTGTGGGGATGACCGTTAGATGAGAGCTTCAAATATACAGTAATAGCACAATAGCCAGTCATTGACATTCAAATACTATTTGAAAAATATTTATTTCTGCGTTGCTCTTATACCTTTCAAGATACTTTACAAGACTCTATTGCTGGTTCAAGTCCAGCTACTAGTACAGCTACAGCAAATCAAATGTGTCCTTCTGTGATTCAAAAGGCACTTTAGGTCATTATAGTGCTCCAGGGTGACTGTCATGAATTTGAATTATCAAAGTGCAAGAAATGCAACTAATAGATATTTCCAGGACACCCTGAGAAAACAATTAGGGTTTACAGTAAAACTAGAGACTCAGCCCTAAGAAATGAGGTGATATACACCCCTCTTTGGCAAAATTTCCACTTAAATCAATAGGAGTATGTCTTTAAGGGCATCAAGAGTCTGCCTGCTTATTGAAAAAGAAAATTCCACTGACCTCTGACCATCAACTTCACCGAAGTCAGGTGCTTCAGTTTGTACGACCCTTTCTCGGGCTTCTGAATAACACAGGTGTAGGTGCCGTTGTCCGACAGGCGCAGAGCCAGGATCACAATGCAGAGGTTATTGGTGACGTCTGTGATGGTGCGGTTCTCATACTTGGGCCACACCTTCACTTTCCCAGACATGACAGCCAGCACCATTTCATTATCCTTTTGCCAGTAGATACGAACTCTCGTCAGTTCTTCAGTAGATATGTTGTAATCACAGGATAGCATGGCTGCTTCTTTCACTGTTTTGGTCACCTGGGCGATGCCTATGGAGAGCCATACAGAACAAGACTTTATATCTGTTAAACACAGGTACCTACACAAGCAGGAATTTGCAGCTGGCAGTAACAAATTGAGAGTGTTGTATCTAGTGACTAAGCAGGATGGGAGTGTTCAGTTTGATTTTTTTTTTTTTTTTTTGGTCTTCAGTGCTCTTTTTTTCCCGTTTAAAATATTGTGATTAAAAATAACATAAATTTTACCATCATAGCCATTTTTAAATGTACAGCTCAGTAGCATCAAGTATATTCACATGGTGGTGAAACAGATCTCTCACAGTTTTCCATCTTGCAAATCTGGAACTCTGCACGCACGCAACCACCTCCCTTTCTCCCTCCCTCCCGCCGCTGCTAACCACCACGTCACGTCTCTATGACTTTTACTACTTTAGACACTGAATAGAAGTGGAATCATACAGTAGTTGTCTTGTTGTGACTGATTTATTCCATTCAGCATAACGCCCTCACGGTTCCTCCATGTTTTACATGTGCCAGAATTCCCTTTCCTTCCAAGGAACGATGATGGTGACGGGGACGAATATTCCATGGTATGTGTACACTACGTTTTCTTTACCCATTTGTCTGTCCATGGACAATGAGAGAGAAGGCACACTCGTCCCAAAAGAAGAAGGACTTTAGGGAGACCGACTACCGGTTAGAAAATTCCATCAGTCCCACAGGGATAGGGAAGTCCTAATTAAGGAACGTGAGATTCTGAAGGAATTTCCCTGATCATTCATGTCGGTGGTCTTATTTTACAGGTGGAGAAGCTAAGCCCAGGAAAGGAAACTGCCCCAGTTTTGCAGAGATGTTTTCGGGCCGCTCTCCTCGTTTACTGGTTTCCCCCATGTGAGGCCCTGTTCTAGGATAAGTGAGCCACCGCTCCCCGCCCCCAGCTGGGCTCCATCACTGAGGTCTTCTGCTTTGAGAAACACTCCTTTCCTTTCAGGCCCAGCTTGACCCCATGACTTCGTGTTGAAATGGCTCTCCTCGTTCCTACCTGACAAGGCCTCGGTTACACCTCTGGACCATTTCTGCCCTCTCTAGCTACCTTAAACAGATGGATATCCTGTCTTTATCTCCCTTGGCTATCCGCAATCCACACAACAGGTGCCCTACAACCTAGTTTTGCTAGCGGGTCCCCATTTAAAACATGTGTCCATTTCCCATCAGAAAATCACAGAAATAACAACATTTCTGCATCCGAACTCCATCTTTTTGTTAGCTCTTAAGCGCTCATCAGGGGCACCTGTCAGACTATATTTTCTGGTTTTTTGGTTTAGAAACCATAGTCACTTTTCCTATGCTGTGCTTGGCCTAAAAGCAGAGTCCCTCTAACGCCCCAGCACTTTCACAGCTGGCCACCACCCCCGCCAAGCCCCAGGGCAGCCGTGCTGCATCTTCCCTCCTGCGTCCTCCGGGGCCACACAGAGCCCCTGGGCAGGCCCACGTCGCACTAGGATAGGGATCTCATGCCCAGGCCCACTCTCCTTGGGCAGCAGGATCACGGGACACCAGCACCTCTCCATCTCACCAGCCAACCTTCCTGCCTCCATCAGACTGGATGTGGCCCTACGGCAACATTTAGGAAGAGAGTACTGTGGTGGCGGGGATGTTCGCAGCAGTGTGGGGACCTCAGAATGACCGGAGGCACTTCTTTTGGCAACTGTGCTGAACCCTGCCAGCCCTCGATTTAGGGAGTATAACTGAAAAGGGGGAAATAAATGAAAAGATATACTTGAGGGAAGCATAGAATAGCTAAACAACCCAAACCTCCTTTCAAAAGAGATACAGAAAAGCAAAATGATACATACTCTGTATGCCTGTTAATTTGGGTTCTAGTTCCAGCTCAGCCACTTGCGGATTAACCTGTTTCCTCCTCTGTAAAAACAGTATGATGCCTCCCTCTCAGGATCATTCGTAAATTTAAATTTGAATAAAATGATATAAATGGAAAAGTCCCTATATGTCTTCTGTAAGAGTTTCCTTTTCTCTCCCTCCCTCCTCTCACCCCCAACTCATACACTCTAGTCTGTTTCAGGGGTTATGTCAGGCACACCCTGGTCTTGCTGTGGGCCAGACCGAGCCCACGGCAGAGAGTGGCTCACTGCTCTGGGGTCCTCAATGACTGGGTCTTTCCTGTGCTCTGCTTGTTCCCACCGAAAAAGAATCCAGGATTTCTAACTGACTTTGACATGTGGTGACATTCGCAAAAAGAAATCTTAACTGAAAGTGAGCTAATTTCAATGATGGTTCTTAAGGAGTTTTTGTCCAGCCATTTGAGGAGAAGTGTGGGTGTTCTGTCTAAAGGTCATCTGCAAACCATCAATGGGCTCTTCGATGTTCCTATGTGAGATGTCCTCACCAGACGCTGGTGCTGAGGAAGAACCAGACTGAAAAGAGGAACCAAAAATCTTCTGGGCAATTCCCACCAGGACCTGGCTTCCATACTCAGGGACTCTGCTACACGCGGTTACAAGAAAACAGTTGAAAGATTTCTGAAGGGTTTTGTCTGCTTCCGTGGTTCTGGAGGGGAAAATCAGGTCTCAGCATTACTGCGTAGCTGGATTTTGAGCTTGCTTTGCTCCTTTACAAACGGGCCTAGCAACACCTACCTAACAACATGGGTTGAGGTTTCTGTGAGGGAATGCAAGTAAAACCCTACGTGGTACCAGACACATGACCGAGACCACTGCCTTCCCCAGACATCCATACAGCCCTGTCCCTTGCTTCCTTCAGGGACGGAGTCCCCTTGTCGTGAGGCCTTCTTTGACTCTCCCTGACCAGCACCATCCTCCCTAACCCCACCCACCCTGCCTCTTGTTAGCCCCTTGCCCTGACTTATTTCTCTTCGAGCTTGTCTCCAGCTGCTAAATATCAGCTGGCATTACTTTGGAGGCCACGAGAGCAGGGGCTTTATCTGTTGTGTTTGTTGCCATATCTGCAGAACCTAGAACAGGGCCTGGTCCATAGTGGGTACTCCACAAATATTAGCTGAATGCCCGGCTAGGCATTAGGAGATGAGATCTGGTTCCACCCGCTGCATATTAGAATCATAACCTTTAACAAATGGATTAGGCTTCTTGGACCTCAGGTACAATTTCTGCAAAATGGGCATAATACTGTCTCCCCAGCTTCCTTCACATAATTACCACGGGGGTCATATGACACCCAGATGTAAGTTGTTTTATTAACCGTAAAAGCTATTTAGATATTTTTTTCGTTGGTCTGTGTCTCTAATGCACAGCACTTCATGTGTTGAATCACACCCAGGATGTGGCCAGAGTCATTGTGGTAACCGGCTGACACTTGCACTGTGTCAAGTGCTCCCAGCTGGTGTGGGGTGTCCATTGGCTGCTACCTCCACTCAGCAGGGACAGGGGCTATGATGGGGCGGAGGAGGGAAGGGAGAAATGGAAAGCGGTTCCGTTCCTCTCTCACGAGTGTGTGTGCCGACTGCCCCACCCGCACGGCACTCTGGGCACCCCTAACCTCTGCCCTTCCTGCCTCCTCTGCCAGCTTCCTGCCCTGACCACTTCAACTCCCCACTGATAACCACCTGCCCCCCAACCAAGAGAGGGAGATTGTTGCCAACAAGTGTAGAGGCCACTAGTTTTAGACAAATAATGCACCTCTCAAAACTCAATCTTCGGGCTTCCCTGGTGGCACAGTGGTTAAGAATCCACCTGCCAATGCGGGGGACACAGGTTCGAGCCCTGGTCTGGGAAGATCCCACATGCCGCACAGCAACTAAGCCCATGCGCCACTGCTACTGAGCCTGCGCTCTAGAGCCTGTGAGCCACAACTGTTGAGCCCACATGCCACAAGTACTGAAGCCCGTGCACTTAGAGCCCATGCTCCGCAACAAGAGAAGCCACCACAGTGAGAAGCCCGTGCACTGCAACAAAGAGTAGCCCCGCTTGCTGCAACTAGAGACAGCCCACATGCAGCAACGAAGACCCAACACAGCCAATAAATAAATAAATAAATACATTTATAAAGAAAAAACACAAAAACTCAATCTACAATGGAATATTATTCAACCAGAAAAGGTAGGAAGTACTGATACTTACTACAGCATAGATGAACTTTGAAAACATTATGCTAAGTAAAAGAAGCCAGACACAAAGGCCACACATTATATACTCCATTTAGAAGAAATGTCCAGAATAGGCAAACTCATGGAGACAGAAATTAGATTAGTGGCTTCCAGGAGATGGGGCAGAGGGAATGGAGAGGGACAGCTAATGGGTATGGAATTTCTTTTTGGAGTCATAGAAATGTTCTGAAATTAGAGAGTGGTGATGGTTTCACAACACTGTGATTATACTAAAACCCACTGAATTGTACACTTTAAAATGGTGAATTTTATGTCATTATGGGGAAAAAAAACCCATGCAGGACAATTGGGAGATACAATAATAAAATCTAATGTATAGGGTAAAAAATAAGAACCCAATCTAGGAAACCATGAGTTTGCCCTAGTCCCTCCACACTGGAGGGCAGTGGTGTGGACACAGTGGGCTGGCCACAGTGCCCCTTCCTTGCAGCTGAATCCCAGCAGCGGTCAGCAGGGCTGCACCACCACTTCTTCTAACGGAGAAAAGAATCAAGATGCGCACAGCAGCTGATATCACCGTGTGCTGCGATGTATCTCCCTGAGGACATCGGTGTGTTTTTAATCAAGGTTTTCCCTGACTCTAAAAGAAACACACAATAAATCTGGAAAGAATGAACAATACAGAAAAGCTTAAAAGTCACCTATAATCCCACCACCTGGAGATGTACTGTGAATGGTCTGTGTGACCTTTCACACAACGGAAGTGACCTTTTTGGACACTTCTAAGTGCTTTTGATTGCGTGAACCAGCCTCCACGGGGTCTGTGTGAACCCTGGGCTGGGTGCTGGGCACACAGGAAGCTAAGAGGTGTCTACTCTCCAGGAGCTGACAGATTTAGATTTGTCACCTGATTTTTACATCGTTCCCAGCTTTCTCTCCTCTATAGACCCAGCCTATATACTCTTTTTTTTTAATAACAAAAGAAGTAAAATTGTCTTTATTCACAGATGACATTATGTCTATGTAGAAAGCCCCAAAGGAATCTTAAAAGAAGACCTACTAGAACCGAACAGTGAACTTAGCACAGAATACACAGTTAATAACACACAAAATACACAAAAATTAATTACATTTCTATGTATTGGCAACAAAAATTTAGAAAATCAAATTTAAAACACATCATTCAAGGACAGGAAATATTTAACAATATATATGCAAACCCTTACACTATAAACTATAAAACAATGATGAGAAAAGAGGGAAGACCGAAACAAATGGAGATACATAATGTTCTTGCATTATAAGACAAGTTGTTACGAAATCAGTTCTTCAAAATGTCTGTATAGGTTCCATGTAATCCTCAAATGCCAATCCAGCCTATATACTCTTGATAAATCTGATCCTTGCTTTTGTGTTCTCTCTAAACAGTGTGTCTCTAAAATGCTCAGGGACTTCAACAGCTGATATCACGGTAGTCACAGCAAGAAGCGTGGCTTTGGGGACACCTTGGCCAGCAGCATGCAGACAGACCATGGTGGCAGGGGAGGCGAGAGGCTCTGCTCACGGTGGTGCTCTGAGGGCACTCTTTTCCTCTAGCTCCATGTTCCTCATGCCATAGACTTACAGGCCAACACGTTTCCTGCATCCCTGGCCTAGTCCTACCCAAGGCCTCTCCCCTCTCCTTAGAGCTGTGTCTCCCTAATGGGACTCCAGCTCTAAGGAAAAGCTGCCCATGTTAGACAACCACCTGTTCCTGGAGCACGTGAGTCCTTGTTTCTGCCTCCACAAACCAAACTAGAAGCAGAGAGAAGGCCTGCTGGTTCCACCCTGTGTAGGAAAGAGAGGTCCCCGGTCCTGGGCAGCAATGGATGGGGTCGGGTGGAAGTGCAGCTTTCCTACACAGGGGAGGAGAGGAGGGGGTAGTGTGCAAATCCCCTGCCCTGAACAAAGTCCTCCGTGACTGTGCTCCCCTCTCTCCGCCTGGCCTTGTCTCCCACAGGCTATGCCCAGTTCACACCTGCACTCTGGTCCAGCAAATCCTCACCGGTTCTACATCATACACATTCTCCAGTCCATCCATCCATCTCCCTCCAATCCCATTCTTTTCATCAAAGCTATCATCAAGCACTATATGCTACTAAATACTTTTGGCACAATCACTCTGGCTGTCCTTCAAGCCATTCTCTATGTTTCAGCAACACCATTTTTTAAAAAACATATATTATTTAGACCTTTACTACTACAGCTAAAGGTCTGTGGACCGGTGGCATCACCATCACCTGGCTGCTTGTTAGAAATACAGAATCGCAGCCCCCTCCGCAGGCGCACCTAAGTAGAAACTATTTTTTAAAAAAATACATACAGACTTTGCCTTTTAGAGCAGTTTTAGGTTCACAGTACAGTACAGAGAGTCCCCATATATCCCCACCCCTCCATGGGCACAGCCCCGCCCCCCATCAATATCCTGCACCAGACTGGAATGTCGGTGACAGTCGATGGAGATACCCTGACACAGCACTATCACCCGAAGTCCACACTTTACACGGGTTTTGACAAATGTATAACGACATGCATCCACCATTTCAGTATCACACTGAGTATTTTCACTGCTCTAAAAATCCCCTGTGCTACAGGGAGCTCTGCTCAATATTCTGTAATAACCTAACTGGGAAAAGAACTTGAAAAAGAATAGATACATGTATATGTATAACTGAGTCACTTTGCTGTACACCTGAAACTAACACAACATTCTTAATCAACTATACTCCAATCTAAAATAAAAACTAAAAAAAAAAAAAAAAAATCCCCTGTGCTAGAAACTGCTTTTTAACAAGGCCCCCAGGTGACTGGCATGTGTAATTAAAGTGTGAGCAGCACTGGTACAGACCGTGTCACTCGCCGGCTTAAAATCCTTCCGTGGCTTCCCAGTGCCTCCAAATAACATTCAGATCACTGGCCTTCAAGCCCTGTGGAGTCTGGCCCTGTCTCCCTGCTGCACCAACACTGCCCGCCTGCACTTCTCTGCTCCTTCCACCTTCACCCCCTCACTCTCCCCACTCTCCCCACTCTCCCCTCTGGCAGGGAAACGTAGTGTTTCTTGGTCACACATTCATTTGAATGACTGATTAACCTTCATCTTCTTCCTAATGACCATAAATCCCAAGAAGGCAAAAGTCAAGTCAGATTTGCTCACAGCTTGTCCCCAGAACCAAGAAAAGTATCTTGGGACTTCCCTGGTGGCGCAGTGGTTAAGAATCCGCCTGCCAATGCAGGGGACACGGGTTCGATCCCTACTCCAGGAAGATCCCACATGCCGCGGAGCAACGAAGCCCGTGTGCCACAATTACTGAGGCTGCGCTCTAGAGCCTGTGAGCCAAAACTACTGAGCCCCTGTGCCACAGCTACTGAAGCCCACGGGCCTAGAGCCCGTGCTCCACAACAAGAGAAGCCACGGCAATGAGGAGCCCGCGCACTGTAACAAAGAGTAGCCCCCACTCTCTGCAACTAGAGAAAGCCCGTGTGCAGCAACGAAGACCTAACACAGCCAATAAATAAATAAATAAATTTATAAAAAAAGGAAAGAAAAAAAAAGTATCTTGTACATAAGAGATGCTTGGTGTTTAATTCATAAATAAACAAAAGAATGAGACTTCTCCCCCTGACTCATCTCTGCCTTTGTGCATTTGTCCACGCTACAGCTTTGCCCAGAATTCTGTTGCCATCCTCATCCTCCACCACCAAGCCTGCCCAGCTGCCCCGGCCCACCCTGGCCCCCACCTCCCAGGTCTGGGGCGCTTTCAATCAGGGCCAGGCACTTCCCTGCTCTTCACGTGCTTGTAGGTTAGTTTCGCCTTCTCCAACTAACATATCCAAATCTCTTTGAGGGTAGGGATCCCAGGCTCCGTTTTTAAGGCCCAGCTGATATACAGTAGGTGCTCAGACAAAAGAAACTCATGGGTTCCTTTGTTAACTCAGTATAGCAACAATAAAATCTGGATGTAGCTGTGGAACAAGGAGCTTTCCTATATACCTTTCTTTAGCTCAAAGTTCATTTCCTTCCATTTGCCTCAGACTAATTTTTCTAATAATTGCTGAGGCCTTGGTTTTAATTTTCTTCTTATACTTTCTCTCTTTTTATTGTTTCCTTCTGTCTCCTCACCCCTCCCCAGCCTGTCTGTCTCTCTCTCTGTCTCATACACACACACACACACTCCACATTTCTAGGAAGCCTGTACATTTCTTCCTAAATCTTTTAACACTCGTTTAGACTCCCCAGAAGACTCTAGATGGGGAGTGCGGCTTCCAAATACCCAGAAGAAAATTGTAACTGTTGGAAATATTACTGTCAGATATACACAAAATCGGATGTGTAAATTGTGAAACCTGAGTCATGGTTCTCTTGGTTCAGCAACAGTTAAAAGAGCAAGTTTTACAGCTCAGGACAGAAAATGTAGAAATACCAGCGTAGCAGTCATCCCTTCCCTCCCGCACCCTCCCTTACACCTTAGTCATTCGGGTGATGGCTGCAGTTTTAAGTAAGCAGCGCTTCAGACAAGGCCCTTTGATATTCGGCTCTTTGTAGACTAGGAAACTGCAAGAGGCAAAGCCTCCTCTTTATTTTGAGGAAACCAGGTGGTAAGCTGCTCGGCAGGAAGCAGATCTTTTATTTGTTCTGACTTTAAAAAAAAAGTCAGAGCCACCCTGTCAACAGGATCAGTACCACTCTTCCCGACAGCCCCACAAGGTCAAGCACCTGAGCTGGAACAAAACGCCTCCAGAAATCAAAATATTCTTTGTAGGGCACACCTGAAATACTTCTACAGTAAGTTAAAAAAAACTCAAAGGATGATTTGTGCTAAATCTGATACTACTTAACGTCAGATGCCAACGCGGACAGAAGGCATCAGCACCTAAAGCATCAAAATAAATATTAACAGAAAATTTTAATATTAAGAAGATTGGATGTCACAACTACTTTCTTTTCCCCCTTCAACTTGGAAAGAAGATCATCATTGTTCAGTTTTAGAAGCAGAAGACTTTAGCCGTGTTGTCTCATAGAAATGTAGTTTGGGAAACAGAGCCCAAGGCCAGTGCCCTTAGCACGTCACAAAATGTAAGCAAGCATCTAGTAGAAGAGCTCACAACTCTAAGTGGTCCTTCTGAATCAGCTTTTGGTTTTGTTAAAATAACACAGCCCCACCTTTGCTTTAAAGTCTGCGTTCTTGAGCTGACTTGGCTGCTGGCTTGCTGAGTGATCAAGGGCAGGTCCTTTAACCTCTCTGGACCTGTTTTCTCATCCCTAAAATGGACTGAAATACCCTGAAAGTCCCTTCCCTCTCGCAGGGCAACGGAAGGAGGCAGCACAGGGAACACCACCTCCTTTCTCTCAACCCTGAAGCAGTGGGCTCTGTCAAGTTCCTAGAAGTTGCTTACCTGAGCAGAAGTAAAAAAGACCAGCCAGCACCAAGAGCTGAAAGAGCCTGAGGTATGGGCGCTTGGGTGGTAGTGTTCCCCTCTTCGGTGTGTGACCCATGGCTTCTGCTGCTGAGGGTGGGGAAAAAAGCAAACAATTTCAAGCCAAGTGAGCCCCGGGCACCTCACAGCTCACACCAGGCAAGGCAGAAGGTAGTTCAACTGCCCCACACGGAGGGTTCTCCTTGATGTTTGCATGCTTGCAAAATGCCCTGAGGAGAGGCTGGATGGTGTACCTGGGGGTCCAAACCCCTAAATACAAAAGATTGTGGATTTATTTTCCCAACGTGAAAAGGGAAAAAATAAAAGTCACCCGGGAAGGAAGATCGGCCCACCATGGGGTGTAAAACCTCTTAGCTGCCCGCCTGAAATGAGTCAGGGATCGTAATCTGAGCAACCTCTAAATCAAGGCACACTCTTGAGGGGAAAATTGGCGGACCTCTGGGGAGGTGACCCTGTCTCGTGCATGTTCTAAGAATCAACCACAGCTGGATGGGATAATGAAGACTGTTAGAAACACAGAGAACTCTAAGGACCCTGGATGTCAGCAAGCCCACCCACGAAAGCTTGGACCCTCTTCAGAACATACCGAGAAACACAGAGCACCAAGGAGGGCGTATTTTGTCCAAGGCAGTACTCAAGTCTTGAAGCTACTTCTTTCTTAATATATTAACATAGAAAAACACGTGTTTCCGTTTTTAAATGCTTCTACACAAAGAATATGTGTAGGGTCGAGGGTCTCAAACCACAGAAGAGGGTCAGTAAAAAGGGAAGAGAAAAGACATACCTAAAACATTATTTATATTATGCACTATAATGTGAGAAAGCTGTTTTTTTTTTAGTAAATATATTGAACTTCAGAAATAAAAATGAAAGTTGTACTCTGATGTGATCCTCTCAGATTGCAATCAGAGACACCCAGTGCTCCGCTAAGCTGTCCTTCTGTCCTTCTGAGGAGATGTTTGGGACCTTTCTTTGAGCTAGTTTTTCAGCCACACTGGATTGTTTTATCAGTCACACTCAATTTTAATCAGGATTAGCTTGGATTCATTATTCATCAGGATTTTTCTGGTTTTGGAAAGCTCAGATTCAGCCTACAAAATCAGTGTTTTCTACCACCTAGGAAATTGGGCCATAACTCTGATGACGGTTCTGCAAGTGCGTTGGAAAAAGAGACCCCCAGAAGGCCCTTTGAGGGGAGGGTATGTGTCTTGGAGGTAAGAGTGATGGTATGTTTGTTTAAAAAGCAGTCAGGTTGTTGGTAACTAGGTCTCCCAAGCTATCCCATATTAAGGTAATAGTAAAGGTACTTACTTGCTGAAGAACAAGTCCTCTTTTTCTCTCGTGTTAAAAATCGAAGGATGAGGCCCCAGTTCTGAGATGTGCCTTTCTTGCTGTCTCCAAAATAATGGCAAGTCACCCAGTTTTTCTTTGAGTGATATTTCACAGAGGTGGCATTTCCCCTCCCAACTTCCTTTTTACTTGAGAGAGAACTCTGATGTTCAGAAACACTGAAGTCAGACCAAGGCATGAGCAGAGTGTTATTTCTGTGCTGTTTGAGGAAGCTCCCTCTGCTGTCCCACTTTGTCAGTTCCCTCCAGATGGTATTGCCAAACCACAAGGCAACCCTCCCTCACCTAGCACCAGCACTGTCTCGGTGTCAAGGGGAGAGGATGCTGTGTCGGGCAGCCTGGGGGAGAGGGTAAAAAGGTGTCCCACAGTGGGAGGGGCCAACCCATCAACTCTGGTGGTGGATAGCCTACGAGCCTTATGGGGCAGCTGTTACCCCTCCCTAGTCATAGTCACGCCACTGGAGCAGTGGGCCATCCATCTCAAGTGCAGTGGACACTGTGGGAGAGTGCTTAGCGTCACAGGGTCGACGCCTGCTAGCCAAGCTGGACAGTGTATCCTGGTCACCCCAGCCCCGGCAGAGGAACCTGCGGGTGAACACAGGGACAGAACCAAGGGGTGGGGTGAGGAAGGTCTGCGTCCTCCCCCGCCAATTTCCAACCAGCCTGCTACCCCTGTGTAGAATTCTGGAGCATTCCATGGGTAAACAGCCAACCCCTGCTGGTCCAGTGGACCTCTTTTACGCCCGTGGAACTTGTCTGGGCTTGTACCTCTCTCAGTCTGCTTCTGGCACTGGGGCTTCTCTGTTGCCTTGCCGTGGGATCCCCTTGGAAATTCTGTCCTCAAGCATGTGCAACTTGGAAATATGAGGGACTTAAAACCTATGGGGCTACCCTTGACCTAAAGGGGCTAGAAGATGAGGGGTAACTGCGTTCCATCTTTCTGCTTTTGTCACCCAGGTGGAGAGTTGAGAGAGACGTTTCATGAGGCTTTCCAGAAGGTCCCAGTGGGATGGAGTGCCAGTTGCCTGCAGCAGAGGCCAACATGGTAAGGTACCCTTGTATTGGTTTTTCTTCCTTCCCTGTTTCAATCTCCCTGTCCTGCACCCCTGGGCTCACATTCCCAATAATCTAGGACTTTGCAACTAGCTTTGCTTTGTAGAGAATCTAGGCTAGGGCAGGAGGGATACGTCATACGGTAGAGATACAATGGTTTCCCATCTAAAATAAATGTGTAGAAGTAGAAAGGTGAGTCAATTTTGAGGAAAAAAAGAAAACACTAGGAGACGTGATATACAAATGTGGTAAATACAATACACTTGGCTTTGGCCCTGAACAGGGTGATCTCTGTAAGATGGTGATTCAGTTTTTCCTCTCTCGCCCTTAGAGCTGTTTCGCTCTCCTCACGCTGATCAAAATCAGGCTGAGGTGATGCCTTAGAGGGCAGGACAGGGAGGGTGCGAGGGAGTCGCAGGAGGGAGGGGATATGGGGATATATGTATAAATACAGCTGATTCACTTTGGTGTACCTAAAAAACTGGTACAAGAGTGTAAAGCAATTATATTCCAATAAAGAGCTTAAAAAAAAAAATCAGGCTGAGCTAAAGCTGTACCGCAGGGCAGGGGTGGGGTCGACCCCAGGCCTACTGCAAGGTCTTTGCATATTGAGTACTCAGGGTCCAAGATGCCAGGAGAGCTTAGGTGCTGAGAAAACCCCTTTCCCACAGTGGACTCTCTGTTGCCAAAGAAACAAACCCATTTTTGCATTAACAAAAATTTTCAGGAAGTTGTGTTTCTGGTTTTTCTAATAAGACTGGCTGCAATCTCAGCAGTGAAGAGTCACAAGAAGCTTTCTGACCTCTGTTTCAGGTCAGTTCCCCAGGGCACCCACCTGGCAACCAGCACCCTGATTTCTGCCATGGAGTGTGGCTGCCGTGACTTTTAGCCTCTCAGTGGAGCCTCTCTGACTCCTTTCTCAGCTTCATGCAAACCCATCTATACAGCCTGCACCCAGAATGGGATGGCCAGACCTGGGCTTTAAGACCATGGTGCTCCTGGGTGGTGCTACAGTCTGCTACAGCTGGTAGAAAAGGCCATCAGTGTGAGAGCAGTCACCGCTTCTTCTTTGTGCGCTGTCACATTCTTTCTGGTTCTCTGAGATGGAAATCACCAAAATTCTTAAAATGAAAAGAGAAGTGGACATTCAGAGCTAACCCTGATCTAAACTGTTTCCCTATTGCCCACTGCCCCTCTCCCTCCTGCATTTGGCACTCTACCCTCTGCCTGAAAACCCTGACTCTACCATAGCTTCCTACACCGCCCTTCCCCATCCTCTCTTGCCCATCCAAACATCTTCCTTCCTTAAAGGTGCATTCCAAATGTCGCTTCCTCAAGAAGCTCTCTTTGACTCTTTTAATCCCCATCTGCTCTTCCCCTTCTCTGAGCTCCTAATGTCCGTACCACTCCTTCGCTACATCAGGCCAGTGCCCCCAAATTTACTGAGTGCGTGCTGTGTGCCTAGAACTATATCAAGCACTGCGGATGCAAAGGCGAACAGAATGGGAGCGGGATAAGAACAAGATGGACAGACCCTTAGAAAAAGAAACAAGCGATCGCAGAAAAAGACCAGGGCAACCAGCCGAGTCTGAGGCTGCAGGGCGGTGAAGATGTCAACAAAATATTGGAAGGTATGAGTGGAACTATGACATACCATGGCCAGGAATTAACTTTGTAATCTTTCAACACGAGCCCAGATCCTTATTGAAATATGACGTTTAGTTTCAAACTAAAGGTAGAAATGGATCCAGAGCAAAGCAATAATAAAAAGGATGTTAAACTGCCGTAATTCAGAGAAAAGAGCAATCAAAGGAGAGCAGAGATGTTTTTGAGACTGGCCATGGGGTTTGAGGTTCTTGATGATGAGCTTTCACTGCCTTGGGCTGTTTCTGTCTATCTGCCTTGAGCTTTTTACTGGATGTACATGCCCTTCGCTTCTGTGGATGACCAAACTAGAGAAAACCATCTTAAATTAAAGCCAGAGATATTTTGGGTGTGTTTAAAGAAGATTTTTTTCTTTTTTTGTGATGAAATTGGAAAGGGCAGCTTTCCAAGGAGCTGGCAGTGTTTTATTATTTGATTCTTTAAGAGAAGAGAGAAACCCTGTATCCATGAGAGCGGGGGCTTCTCCGCCTGGCCAGTTTGTGATTCTAGGATTCTGGGGACTGAGTCATCACGGACACTGGCTGCTACCCCCCTACCCCCAGTGTCCACTAGAGCTGTCGGCTAAGCTACAAAAGTCACCCTTTTTTCAGTTTGCATTTCATTTTCCTTGTTCCCTGAGAAACATAGCAAGGAGCCCACCATCTGGCAGCAGGAGAAGACAGAGATGATTTTGGTGCTTTCATAATTGGACAGTGCAGCTGTCATGAAATCAAGCTTGAATACATGAAAGCTGAAGAGTCAAGTGAAGAGCCCATTAAAGACTGAACAGCAGAATGTTTGCTACTTAAACACACTAAACTATCTGACCACCTCTAAGACAAACTACCCTCCTCCTTCTTTCTTCTTCCCCTTCCTCCTCCCCATGCCCTCCCTCTCCTCCTCTTTCTTCTTTCTTGTATGTTTTCCTGAAAAGTGAAATAGACAGCTGCCCTTTGTTTCTTAGTGACAAAGTAATCAAGGGGAAAAACAACCTTTAACAAAAGGTCACAGTCTCCATATTCCAAAAAAAAAAAAAAAAAAGCAGGTAAGGGGGGAGGTGAGTAGTCTAATTCCATGCATAAAATTAAAGAGATGTTGCATGGCTTGAGTGAAAAGGGGCAAGTTATCTTTCATCAACTCTTCCCAGAGAGGGCAACTTTTACAGTACACCTTGCACAGACACATGTAACTGCTATTTGAATACGAGAAGAAATCTGGCCATTTGTAGCCCAATGTATACAAGGACTGCCCTGTGAAGAGCAGAATTTGATGGCGTGAAGAGCCTTAACAGCATCCTCACACTGACTCCCTCCTGATCCTGGAACTGATTTCGCTGATGTCCACAGGGGGAGATTGAGGGACTCTCCAGCGGCTGTCACCATTAGGAAACCTGCCTAAACCGGCTTCCTTTGTGAAGCCTTGGTTTCACTCTCACTCTTTTTAGATTCCCCACCCCAAACTTCAGTTCTCTCCAAAGAGCAGCTTTAGGAATGAATGCCAGAGACCAAGGGGGAGGGAACTGACACAGCATCAGAGGGAGGAGGAGAAGGCTAGAAATCTGAGAGCCAGCAAATGTCCCCTGACTAGGTTTCTCTTTACTCATAGTCCCAAGGATTCTTCTAGAAACAAAAACGAGGCAGATTCAGGTAGGTTAGCCTAGGCTGACCCTGATGGCGTGGAGGGAGGGTGGAACAGAGGCTAGGGGGGTGGGGTGGAGGCAGGGGCCCAGAAGGGAACTTAAGCAAGGCTCCCCAGGTTTTTGGTGGAAGGAGTAGTTACTTTCCATTTTCTGGAAGCTATGGTTTCACCCACTGAGAGCCAGTCTTTGGGTAGTGAAGTCCTTTAGGATGAGCCTGTGGCCAAGAGCACCAAAGGTCCATTGCAAACCTGGCAAGGGGAGCGTGGGGACCCAGCTGACCAGCTGGGCTTCCCTCCCTGTGGGAAATCCCAGCAGAACTGAGAGAAGCAGAGCTGTGGAGGGTATCTGGTAGCAAATGCACCAAAGAAGGTTTCAAAATCTACACGGATGTCCAGATCAAAGGTTGGGAAAAAACGACTTACAGAAGCAAGCTAGAGCACTCCGGAGACATGGGAGAAGGGCCGTGGGCAGGAACACGGACTCCCCCCAGGTCTCTTTCTGTTCTGCTTAGATGGATAGAAGCCACGGCCAGCTTTTAAAACACCAATTTGTATCCACTTACCTCTCCATTCAGTGTCTCCATCCCCACCTCTGTCATACTAGATTACTGCCTGCTTATTAGAATTACAGCACATATCTTAGATCTTTCTTTAAATACTACTTTTACACTGTCATAAAGTAGAGGCCTCTTTTGGAAGGAGCATGAAATATTTTTAAAATGGGGTTCAAGAGGTTCAAAGCATTAATGAATTCAATTTAGCCTATCGTATCAGTCCAAAGTTTGTGTAAATGGCAGTACAGAGAATGGAAGGAGTCCTGGACTGAGAGTTCAGAGATGGTGGGCGCCAGGCCTACTTCCTTCTGCTTGTGTGACCCTAAGGAACTCTCTTCATTTCATTGGGCCTCAGTTTCCTCACTATAAAGTTACAGGCTGTGTGACTATCCCTCTGACGCTGACATTTTATGATTTAAACTTTGCTTTTACGTACATATCGATTCTATTTTTAAAAAGTACTTTGGGACTAGTGGGCAGAGAGCCTGTTTTCTTTGATAAGCTGATCTTCAAGTTCTTTCCTACCCTTCTTTCAAATCCTCCAGGAGGATACTTGATTTCCATTGTACAAATCTGGCACTCAGTCTTACAGATGATGTGTTTGGAAATGATTTAGTAAGACAGGAAAGGAGAAAGCTTAAGACCGTGACCACTCTCAAAACCCAGTGATAGACCCAACTGGAAAATACTTTGCGCCTCAGCACTGAAGTAGGGCTGAGAAACCATGCATCACTAGGGAGGAAATGTCAACCTAAACTTGCCTCTTTGCTTTTACTTTTACTTTTTTTTTTTTTTTTAAATCTTTGCTGCTCCTGTGTGTTAGTTGTTCAGGTTATTTCTGGGCTTCTGGAAGTCTTAGTTTGTCTTAATTATTCTTTAAAAAATAGCCCAGATATAATTTTCTCTAGATGCATTCTGTGAACACTCTAAGATGATAATCTCTCTCATATTTGCCTACCTTGTACTTTGAATATTCTCCTTTGTCACAGTGCTCATGGCCTAATGTCATTACACTCTACAAAGTCTCCTCTATTTGTAACTGCATGGAGCATCCAGCAAAGTGTCTAGCACATTTTATATGCCGTATTAGTCAGGGTTCTCCAGAGAAACAGGATCAGTACATATATGGAGAGAGAGAGAGATTTATTTTAAGGAATTGGCTCATGTAATTGTGGAGGTTGGCAAGTCCAAATTCTGCAGAAGGCGAGTAGGCTGCAGATCTGGGTTAAGAGTTGATGTAGCAGCTCCAGCTGAAGACAGTCTGCTGGCAGAATTCCTGCTTCCTTGGGTCAGATCAGTCTTTTTTCTACTAAGGCCTTCAGCTGAATGGGTAAGTCCCACTTACATGGAAGATAATCAGCTAGCTCCATTTCTACTGATTTAAATGTTAATCTCATCTTAAAAATTCCTACACAGAAACATCTAGAAGAATGTTTGACCAAATATCTGGGTACTATTTCCTAGCCAAGTTGATATATAAAATTAACCATCACAAATGCTCACTAAGTCTTCTGAAGTAAGTTGATGATACAGAATATGTGAACAGCTGCTTTTGTCTTCCTATTTCTCTTGGACTAGCTTTCTTCTGTTTTCTTCTAAGAAGTCTACTTCATTTTTTACCTACTTTAAATCATTTTAACAGATGTGTATTGTGGTCCTATTCTGTGGTAGGGCTTTTCTTTGAAACTTTTTGTTATTTTGTGTTTGCTGCAGAGTTTAAGCGGCCCTGTCTATTAACCATTTCCTGTTAGCGCGGGTTCTCTATTTTTTTTTTTTTTTTAATTTTAGCTCTCATGATTTAATGAGGCGTGGTGGCATGGTATACACATTCGGGCCCATGAAGTGGCAAAGATTTGTTTAATCCCCTGTTTTTCAGTTATCTATGCTTCTGTTTTCCTTCTGTTGAACCTGCCTTGGCCATGATGTGGTTGGAGAGGAACTGAATATCCCAGCCTCATATTTCTTTATATCAACGTGAAAGGGAGTGTATCCTAGAGGTACTACCTTATCTGAATATTTGGATTCAATTATAGTAATGATACTATTACAAACGACAGAGAGAAATGCTTATAATGTAAAGCTCAGTGGTTAAAGAAAAAAGGATATAAAATTATATATACAAAATGACTCATTTTTTTAAACGTGCATAAAGACTAGGTATTTACAATCTGAGTGATGAAATGCATTTTTTCCTATGCTTTCTAAAATTCCTCTCTACAGGTAATATATAAAAATTCTTAATGTGAAAGATTAAAAGTTTCCCCATCTCCCTCTCCCTACTCCCAGCAAACTCTATTAGCTTCCTGAGAGGTAATTATAATCATTGCTTACAATCTGATGTGTATCCTTTCAGTCATTTTACAAACACACACACACACACACACACAGAGGCACACAGAGCTCTTTTTTCTTACATAAATAAGACCATGTACATTCCTCACTCTAAAACTTGATTTTTTTTTTTACTTAATGAAATGTCTCCAAGCTTTTCCCTTGTGAGCCTGATTATTTACTGAAAGTCTACTGATATAAATGTCTACCTTTTTGAAAAAGTTTCATAATTATGCCCTAATTTAGGAGACGGAAACTCATTCTCCCCCTAAACAGAGATTGAGGTTATTTTCAATTCTCTGCTATGAGAAACAATTCTGCAAAAAAAAAAAAAACCCAGAAACATTTATTTTTATGAACCCATGAGAGATGTGTTTTTTAAGAGAGATTTCTAAAAGGTTTCTCAACTTTCCTACTAGAAGTATGCATTATTTTTATCATAAAAAAGAACATTTTATTGAAAGACAAACAATAATATGTCAGCAGCCTAAGATGAGATCACTGGGCTGGGTCCACTCCATGAGAGCAGGGCTGTGTCAAGGCCTAGCATCCACAGGAGGTGTTGAATGCCTGTACCGAGAAAGACAAGCATAGCAAATTAAAATTCTGGAGAAGTATACAGAATACTTGCATATGGTGATCATTTTTTTTCAGGTGATACTATTTATTCAGACAGAAATATTCTTAGTTTTTCTTTGCTTTTATTTACTATCAGGATGAAAAAATTCTATTCCACAACCAAATAAATGACAAGAGTTAAAATTAATTAATTTAATCCTAACAATCAACTCGAGAGGTGGGTACTCGTATGGTCCCATTTTAGGGGTGAGGGCGCAGAACCGTGACGCAGGCTGCGCACACACGCGGCACCCTTTTCCGAGTTCGGGGCCGCCTCCTGTCCCCTGTCCGGAGGAGCTGGACGCGAGGACAGGCCGAGGCGTCCACTCGGGGTCACACGTGAGTCCCCGACCGTCCCGCTAGGAAGGAGGGGTCGCGGGGGGCGGAGCAGCGCCACTTCGCGGGGCCCGGCGCTCCCCGGCGCCCCTCCCACCGCCGCGATCCCGCCGCCCCGCCCTCCCCGCCGCGACGCGCCCCCCCCTCGGAGCCTGCGCAGCTGCGGGCGCCGACACGCGTCCGGATCCGCTGAACTTGGCCCTGAACTTGGGCGCGGCCCGCGGGCGCGGCGGCGGGACCCGCCCTGCGCCTCCTCGCTGCCGGGCTGCCCCGCGGCCCCGTGCGCGGCGGTCCTCGCGGCCACCAGGTACCCCTCCCCGCTGTCGCCCCCGCGCCCGCGCGCCCCTCCCGGCGGCGACCCGTTCCCCCCGCGCCTCCCCCCACCCCCGCGGCGACCCGGGAGCCGCCCCCCGCCCCCTGCCGGGGCCGGACCTGAGTCCCGCTCGCCCGTACCTCCCCCGCCCCCAAAAGCAGGTGACTGCCGGGAAGCGGCTGCCCAGGTCTCAGTTTTGAATTGATGGTTCGGGGATGAGACTGTAACCTGTAAAGGTTAGAGCAGCGTAAAGAGTAACAGCGCGCTGAGAGCGGGAGGCCGGAGCAGTGCGGTGTCAAAGCTAAAGGAAATGTTCCCACGGAACGAGGTGGTCATCGCCCCCCCATCCAGCCCCACTCGAAACTCACAAAAACACACTCGGTGGGGGCCAGAAGGAATTACAGAAGGCGAGCTGAGGACTTTTGAAAGAGGGTACGGGGCGAGGGGGGTTAAAGGTTGGTTCTCAGAAGCCGACTAAACTCGGTCTCTGAAGCTGTCAGCTCAGGACGGGAGCCTAGGCTGCATCTATAAGGTCCCACCCCCCCCCCCCGCAGTCCAGTGTACCGTGGGAAAATTGAGGTCCAGGACGGGTGGCTTGTCCACAATCACACACTTGATTCTGGGCAGAGCCAGGACTGCTAGCCCAGAATTCCAGCTCCTAATCGTCGTTTATGCACGATACAATATGTAAGCAATGTTTCACAGCTCTCCTTTGTGAGCCAGGAAATTCAGCATGATCGGTGACTCGGTCATGGTCTGCTCAATCTGTCGTCATCATTTTTCTCAGGTGCTTGCCAGCCTGCATTCCCTGGCCCACAGCAGTGCAGCTGGAGAAGGACTCCTGGAAACCCAAGGACTTGAACTTAACTCTGAGTAAATAGGTTTTAGGTAAGAGGAGGAGAGGAAGACATCTTGGATGGGGAGAGAGCTTGAGCTGAGGGGTGGATGAGCTAGTCCGTCAGCGTTTGAAAGTGTTTTCCTGGCCTGGGCAACTGGAGTGGATGATAGAGTGGGGGCAGACAGTGGGGGGCTTTGAAGGTGAATGCTGCAGGCTGTAGGGCGCCTTGGGGAACTGGAAATGCACTGACAGGGAAACCAGCACTTTCCTAGGGATTAGATTCATGGAGACAGTATTAGCTGGGACCCCAAGACTCTAGAAGTCAATCGTTTCGAAGGAAAACAAAACTTAAATATCGCTGTTGAAAGGAAGGTTGTGGGGAGAAAGTACAGTCTTCTCTTCAATGAATAGAAAAGTCATTTTCCCTAGCTGTGTATGAGTAATGAAAATACAGCTTACTATGCGCTCAGCACTAAGTGCTTTATGAAAAATAATTCATTTACTCCTCATAACAGACCCACGAGGTTGTTACTGTTTTTGCCATCACTTCACAGATGTGGAGACTGAGGCACAAAGGTTGCTCAAGGTAAGTAGGTCTGTGCTGAGGCGCGTGGCCCAGAATCAGATCTCAGTCCCAGTGCTGCCATTTGTTGTTTCTGTGAATTTACCCTCTCTCACCCTCAGTTTTCTTATCTGTGAAGTGCGTCCTGTAATCCGGGCCTACTGATGAGACAGAATGTGCAGGTGCTTTGCAAACAGTTCATTGTGATACCAATGGGAAGTGTTCATATTCAGGTAAAGGAGGGAGGCATTCCAAGGCCAAATTCAAACCAAAAAGAGAAAATGACAAGCTTGGTTTGACTTGCAGAATTTAATGGGCTTGCCATTCAAGGAGAGGCAAAGATGGAGTCGTAGTTCAGTTGTGGACTTTGGAGTCAGATGGACCTAAGTTGGAATCCCAGCCCTGCCATTTATTAGCTCTGTGACCTAAGGCAAGTCACATAACATTTCTGATACTGTGTTATCCTGATTTACTCATCTGTAAAATGGGTCTGTTCCTCCCCATAGAGCAATTGTGAGGATTAAATGAGATGCCCTTAATACTGTCTGCAAGGTGTGAGTGCTCAGTAAAATGTAGATAGGGCTATTATTTTTTCTGGTTTTTTTTTTTTTTTCCTCCCCATCCTCTCTGTGTCTTTATATTCCCCTAGACACTGCCTCACCATGTGCGGGGGACTGAACGAGAAGTATGTGGCAGCCATGGTCCTGAGTGCAGCTGGAGATGCCTTGGGGTACTTCAACGGGAAGTGGGAGTTCCTCCAGAATGGGGAAGAGATTCACAGGCAACTGGTCCAGCTTGGCGGCTTGGATGCCATAGATGTGGAGAGGTGGAGAGTCAGTGATGACACGGTGATGCACCTGGCCACAGCAGAAGCGCTCCTGGAAGGTGGCAAAGTCTCGGACTTGACTCACCTGTATTCCCTCCTTGCTAAGCATTACCAAGACTGCATGGGAGACATGAACGGCCGGGCACCAGGTCAGAGCAACCAGTGCAGGTCCTGGGCAAGTGGAGAATAAAACCGGCCCAAGGAAGTCATTAAAAATCTTGATTGAGATTTAAATATCAAGGAGACATTAGTTTTGTTTTTTGTTTTTTGTTTTTTTTTAAATATTTATTTTATTTATCTATTTTCTTTTATTTCTTTATTTATTTTGGCTACACTGGGTCTTAGCTGCAGCATGTGGGATCTTTTGTTGCGGCACATGGGCTTCTCTCTAGTTGTGGCACGTGAGCTCAGTACTTATAGCATGCAGGCTTAGTTGCTCCATGACATGTGGGATCTTAGTTCCCCCACCAGGGATCGAACCCACGTCCCCTGCATTGGAAGGCAGATTCTTTACCACTGGACCACAAGAGAAGTCCCGAGACATTAGTTTTTATAGTTGTGATAGAAATAGAAACAACCTGAATGTTTTGTAGTTTATTTAATTATGGTGGCACATCTGCAGCCATTTAAATTATGCAGATAAATATTTACTAATATGGAAAGATATTGTATATTAGGTTAAAAAAGTAGGTTATGAAACACTATCTTATGAACCCATTTTCATTAACAGTATATATGTATATCTCTGTTGGGAGAGGTCTGGAAGAATACACACAAGATGTTAATAATTGTATCTGGGTGATGGGAGTATTTATAGTTTCTTATTTTCCTTTTACTTATTTGTAGCGTCTAAGTTTTCTTTAATAAATATAAAGAAAATTTTTTTTCTTTTTAAAGAAGACTGGAAAAGGTCTTACAGAGACTCCTTTTCTGGTTCCAGGTCTGCTCACAAGTGGTTCCTGCCCACTTTGGGAACTTTTTACAGCCACTTGGGCCACCAGCTGATGTGACTCGCCTTTTCCCCAGCTCCTCCTGTGTCAGTTAGCTTGACCCGCCAGAACAAAATACCACAGACTGGCTGGCTTAAACAGCGGACATTTATTTTCTCACTGTTTTGGAAGCTAGATGTCTGAGCTCAAGGGGTCGGTTTCATTTCTTCTGAAGGAGGCCTTTCTCTTTGCCTTACAGTTTCCTTCTAGCTGTGCCCTCTCACAGCACACATTCCTGGTGTCTCTGTGTGTCCAAATGTCCTTTCCCTATTAGGACGCTGATCAGACTGAATTAGGACCCACCCTAATTCTCATTTTTACTTCATCGCCTCTGCCCTATCTCCACATACGGTCACATTCCAAAGTACTAGGGGTTAGAGCTTCAATACATGAATTTGGGGAAATACGATTCAGCTCATAACACCTCCTGATGAAAAGCTACCCACTCCGTAAACCCAGGGCCATCTGGTATGAGTCCTCTGGTGTAAGTAGGGCACAGTGTTGACTTGGGGTTTGGAGTTTGGAGGCATTCAGCATCAGACTCTTTGGCTTTCCCTTTCCATCAAGGGAAACTGGAGACAGGGCTTGGTTCTCTCCTCCTGCGGGGACTTTGCTGCGGTTACACTGACCCCGTGCCCTACCCGACTCTTCCCAGGGCACGCCTCCGTGCGCAACGCCATGCTGC